>NC_067487.1:46737020-47094520 GCF_947179515.1 Apodemus sylvaticus
TAGAAGGAGTCCAAAGGACTTTGCACAAGACTGCTTGGGAAAGTTGCCGTACTCTGTGTTCCGATGAGCAAAGAAACAGAGTGCCATTCTAAGGCTGATAAGGACCTCAAACTGTCGCCTGGGTGAGAAAATAATTTGTTTTGCTCTAGCTGGGATGCTGGTAATGCTGGTGCTGACTGTGTTTCTTGTTTGCATTTGGAAATGAAATGTGGAAACATGCTGAGATTTGTAAAGGTTACCGAAGAGAGAATATGGCCTGAAGAAAGGTGATGTTTTATATAACTAATTAATGCAGATATCTCTCCATCTCAGGCCCCCTGCCTTGGGGCAGAACCTTAACCTCCCCCAAGTCTTCGCTGAGCCCAGACACAGGGAATGTTGCATAACCACAGCAGGGGCACCTACAACTACTGCTATTTTATTTCATACTCTCCCTCCTCTTCCCTTTCTTAGACTGGTTTTTGCAACTACCACTGTTGCCAAAGAACAGAAAGTATCAGTGTCAAATTAGCTAGGAGGCAGGGTTTTTTTTTTTTTTTTTTTTTTTTTTTTTTTTTGGCAAAGTAATCTTGCAAACCTTGGAATCCCAACTGCCCAAGCCACACCTTGTTACCAGGTAGCTTTCTTGTCCCCACCCAGATGGCCCGTCCGTTCCTGCATCTCTGATCTTGACAGAGAAAAATCAAGTATGACCTTTATTTTATTTTTTTAATGAAGTCCATGTTGAAAACAGTAAACTGCTGTCTTTAAAAAAAAAAAAAAGCTAGACGGACTGGATTCAAAGTTCAAGTCTACCACTTTACTAGCTGTGAGACCTTAAATAAAGTTATTTAGGATCTGTAAAAGAATAACATTAGCTCTTAGCTCATTGTGAGTTGTGGGAATTAAATGATGCAATCTCTGTGAAATGCTCAGGACACTGTAATCTCTAAGATTGGCTTCCTATGCTGTTGGCTAGCTGACCTCTAGTTTCATCTTAGGCACGGTTAGCTCATGACTTGATGTAATACACTTGGGAATGGGAAACATGGGGCCACATGACACGGAACAACATATTCACAAGGAACAGTGGTGTCACATTTCAATTTCATAACACAACTGAAAAAACAAAGCTAGCAAATGTTGGTTGGTTTGGTTTTTTTTGTTTGTTTGTTTTGTTTTTTTTAAAGACAGTTACACTGACAAAAATACCAACTCAACAAAAATCCTTCTAGCTCCAACACCTGCCTTATCAATTCTGTTGTCCTGCGCATGTTTACCCTAAGAGGCCAAGATGGTTTAAGGGATAAAAAAAATCTGTTCAATAATTTTCAAACATGACAATGGGAGTGATAGATCCTAATATCCTGAGAATGAGAAAACTTGGGGTTGTCTCTTGGTTTTTCGACTGTGCCGAGGACGTATTATCCTCTGCTGGTTTCTTGTTTGCACTCTTGAGGTCAGGGCTGGGCCTAGACATGCTTGTGATCTGGCTTTGGGCCTGATGGGCCACTCAGTGGGAATTGTGGCTTTTGCATCTCTTCCAACATGCTTTGTTTGCTGGTCAAGGAAATAGGTTGTCCTTTTGGATTGTTATCCATGAGTTCAGGGGTAGAGGTAACGTGGATTTGAGTGACATCCGTGTTGGCCCATGAAGCTTTCATCTTTATTGTGGTATTACGTGCTTCACTGAGTTCCAAGCTACTGTTGAGATATTCTTGCTTTAAAAATATTTTGCCGTACTAACCACTGTGGAATAATGGCTTTTAATGTGTTTGAAGTTGATTGATGCTATCATAGAAATCTATAGCGAGGCATAAGACAATTCTTGGCCGTGCTTTAGAGAAATGTGTTTATGAACACATATAGAATTACCTCTCACAGCTAAAAACTAGCTGTGAGAGATAAAATAATTAAAAATAACTAAAATAGCTAAAAGAACTGACTGTCTTGTCAGATATCTCTGTTTGCTTGATATGGTAGCCACTATTTACATGTAGATATTAAATAGTTGCAAAATATGTGTAAGTTAAATTTTATTTACTTTGAATGTATTTCAATGTAAACAGCCACTATGTGACAGATGGCTGCCATACAGGATAGGACAAGCTTAAAACATAGTGAAGTCCTTTAAACTCCATGAATCTCATTTCCTCAATGTGCTGTTTGAATTTGGCCATTGAGTTTCTCAACCTCAGTTGCATAATGAATTCACTCGAGAATCACTGGAAAACGCTGTTATTTAGGCACATACTCCCAACGTCGTTTATTTGGCATTGATATTTTATTAGCTTGTTGACTTGTTTATTTTGTATGAAGTTAGGTGCATACATCTCATAGATTATGTATGGAAGATAGAGAACAGATTTTGGGAATGAATTCTCTCCTTGTATCAAGTGGTTCCTGAGGACCAAACTCAAGCTGTCAGACCAGGTGGCAGGGTCTTTTCCCATCTTGCCAATCTGAAATAGATATGTTCTTAGGGCTACAGATAATAGTACAGTCAAAGTTGGGCACTATTACTGAACCAAATTCTCTCTAAGCTTTCTTCTAGCCCTGTATTTTTTTGTAAATTATGCTCAATTTAAAATAAATAGGGGACTTGTTTTTTAATCCTATAATAGATTTACATGTGGGATATATACATATATATGTATATATACATACATATATGTACATGTATATACGATATATACATATACATATACACATATACCTATATGTGTATATATATATACATATAAGCTTCCCTGAAACACACTTCAAACAATTATTTGGAAGCATCATATCAGGTTGACTTGATCTACTCATCTTAGGAGTTTTGCCATGTTGTTATAAATCACGAGTTTAAGCTAGAAACAAGGAAAAGGCTGTGTGTGCATACTTGTTTTGGAATCTGATTCCAGCCTTGTATCAAAGCTTGGCCATCTGCCCTCGGACCTGCATGGGGTGACCTCACTGAGTAACCCAAGCTGTAAGTTTATGGGACTCTCCGTGGGAGGCCTTTGGACGATCAGTTTGGAGCAACACACTATTGCTGAGTTTGTATCTTCCCTGGGATTAGAAAAATAAAGTCTTTGGCCAAGGTATTTTGTCTCAAAGCTACCACAGAAGTGGGTCCAGGGAGGATTGGAACATTCGTTCCTAGAACATCTAGAGTTTCAAGCGAATGTGCATTTCTCTTAGCTGTGTAAGGCACAGTGGTGAATGAAATAGTTTAAAATTTTTTGATTTTTAAAATGTGTCTGACTAACTATAAGATATACATTTGTTTGTTTGTTTTTTGTGGACCTTGACTAATTATACTATTTCCATAGGAGAACAAAGAATTATGCATACAAAATGTTGGAGATCATAAAGAAGGTATTACATGTTGTTTTGATTACCATCTCACAAAGTCTGTAACTCAATTTCATACTTCTTTGCATATCTTAATGGGAGAGATGATTTCACAAACAAGTAAATCTCACTAAGAAAATGCTGGTGTCTGTTCACAAGAATCAATAAGAGTCTGTTGCGTGACTTTTACTAGGGAGATATAAAGAAGGCATAATTTCTAGAAATAGGATACCAAAAAGCCAGAGAAGTGATACCATCCAGGTCCAACTTAGAGAACCAGTGAATTTATTGATGTTATTTATTTACAGGAGTATGGGCAGCTCAGCTGCATCACTGACTGGTCCTACCCTGACATGGGTGATAACACGTAGATGCTTCATCTATGAGGTCTCTCCTCCAGTCAGCTTTCCACCTCTTCTATAGATACAGGACCATGCGTAGCGGTCGGCCAGAAGGGAGTGCAGTTAGATTGGATTGAGTTTCTGGTGATGGCCTCTTCCTTTCATGATCAGGTCAACAGTCCCACTGTAGTTACCACAACCTAGTTCTCACCGTACCATTTTGCTTATCTTGTTATCGTGAATTAAAGTTCTATGATAGCCAGTGTCACTGGTCAGGTTGAAAGAGCTCTATTACAAGAGACCCTACCACATACTAATGCACAAATCACTTCAGAGAACGTTACAGATATAAATGTGAATGGCAGAACTCTTAGACAAATTCTTGGATACAAAGTACTCTCTATCTCTTAGGTTATAGAAATAAGACAAAAACATTAACAGGGAAGCCTAATGTTTACCTTCACAAAACCAAAAAAAAATTATGCATTAAAAAAACAAAAGTAAAGAGACAGTATGGATGTGGAAAATATATTTCCCAACCATAGTTCTTTTTTAAAAAGAGAGTGAACTCTTACCAACAATAAGACAGAAGAAGAAGAAGGACAAGGAGGACGAGGAGGAGAAGAAGGAGAAGAAGAGGAGGAGGAGGAGGAGAAAAGAAAAAGAAAAGAAAAAAAAAGAAAGAAAAGGAAAAAAATAAAACCCAAATACTGCTAGACAGCTCTTCACAAAAGATACTATATCTGTTAACAAAAAAATGTGAAAAAATGATGTCCAGCTTCTCTAGTAATCAAGTAAATAAATTTTAAAAATAATACAGCATTAAAAACCATAAAAGGTTATCGGAAAGTATAAAAACCAGTGCAAAGCATTGGCAAGGAAATGGACAAATAGAAACACGCAAGCATTGTTAATGGGAGTGAAATGGACATGGCGCTTTAGAAAAGCATCTTGACATACACAGGGAAGTTGGTGGTGTGCAGAGCCACCACCTGCATATCTCCTAGGTAAGGCTTTGTGCATGCTTGAAGGTGGATATTTCTCCAAGTAGCTGTCAACTTGTTCCTTGTAAAAACAAAACATTGAAAATACTACTACAATCAGTCGGGAAAGTAGTCGGCTCGCGGTGGCGATTCTTGGGGATTCGAGGACTAGAGCTGCTGTGTCAATATGGCTCTTTATACTGTGATATGTGAAGAGTGAGAAGGGAACTGGGGTGATCGGCACTGTGCTTTTCACTACGGCCTTAAAGTAAGCAATGTGGGTAGTGGCACCACCCTCAATGGGCCTTCTCTCTTGAAGATAAGGCAAGATGCCCCTGGTTATGTTAGCTTTATGACAGGAACATGGGATTGGGGTGCAGAGTTTCAAGTTAATTTGAAATGGTTCCTCAAGCACTGTGGCTCCATAGATGATCATTACACAGAGAGCTTGTGTTATGGTAATTTCTTACTCTAACATGCCCTTATAAACACACACACAACTAGTTATTATAAACTATATACCTAGATTGGGCAGATATATCACTATATTAATTTATTTCCCAGCTATGAGACCCCTTGCTAATTGCAGAATTTCCAGGCCTTTTGGTTCTGGTTCATCTTCCTTCTACCTCCTCCTCCTCCATTCTCCTCTCTTTCCTCTTCCCTCTCTGAGACCTCCAGTCCCTCCTTTCCCTTCCACTGCCCACTCATCAGCTCTAGCCTTTAGTCGACCAGTGGGGAGAAGGTTCAGTAAGATCACCTGAGTATGTGATCTACTCCTTTTCTGGGGTAACCTCTCTTGAGAAAGAAGAATTAACATCAAAATACAAACAGAACTAGGGCAACCCACAAGTTTGGATGCTTAAAATGTTTTGTCAAGAAGCAAAAGACAGTACATTTACTAGTCTGCACAGAATAGCTAATGGCACGAGTCTAGAGATTAAGGACAGGAAACCATAAAGTCCCAACCTAAGGGACTTTATAAACGTTACTAGACAATATAACATAGTTATTGAGTTTTCATGGCTCGTGGGTATGAGTCTCAGTCCCAAACTCAGCTGCACAGGAAACTTTAATAAAGATTCACATCTTTTCTAAGTCCCCTTCTGGCCCCAGTCCAGGGTGAGGGAGAATGAGGAGGCTCGTTGTGGGTGCTGTGAGTCCTGGAAATCCCATCTGGTTTCACTCTCTTCACTGACCTGATGTCGCTGACCCCTTACGATGTGCCCTTCCACCTCGATGGCTCTCTGCACTCCTCCCCTGCTGTCCAATGGATCAGAAATCCTTCTGTGGCAATATAAGCTTGCTCTATCCTAGCCAAGCAGAGGTGGGGAAGGAAGCATTAATTGCTATTTCCAAAACATTACTCTCTCATAAACTTCTCTTCCATATGGTAGCTTGAATCTAGACAGGAAATGAACATGTAAGAGTTTTGTGGGGAGGGGGAGGTTGGGGAGAGGTAGCTGCTTAGGTAAATCTGGTCAGATTACAGCTATGTGACCAATCATTATAAAAGCACTTACTTTATTTTTGAGATAGTCAGAGTCTCACTATGTAGCTCCAATTGGCCTGGAACTCATTATGTAGACCAGGCTAACCTCCAACACATAGAGATCTGCCTAGCTCTGTTCCAGAATACTGGGATTAAAGGTGTGTGTATTGACATGCCCAGCCATAGAAGCAAAGCCAAAACAAACAAACAAACAAACAAACAAAAACAAAACCAGAAAACTAACAAACATACAAACAAACAAAACCTCCACTTCCTTTAAAAAGAAAGAGCCCACCTTCTTGACAGAACAAGGCAGGAAGATTGAAAATTCAAGGTTTGTCTGGGCCAATCCAGACAATTTAATGGGATAACGTCTGAACATAAAAAGTAAGAAGGCTGGGGGATATAATAAGCTCAATTGCCTAGCATGTGTGACGTCCTGGGTTCAATTCTCAGTGGAGGGTTGGGAGTAGGAAAGGAAGGAGGGGAGATGGGAAGATGGAAAGAAAGAAGGGAGACAGGGAAGTGGACTGATCTTTTTTTTTTAAAAAAATGTATTTCAAGGGTTGGCAGGATGGCTCAGTGGGTAAAAGCAGTTGCCACCAAGCCTGATGATCTGAGTTTGATCCCAGGATCCACACAGTGGGAAGAGAGAATGAACTCCTGAGAGTTACCTTTTTACTCCACGTGTGCCTCCATCATGTGCACATATCTTTCATGTGTGTGAACACACATTTGCTCATACACACAGCAGATACAAATTAATGTAAGTTCTAAAGCATGTAAGTTTTCCAACACTTTGTTGCTGTCAAGGCAATATATGAGAACTAATATAATGTTATGTTATATATAACTAATATAATATAATGTTAAAAAATAATAAATGTTTTGGCAAGTACATACAGAAAGAATTTTCAGGGTTACACTGACTACATAGCTTTCAGGATGGGATCCAGGACCTCCTGCCTACTAGATTAGTGGTCTGCTATTAAACTACATCTCCAGCACTCTTTTTACTTTAAGAATGGACCTAATTAAGTTGTCTTTCTTTTAGAAGTCCCTATTTAGTAAGAGGTGGCATCTCTTCACAGACTGACACAAGGTACAGTGGACTCTGAGGCCTAGAGAGTTTTATTTCTTACTATGTCTCAACTTGGCTATTCCAGAGGGACACCTAACTCAAAGGGCAGAACCAGGCTTGTTTTTCAAAAGATGAATTTTCTATGTAGTCCTGGCTGTCCTAGAACTTGCTTTGTAGACCAGACTGGCCTTGAACTCAGAGATTCACTTACTTTTGCCTCCTGAGTACTAGAACTAAAGGTGTGTACCATCACACCCAGTTTCGAGATTAATGTTTTAAGATTTAATCAGAAAGGGGTCTTTGAAGACGCACGCCTGGTGTTGGGGTAACAGTGTCTGAAACATTTACCCAATAAACCAATGATTCTTCAGCGATTGTATCTAGACCAGCAGCTCTTGGGAAACTGATGACGTTAAAATTCTTCAGTTCCACCCTCAGACTTCCCGAACTAGGACTTCTTGAGGGAAGGCCCTGAGTGCTAAAATTTAAGACCCTTTATACTAAAGAGGACAGTCAAACAAGTGACTTAGAATCGCTCAAACGCCAAGTCCATACTCACTGGAGGTCAGTCACATTGATAGGTTTAGGGCTTGAGGGGAAAGCAGAGAAAGCATGGTGCTTAGTGGGGACCAGGCAGGCTGTGGTTTACCCCCTCTGAAATCTAGGTTGAAGTCTAATCCCCATCATGACATATTAAAATGTAGGACCAAATGGGTCTTAAGAGATGCTTGTAGGTACTAGAGAGACAGCACAGTGGTAGAGAGTGTATACTGGTCTTGCAGAAAATGGTGTTTGGTTCCTCATACCCATAAGGTGTGTCTCATGCAGCTCTAGGAAATCCAACACCCTCTTCTGGCCTCCATACACACTGGGAATTCATATGCACAACGTATGTGCACATAATTAAAAAGAATCAAATACAGGAATAAAAAAGAAGTGACTAGATTTCTACCCTCAGGAATGGATTAACCCATTCATGCAAGTAGTGATTTGATGAGTCTGCAAAGTTACTGTGCTATTTTGATAGTAAGGCTGCTATAAAAACCCATCTATGTCTTTGAATTTCCTGTCTCTCCATTTGATGCCCACACTGTTGTTGTCCTCAAAGAATGTCATCACCATAGCTAGTGAGATGGCTCAGCAGTTAAAGGAACTTGCTGCCAAGCCTTCAATTGTCCTTCAAACCCCAGGACCTGTACAGTAGAACGGAAGAACTGACTGTTACAAGATGTCCCCTGATCTCCACACATGTGCTGTGGTGCACCAACTCCCATGAAAATTGAATCAACAAATAAAGAAATCTAAAACTAAATGTTAAAAAAAAAAATGTCACCACCAGGCTCAATACCTCAAGTACGAACATGAAACAGGAGCGAAAATACCACCCTCACCCCTTTTTAAATGACTTACCCATTCAGTAGTGCTGAAACAGAAAAATGGATAAGGCTATGTGGGAAATGCACGTGATCTTGGCTCTTCATTGAAATAGCCAGCAGTGAGTCAGTGTTGCCAAGCAACAAAACAATGATAAGCTATTGTCAGGGGCAGGTATGTGAGAAAGGATTGTAAACCTCAAGGGTCTAGTAGGAGTAACATGTAAGCAGTCAAGCAATTGTCAGTGCTTGTAGCTCACTGTACATTAATGTTACTCATTGGGTGCATTAGATCCTGAGGAAAAAGATGAAGGACAGGGATGGGAATGTCAGGGAAAATCTTGAGAGCTACGACACAGCTAAGGAGTCAGGGAAATGAGTATAGTTGAGCATGGTGCCCATTCATCTTTTATTACTGTTAAAGCCATTAGAATAAATGGCTGGTACAAGACATTTCTTGGTTTGGGTTTCCATTGCTGTGAAGAGACAACATTATCAAGGCAACTCTTACAAAGGCAAACATTTAATTGGGGCTGACTTATAGTTTCAGAGGTTTAGTCCATTAACATCATAGCAGGAAGCATGGTAGGTAGCATCTAGAGAGACACAGTGCTGGAAGAGCTGAGAGTTGTTCATCTTGATCCGAAGGCAGCCAGGAGAAGATTGGCTGGGTGGAGCCTGAGCACAGGGGGAGACCGCCAAAGCCCACCCCATAGTGACACACTTCCTTCAACTAAGACTACACCTCCTCCAATCAGGTCACACCTCCTAATAGTGTCACTTGCTGTGGGCCAAGCATCTATAACATCCTGAGCCAATTTCTATAGTAAGTACTTTACCATATCCCTTCAACTATTCAGG
This sequence comes from Apodemus sylvaticus, assembly GCF_947179515.1. NCBI lineage: Eukaryota > Metazoa > Chordata > Mammalia > Rodentia > Muridae > Apodemus > Apodemus sylvaticus. Next base: position 46,746,470 of record NC_067487.1, read on the forward strand.
AAAGAAGTATATATGTATGTATGCTTGTGTGTATGTATATATGTATGTATGCATGTGTGTATGTGTGTGTGTATGTATGTATGTATATGGTATAAGCTCATATGTTGGTACACATATATGTGGAGGGAGTTGTGGAGACTGGAGGGCAATGTCAGTTTGTCAGTTGTCTTCCTCAGTCTCTACTTTTTCTCTTCTTTCCTTTCTTTTCTCCTTCAACACAGAGGCTTTCACTGAATCTGAGTTAGAAAGCTTTAAGGATGCTCCTGGTTTGGCATCCCCAGTGCTGGAACCAGAGGTGTGTACCACTGTGCCCAGTTTCTTACATGTGTCTTGGGGATCCAGACTCAGGTCCTTACACTTGCATGTTAAGCACTTTAGCAACTGAACCATCTTTCCAGGCTCTGAAAAGAAACATTGCAACTGTTTTATTTGCATATATCTGCATACATACATATTACATATATATTTTCATTAGTATATTGTTGGTTTTTAATGTTATATGCAGGGATATTTTCATTGTAGATTTCATTATGTGCAGTAGAATGTTATTCCATAGGGTAACATGGTGGTACATGACTATAATCTTAGCACTTGGAAGTGGATGTATGTGTTCAAGGCCAGCCTCTGGTAGACAGTATGTTGGAGGCCATCCTAGGCTACATGCAACTATGTCATAAAATCCATCACCATCATCACAAGACATTACAACATCATGGGACTAAGAAATAATAAAGTTGATTATCAGGCACTCAATACTTTTATAGAATTGTCTTAAATGTTACACCTATTCATATAGACTGAGAGAAGCTCTACCTTCCACAAATCATGACCAGGTTGATAATTTTAAACAATATATCAGGACATATGCTGCAATTGCATCAATTTATGGGACAGTTGAGTTTGATGGGAATTTCAGTGAACATTAACGTTGCACATACACAAACCACCCCCTTGACTGCCTCCCTCTACCTTCTATAAAACAAAACACAATTGCTTAGATAATTATATACAGGTTAGTCAACATAAATATTCTTGGAACATTAAAGTTCCTGCGGGGGAATTCCCTGTTGTTTGTGATCATTTCTTTCAGAACAGGCAGATAAGCATCCCTGGCCCTTGATCTATGGTTCAAGATCTAACCCCTCCTCGAAAGATGCCTTGGAGAAGACCACCCTCCCCACACACCTTGAGCACCATTGTTCTGAAATCTAGATAGATTTCCCGGTTCCTTTTGTCAAACCCAGCTTGCAGCTGGCTGCCAAAATAGGAAACAGCTGAAACTCATTTAGCACACACAAAAAAACTTTGACAATTTTATCTCTGTTTTCCTTACAGGGATAATTTACCTGTTGTTAGAATAAATGGCTGATACAAAGAAGAAAATTGTAGGGTTCTAAAACACAGCAGGAATTTTGATGATAGGACTTCTGCCAGCAGAACCTTCCAAGTTCTCCTGCCATCTGGTCTACCTACAAAGTAAACATATGCCAGAAGCAGGTGTTTTGAACCTTTAAACCAAGAGTGCTGGTGGAGGTCTGACCATCTGGACAGCAGCAGGGATTCTGTGGACTTACCTAGTTCCATGAAGAAGGCAGGAACCTGAAACTAAGTCACCTGGGCAGGATTTAGGAAAGCAACACTCTTAACTCTATTCAGGGAGATGCTCACGGAGAGGCTTGAGGAAATAGTGAATCTAAGTAGGGATATGCAAGAGGGGAGTATTATTCATAAACGTGTAAGCCCAGAGGACGAACAAACCCACATGGATAGTGCAGAACTTTGAGGGCTGGGGCAGCCCCTATGTCTGATGCAACAGAGACAGAAAGAGTTTCAGAGAACTTAAGAGCAGTGGCTCTTAGAGAGTTTGGGTCCTTTGTGGAGGAAGGCATTCAGTTTGAGCTGACCCTTCAGGGAGGGAATTGAAGATTCTTCCATTCTCTGCTTACTAGTAAGGAGAACAAACCCAATGGTGTCAGAGGGCAAAGCAGTTTGTCAATGAAGCAGAGTCCACCTTCTGGGCAGTGAGAAGCAATAAGCACATTCATTTACCTCTGCCATACATGGATGTGAGATCAATTTGACTATGTTGTGCAGAATATACAGTGTGTGTGTGTGTGTGTGTGTGTGTGTGTGTGTATGCACGTGCTTGTAGAGGCCAGAGGGCAGCCTCAGGTATTGTTCTTTAGGGTTCATAATTGAGACAGGGTCTCTCTTTGGGGTCTTGGGCTCCCAACTTTGGCCAGGCTGATTGGCCAACAAGCTCTCGTGCTCCATCTTTCTCTGTCTTCTCAGTGGTGGGATTATAGCCACCATGGTCTGTTTCGTTCATGAGTACTGGAGATCAAACACAGGTCCCTGGGCTTATGCTGCAGACACCTTCCTGACTGAACCATTTTCTCAGCCCTACAATTCACTTTGCAAAGTGAAATGGAGCAGGTTGTGTTTGAGACCACAAGCTAAGAAGATCAGAAGCAGGGGTAGTAGAAAATAGCTCGAGGAAATTATTGTTTAGTCTCTGGCTCCTACTAGTACTTAGTTCTTAGTAACTGAAGACAAGCCGATGCAGAAGAAAGAGCACAGACTTTGGAGCCAGACCTGGTTGGGAAATTCTACATGGCAAGGAAGGAGGACACTTGGCCCAAGTGCACCTCGTCTGCACCTTGGTCTCCTTTTCTAATGCCAAAAAGAGGTTGATGAGGCCAGCCCTATATCATTATGAAGACTAATGGGATTGCAAGTAAGAAATGGAAGCCATTTAAAACACCCATGTACTGTAGGTGTTCAGCTAATATTAAACTAGGGTTCTCAGACCAACTATGTCAGCATTTTCTGTGACCTTGTAAAGTTATGCAAATCCCTGAGGGGTGGGGCCTAGCATTGGGCATGCTCAACTGTGAGAACAAGTTATGCCTTCTGTAACCTGCTAGAGGAACAGATTTTTTCACTTCCAGATTCCTGTTCTTGTGGAAGGAGAGAGGCACACTGTTGTCCTGTCCCAGTCCTCTTTCTGACATATCTCTACCCCTGTAGGTGGTTCCTAATCACATCAAAGGTAAATTCTGTCTTGCTGTCTGTGATAAACTCTGGAGGGGACAAAAAAATTTGTCTTGTACTTCCTTATTTGGATAGCCAATTCGAAATCTGAAGTCAAGTACTGATGATGTGTTTTGCATTCACACATCAATGCCTCCTCCAATGAGCTTTTTCAGCAATTATGTTAGGATTTTGGCTTCTCTGCTTCATTCTTGCATTGCAGCTACTTTTCAATGGACTCTGGGAAGAGAGAGATTTTACCCTGTGATATCCTCCAAAATTATCCCCCCAATAATCTCAACTTCAGGTATTCACACCCTCTCGATTTTTTATATGTATGACTAGTACAATACTGTAATTGTAACACTATGCAACATCTTCTGAGATCAGGTTATAAAGATGTTGTGTTATCTCCTGCACATCTTATTGCCATGTATTGTGCATTCCTATGAGGAAGTCATTTTGCCAAGATCCCTATGAGTAAGACTAGAAATGGAACCTTCCGGTGCAGCCAAGAAGACAAAAAACAACCCTGGCTTAATTTATACATGGCTGAAGCCTCACAAAATACCGTAAGTCCAAAAATCACAACCAAACTATTCCTGGATTTCTGGTCCTCTGAAATTGTGTAAGATAATAAGTGTTTATTATTTTAATATACTAGACTTTAGGATGCTTTGCAGTATTGCAAGAGACAACCATAAAGAATAGCCAAAATGCAGGCATGGCTTTGGAATTAGGCAAAGGAGGCAGGTGGAAAGAATTTAAGGATCACAGTCATGTTCTGGTTGAGGTTTAAAATAAAGTGCGGAAAAACTGTGTTGAAAACAGGTCTTAGAATCCCATGAGGTAGAGCCAGAAATCTTAAAAAACAGTGTTGTGTGCAGTGATGTGCCAAACAGAACATGTAAATAAAGAACTGGATGATCCAGCTGAGGGGAGTTCAAGACAGCCTGTTAAAGGTACCATATGACTTCCCTTAGCCCTTTATAAGACACAAGAGGAGAGAGATGAGTTAAAGGAATAACCGCTAACTAGGTGGGAGCCAGGACTAAGAATCCAGCCTCTAGAGATGGCAAACGATTTTAAAAATTAAGAAATGTCTTAAAAGCAAAGGTTAAGTCGAGGGCACTGTCATGGTAACACAGCCAAAAGTTGAAGCTGAGGGAGGGACTATAAATTCCTTGCTAAGTTCTCAAAGTCATCCAGGGAATGCTTGAGGAGCACCACACCAGTCACACAAAAGACTATTAGTCAGCTTTGCATTACTACAGAGAGATAAGTCAAGGCAGCTAACATATAAAAAGAAAATGGCATATTTAGCTTACAGTTTCCAAGGCTTAGATTCCAGATAGGGTAAGAAGGGCAGGGTCAGCTAAACTCATTTACCACCTCACTTCGTGGTGGATGGCTATTGTGGGCATGGGTTAGAAGCAGACAGATGATTGGGTACCCAGAGAATGAAAACAAGGATGCCTCCAATGATCCAAAGATCTCTCACTAATCCCCAGTTTATAAAGGCTCTACTACCTCCTAATCGCACCACTCTGGAGACTAAGCCTTTAATATATGAACCTTTGTGCATCATCCTTCAAACCAATTAAGGCTATGATTCATAGATCCTCTCAAAATAGGGCTTCTAAGAAGCTTAAGAACTTTGCCCTTCACAGAATCACAAGATGAAAAAGGGAGTTGATATTTTGCAGACATATCTGTGTGACTTTTGTCTAATGGAATCCACCTGATAAAAGTCACAGGAGATTCGTGGAAGTTTCAAAAAAAAATTAAATCAGCAGATGTCTTTTTAATAAGAACCCAAAGGGTTAGAGACAGTCAAGAGCCTTTATACCCACCAGATCCCTATTGTACTGAAAGCTTAGGGAAAAAAATGGTGTCCAGATACTACATTTTATGAAAAAGCAAGTGTAACTCAGAAAGTACAAGAAGCATGGGATAATCTTAGGATAGGACTGAGCCTTACTGCGCTTCAACATGCCTTGGTTGGATTTGAGAGCTGTTCCAACTCATCTCCTTTAGAATATTAATACATGTGATGTTTATTCTAGTCCTGATCTAATACTGTATGGTCAGTGTTTGCATGTTCTTTTGTCCAGAGGGAACTGCACTTGGAATGGTTTCTTTGGGTCGTCCACATAACAGTCTCTAGAATTGCCCAGGAGACAAATGTGTGGGCACAACTGTGAAGACATTTCTAGATTACATTAGGATAATGGAGGTAGGAACATTCCAAGGCCTAGGGTTCGAGACTAGACAAAAAGGGGAAATTGAGAGGAGCATTGGCATTCATCGCTCTCTGACCCTTAGGTATGACCTCACCCGTGCCCACTATGCCTCCCCACCACGATGAATCAAGGTAAATCTTTTCCTTGTTAGATTAATTTTGTCTGGTATTTTTTGACAATGCATTGAGATAAATAGCTAATACTCAAGAAACTATGTGTGAGGAATCATGCATGCAATTGGACATGATTACAATGACAAGACTCCAATTCTTGAGCTGACACCATTATAAAATAAGAAGTTTAGCAGAGGGGAGTAAATGCATTTTATATGTGGGAAACACAGGATTCTTAAGGGCCTGAGGGCAGACTCTGTCTGGCCTTCTCTTGGTACTTACACACTGAATTGTTTCTCTCCCACACGGTGGTAGTTTGAATAAGCTTGGCCCGGGATGTGGGGTGGCTCTAGTAGAAGGTTGGAGTAAGTGTGGACTTAGGTTGGAGTATGTGTGACCTTGTTGAAGTGTGTTATTGTGGGTTTAGCCTTTAAGATCCTCATTCTAACTGCCTGGAAATGAGTCTTCTCCTAATGACCTTCAGATGAAGATGTAGAACTCTGAGTTCCTCCTGCACCATGCTTACCTGGACACTGCCATGCTCCTGTCTTGATGATAAGGGACTGACCTCAGAACCTGTAAGCCAGCCCTGATTAAGTGTTGTCCTCATAAGAGTTGCTATGGTCATGGTGTCTGTTCACAGCAGTAAAACCCTAACTAAGACACAGACTGTATGGGAACTCATCTGCATTAAAGTAAGATAAGAAGAGATGTTATGTCATTTCCAAGACACCATAGTTTCCATCTCTTCTCAGTCACTCTGTCAAGGGCCATGTGAATGGGCTGGAGATCCTCTTCTAACCCTTCAGACAACTCTAGCTCAGGTGACAGCTTGACAATTGTCTCCTGTGTCACCAGCATTCCATCTGAGCTGCTCCTGGGTTCCTGGCCTTCAAGAATTTGCAAGATAATGGTTGATTTAAGCTCTTAAATTTGGGAGTAAGTTTTCAATGCAACCACAGATGATTAATATACACTTCTGATGAACTTATAGTACTTATAGTACTGCACACTTTACAGAACTTGTTTGGATAAATAACTGATGCCGGTGTTTTCAGGACACACTCCGAAGGGGACTTTCTTTTTCCCTTTGGGGTAATCTTTCTGCTCGAAGAAAAAAATGAAGTGCAGCAACTTTCCAGATAAAGAATATTCACACTTCAGCACACTTTATCTAGGCAAGTAAACCTGAAAGTTTTCTTAGATCTAACCTACAAGCAACCCCAGTTAAGCGTCATATAAAACTGTTATATGCTTTAAGAACATGAATACTTTTAGTCTTTCCCTAAATTTTAAGTCAAAGTCCTTTACTCTGGTTATTATTAATTTGTTTAGATTAAGGAACCTAGAAAGTTGGTGGTAATTCTTTTACGGTTTGCTTTTTTTTGTGAAAATGTTTTTAAGACACCCAGATAGCCCTAGAACTTCAGAATAGCAAGTGACATGTGTAACTTCTATTTGTCCCAAGACTCTTGTGTCAGTTTTGATATTTTTTGCCTCTTACTCTTGTTTTGAATGGTGGTGAAAGCCAATGAGTTTTTAAATAATTGGCTCTATGCTCTCCTAACAGTGCATGCACACAGTGGTTGATTATAATTGACCAACCTTTCTCTCCATCACTCCAGTGAAGGAACAGCTTCTTATTGCCTGTTGTTTGCCATTCATATTCTTAGAATTAAATCTAGAATTAAATTTCAAACCAACATCAGCTTTTCTTTTCTCTCTCTTTTTTTAAAAAACAGGCTGCCCCTAAGCTTCTAGAACCTTCTTTTCTAGAACCTGTAAGAACTTGTTCTCCAGCTCATGAGCAAGGCACTGAGACCTCAAGTCTAGGAGCACTTGGTAGGAGACAATTGGAGGTCTGTCTTCCCTGTCAGCACATTCCATGGGCATGCTACACTGTCTGGGAAGAAAGCTCTTCAGGCAGCAGGCACTTCTGCATGGACAACACACACACACACACACACACACTCCGTTAGCACTATGCATCTCCTTAACAGTATATATTTATCACCATGATTGCCTCTGCTTAAAAAAAATATGAACAGCTGGAAGCAAGTTGACTGAAATGTAGATAACACAAAAGACAGGCCAGTTTGGGAAACAAATGTCCCAGAGGGTTCTAGCTTCTCCAAAATGGAATCCTTTCAGGGTCTTTTTAAAGAACCTCTATATCTTTGTTAAGCTGAAGATCTATCAAGCCATGGTTTATCAGAGATTGGCAGTAGGGTGCCTGGAAAGCCATGACAAGTCTCAAAGGACCTTGTTTCAGTCTGCCAGACCATAACTCACTTTGTTGTTGCAAGGGTCTCATAGTTTCCTGAGCCTCAGCACATAATACTGTAAGCGTGGATCACAATTTCTTCCTATGTTGAGTGTCCTGCCCCCGTTTATTTCTATGTCTGACTTTCAGAAGCTGCTGCTTGTTTCTCCTTTTCTTCTCCCTAAATCATGTCACTGCCCTGAGCTGGACCCTCAGTAGGATGTGGGCCAGTCTGGTCCTAGGTGCAATTTGGAGATACCTTGACCTAGGGGAGACTGAACCAGACAATGTCCACAGCAAGAGAGCTAGTCAGATCCTTACAGCCAGAGAGAAAAGCAGAGACCCAGGAGCATCACAGAGGAACCCCAGACCTCCTTCCCCATGAGAATGGGTGACACCAAAGTACAATAGTTTTGTATAGGGATTTGGACAAACCTGGAGCTAGTGTTAGATCAGCAATAAAGTTCCAATAAGAGAAAAGGACTTCTGGTGAAGAAAATGATCTCTGGCCTAGATGGAGACCTAATGGAACCAGATGGGTTCCAGTAGGACCATGTCAATCACCATGTCAATCACCTAGGCAGACAGGCTTACCATAAGCCATGCTAAAGGGATAGGTGGAATAACTTTTTCTTTTAATGAAATATTTATTGTACTTTTCTTTCCCAGAAAGAATCCCCACCTGATAGCCTAATCTTTACAAGTAGAGCCACCATGAGGTAGGATGAATCTGTCTGCCTTATCTCAGGGCTGGCCTTATCTCTCCCCCATCTCTTTTATTTAGATGAGGACCAGAACCTTACTATGCTGTTCCTGCTTCCTTGGGCTTCCTTACTTTTCTCTAAAGCCCCTTCCACCCCATGGACTACCATGTTATTATTAGACTGAAATCCCTGCTCATGCCCTGCGACCGGGACAAGCTGGGAAACCTCCTCTCCCTCCCTTCCCCCATCCTTCCCCCGACTCGGAGAAAACTTTGGACTAACATGTCATCACTCCTTGTCTAAGTGTTTCCAGCAAACCACCCAAGAATGGCTGCCCAGGGGTTCAGTTTCTGACCACGTATGGACACAATCCTAACTCTTAGCTCACTTGTCATTATCCCAAGCTCAAGACCCAAAAAGTGTCCTTCCATGGGTGACATCTCTGATCTCCACCTGTAAGATCAGTGAACCTGCTGGAGTGCTGTCTCCTAATAAACCTGCCTTTATCTACTTTTAATCTGGTCTAATCTGGCATTGTCTTAGTCAGGGATTCTATTCCTGCACAAACATCATGACCAAGAAGCAAGTTGGGGAGGAAAGGGTTTATTCAGCTTACACTTCCACATTGCAGTTCATCACTAAAGGAAGTCAGGACTGGAACTCAAGCAGGTCAGGAAGCAGGAGCTGATGCAGAGGCCATGGAGGGATGTTCCTTACTGGCTTGCTTCCCCTGGCTTGCTCATCCTGCTCTCTTATAGAACCCAAGAATACCAGCCCAAAGGTGGTACCACCCACAAGGGGCCCTCCCCCTTGATCACTAATTGAGAAAATGCCTCACAGTTGGATCTCATGGAGGCACTTCCCCAACTGAAGCTCCTTTCTCTGTGATAACTCTAGCCTGTGTCAAGTTGACACACAAAATCAGCCAGTACAGAAATATATCTGTGCCACTGAGGGAGAGAAAAAGCCTACTAATGATCTCTGTGCTTGTAACAATGGAATGACCCCCTCCCCTCCGGTCCCATCACCTTCTCCCATCACCTCCCCTGGGCAGCTACTGAGTGAGATTCTACAGCTTTCCTGCCCTGGAGTGTTCTTTTAAGCTCTAATAAAATTCAACCATCTGCTTGAATCTATTTTTATATTCTTTTATTAAGAAAACAAAGAACTTGATAAGCCCCAAGAAAGGGAACCTAATTTAAGCCCCAAGAAAGGGAACCTAATTTTCCCAGGATCGTCTGGTAAATACAAAGGGAGTTCTCCAAATTCCAGGAAAACCTGGAAATTGTCCAGGTCTATTTAAGACAATGACTTTCTTCAGGGCTCTCTCAAGGACCAACTCTGATTTCTCCCCCTCACACACCCGTGCTTTGAAAACTTCTTCCTGTGTTACAATGTATGCCTTTAACATTCTTTAAGGTTGCAACAATTCAGAGAGGTGCACTGCATAGAACCCTTGCCCAGCTACCAGTGGCACTTCTAGCCAGGAGCTGAGGCAAACTCCTGCCAGGGCCTTGATGATCAAAGAACTCAGTATCCAAGTAGCTTGTGTACATTTCTTCTTTTAGGCTTTTAAAACATTTCTCCTGGCATCAGCCTCCTGAATATAGCCAGTTTATGCACATTCCTATTGGAGTAAACATTACTAGTTGTTTGAGGACTGTTACCTCTCTTTAAGTGGACAACTCTCAGGCAATCTCCCATGAGGCAAGAGCTCTGATTTTTAGTTCAATGCTGTGCTTTTAAATTCCCTTGAAGTTCTACCACAACTGTACATGGGACAGTCATGATGAACACAGGCCAACCGTCTGTTAGGCTCACAGCTAAATTCTCTTTCCATCTATTTTCTCTGAATAAAGACTCTGCTGTGGACAGAATCCTTTCCAAGATTTCCTTTGACCAAACTTTTGCAGCCAGAAGCAACGAGGAGGCCCCAGGGTGATGTGAGTGGTGATGGAGTCCCTGAATGAGACTCTAATGTTTTAAGTTCCTCTGAGAAGATCAGGCCATGGTTTATCACAGATTGGCAGTAGGGTGCCTGGAAAACCATGACAAGTCTCAAAGGACCGTGTTGCAGTCTGCCAGACCATAACTCACTTTGTTGTTGCAAGGGTCTCATAGTTTCCCGAGCCTTCTATGACTACCAGGTTCATGCCTTGTGGTACAGCTGCTCACTTGGGCTGAAGCCTACACACTATGGGAGGGAACAAAGACACTTGTGTCTTTGAGGCTTGGCAGTACAGAAATGAGGATAGGGGAGACACTGAATGTTAGTGTCAAAATACCTGCAGACTGGTTGGCCTGGTTTCTTTGTGATCGTCTGGCTCAACAGCAACAGGTAAACAACAGAAGCTTGTCTATGGATAATAATAGCTACTATTTATTCATCCCCACCCACAGGTCAGACAGCATCTTGAGTGTTTTATATACACAGCTTTAGAAATCCTTGAGATAGGTGATAACAGTATTTTTCAAAATTAAAAAGCAAGACATTACAGGGAAATTTGCTTATGAATATATGTAGAAAGTGTGATGTGTGTGTGTGTGTGTGTGTGTGTGTGTTGTATGAACTCTGTGTGTGGGAGACCACAGTGGATATCAAATGTCTTTCCTAAATTTCTCTCCACGTATGTTTTCAAAAGGCAGGATCTCTCATTAAACTTGAAGCTCACTGGTTCAGCAAGACCGACTGGTTAATGAGCTTCAGGAATCCCCAGTCTCCACTAAGGCCCACCCCCAGTACTGGGGTTATACATGAAGGCCTCACATCTCCTTCTTTTTTTTTTTTTTTTTAAATATGAGTTCTTTTGACTCGAAACTCTGATCTTCTTGCTTGTATTGCAGACACCTTACCAACTGAGCAACTTTCCCAGCTCCAGAGGAATTTTAGTAATCAGTTCTCTATCAGGTTTCTGATAAGTGGTAAAACAAAACAAAACAAAACAAAAACAAAAACAAAACAAACAAAAAAACCCACTTGATCTTGATGCACACTTTAATTTTATTATGGCATGTCCAAAAGCCCTCTAATAACAATGATAAGAACAAATCTTGGAATTGACAATGTAGTGCACTTCATAGGGTTTATGAAAGAAGTGGAGTTGGAGTTGGTGTTGTAAACGTTGCCACTGGGGACTAAAACGCTCCATTGTGCGAGTAAGAATAAGAGCAAAGGAAAAAGCATCCCTGAATCTCCATCAGCATGGCAGCTGGTCTCGCACCGCCTTAGTGGGGGAGGGGCTCCAGCTTCTTGAAGGACTTAGGCATTCACTGTCAATAGAGACCATGTGCTTTGGTGTGACAAATCTGATCTAGGGTCTGAACACACAGGCACCCGGTCTCAAAGCATTTCTGTCTGTAGACAGTCTCACCAGATACTTCAATCCCATGGGGAATTTGATGACTGACTTACTGGTTTCAAGAGTTGCTTCTTCATTGTATAGACGCAATTTTTTGAAAATGTCTGTCTCAGTCAAGGTTTCTATTCCTGCACAAACATCATGACCAAGAAGCAAGTTGGGGTGATAGGGTTTATTGAGCTTACACTCCCACACAGCTGTTCATCACCAAAGGAAGTCAGGACTGGAACTCAAGCAGGTCAGGAAGCAGGAACTGACACAGAAGCCATGTGGGGATGTTACTTACTGGCTTGCTTCCCCTGGCTTGCTCAGCTTGCTCTCTTATAGAACCCAAGACTAGCCTAGAGGTGGTACCACTCACAAGGGGCCCTCCCTCCTTGATCACTAATTGAGAAAATGCCCCACAGCTGGATCTCATGGAGGCACTTCCACAACTAAAGCTCCTTTCTCTGTGATAACTCCAGCCTGTGTCAAGTTGACACACAAAACCAGCCAGTACAATTGACCCCTTGTCAGTTTGACACACAAACACGTCACTATTAAGCCTCAACCCTTACTTTCTTATTCATCCCCAAGATCTAAATAACTTTAAAAGTCCCACAGTCTTTACATACTAAAAGTTCAATCCTTTTAAAATGTCCAATATCTTTTGAAATTCAAAGTCTTTTAAAAATTAAAAGTCTCTTAACTGTGGGCTCCACTAAAATACTTTCTTCCTTCAAGAGGGAAAAATATCAGGACACAGTCACAATTAAAAGCAAAACTCAGACTTCAATGGTTCAATGTCTGGGATCCAACTCGTGATCTTCTGGGCTCCTCCAAGGGCTTGGGTCACTTCTCCAGCTCTGCCCTTTGTAGCACACATCTTGTCTTCTAGGCTCCAGCTGTCTGTACTCCACTTTATCTATTTTGGTAGTTTTTTAAAAAATGTGGTATAGTAGGCGACTTCGGCGAGGGCCGTGAATTGTTCTGAGTACAATTGTGAGCTACTGACTTCCTGTGTGTCTCTGTGCTAAGCACCAATTTATTTTGACATGGATTTTTACACAGTCTTTCACTTTGCCAATAGGAGCCTTCTCAATTTAGGGCCAGTGTGTTTTTAAATGAGTTCTTTAGATTGTGCCTGTTTTCTTGCTTTCAGGAACAAAAACTTCCAGCTACTTTGTCAAAGTCCTGATGTGGAAGACAGACAGCCAATTTTGCACAAAGGATCATCTTTGAGAGGAGGAGAACGTGGAGAGATCCTAATTTGATCCTAAAGAGGATGTTTTGGTTGCTTTTCTACTGCTGTGATAAGACACCATGACCAAGACAACTCATAGTAGGAAGGGTTTACTTGAGGTCTACAGTTTGAGAGGATTGATTAGAGTCTGTGACCGTCATAGCTGGGAACACGGCAGTGGCCAGGCATGGCATCAAAACAGTAGCTGAGAGCTTAAATCTTCACCCACAAGCACAGGGCAGAGGGAGCTAACTGGGAATGGTATAGACTTTGAAACCTCAAAGCCCACCTGCAGTGACATACCTCCTCCAACAAGCCCACACCTCCCAATCTTTCCCAAACAGTTCCACCAACTGGGGACCAATTATTTAAACATATGAACCTATGAGGTCTAATCTCATTCAAGCCATCACAGAGAGTTTCACTTTTGTCTGAAGGTAAAATATTTATATAGAAATTTTAAAGCTTAGTTTTATACACTTCATTTTCCCTTTGTGGAAATATGTCCATTTTGTGTTTTCTTCAGGATACAACTATAGAGTCTGACTAAGACAGTGGTGAGTGAACTGGTCTCAAGCACTGGAAATTGCCCTTGATGTTTGAGAATGCCTAACCATGAAGCCTTGGACTCAGAAGCAATGCTTCAAATGTCTCTTGGATATTACCAATTAATTTAAAAGTAAATGTTTACTCATTTTTTAATTGGTACTTTTAATATATTTTCCATTTTGTAGATACGTAGTTTTATGGCTATTAACTATTTTTTGCTTCTTCCTTAGTTACGAAATCTGTTCATTTTATTTGTAGCATTCATTTGCAATTCTTCAAATTAGCATATGAAAAGAAATCCAACTTTATTAGTAACCAAATGATATGTAAATTAAAACAAAAGGGGTTTTTATTATTATAAGTTATACAAAGACTTAAAAAAATTATATTATACTTCAGGGAGTTTTGAATGGCAGTTTTACTTTTTAGGACTGCCCTGCTATCAGTTTTCCCAGCTTGCTTTTTCTCTGTTAGAAGTCTCCTGTCTCTTCCCTACTTCATCAAGCCCCTGCCCACCAGCCCTCCTTTCTAGTCTACCTTTCTTCTGACTGAGCTGGTGAGAAGCTTCTCTGCACAGAATTCAAAGTTCCACTATTTTTTCTTGTAGAGAGCCAGGCAGTACATATGTAGCCTGTGTTACCTAAGCATCAAAACACAATATTACAAAGGCATAGAAGCCATTTAAAATGTAGCCACTGAAAATGTTACAATTTGGGGCTAGAGAGCTAGCTGGCTTCTGCCATTCTGAGAGCTTATTACTTTTGCAGAGAACTCAGTTTGGCTCCCAGCAGCCACACCAGGGAGTTCACAATCACCTGGAACACTATCTCCAGGGGATACAAAGCCTCTGGTCTCCAACAGCAATCACACATGCATATGCACACACATATTCACACACCAGTAATTAAAAACGAGAAATGTTTAAAACTCCTCAGCTTATGGGATTGTTGTTATGTGCCACACCTGCTCCATGGGCCACAGTTCACTCTTCTGTGGTTTAGATCCCACCACAGTGAAGAGCTCATGCCACAGCTGACAGATATGCTTAGAATGCTTGATGCTGGAAAGAACCCAGATATTCCTCAACGGAGGAATGGATATAGAAAATGTGGTATATTTACACTATGGAATACTACTCAGCTATTAAAAACAATGAATTCATGAAATTCTTAGGCAAGTGGGTGGAACTGGAGAATGTCATCCTGAGTGAGGCAACCCAATGGATGTTATCCCAGAAACTCGGAATACCCAAGAAACAATTCACATATCAAATGATGCCCAAGAAGAAGGAAGGAGTAGCTCCTGGTCCTGGAAAGACTCAGTGCAGCAGTGTAAGGGAATACCAGGACAGGAAAACAGGAAGGGGGTGATTGGGGAACAGGGGGAGGGAAGAGGGCTTATGGGACTTTTGGAGAGGGGGGATCCAGGAAAGGGGAGATCATTTGAAATGTAAATAAAGAATATATCAAATAAAAAAAAAGAATGCTTAATGCTCTAGGTTCAGTTCTCAGTACAAGAAAAGGAAGGATTGGCTGCTCAGATGTGGTGTTACCTAGTGGCCCAAAGTACCTAGCTTTTCCTACATTCTCTCAACCCTACTTCCAATTTGGGTTGTGTGTTTTCTGCAAAAAATACTTCCTCAAGCAACTGAGAAGAGCCTAGTCTCCCACGGATAGCCAGCAAGGAAATGGGGACTTGAGTCCTTGAGCTGTCAGGAACTCAGTTATGTCACTGATTTGAATGAGGTAGAAAATAGATTTTCACCTCGAGCCTTCAAACAAGATGCTAGCTGACACGGGAGGTGGTCGGGAAAGAGTCGGCACACTCTCCAGGGAACTCCAATCCCTGAACTACAAAACTCTGAGATAATAAACGAGTGATGTTTTAAGCCACTAAGTCTGTCGTAATTTGCTATGCCTCAATAGAAAATGAACTCACTGCCAAACGTGGTTTGCAGGGGGGCGGGGTCCTGCAAATGTGGAGGAGCAGACACAGGAGGACAAGGAACGCTCTGAGAACAGATGTCCAATAACCAGACAGACCAGAGTGCAATTGTTTATACATCCTATAGCCTAGAGGCACTGGGCATCTATGAATCATTGCGCATATGCTCAATGGCCATAAATGTTTCATCACCTGTAGAGGGAGGTTTTATTTGTAATGATGAAGGGATGTTAGGAATTTCAGGTAATTATTGTTGATCCTGTTGGAGAATGATTTAGTTAATTGCTGAGTGGCTGGCTATACAGTCTGCTCTCCCCTCCCCCCTTTTTTCCCAGATGGGTTCTCTCTGTCTGGTGAAGTGTTTGCAATTTAGGAATAGCTACTAAAGGGTAATTGTGGAGAAGATTTGGGCCATTCAGAGGTTTGACATCCTGACTAGCAGATCATATTCTCCTCGGGACACTTGGCAAATGGCTTTAGCTACCTACGGCATACACCTGTGATGGCAAATATCAAGTGACCAAGACATTCAAAAGGGTGCTTAAGGATAAGAAATGGCTAGTCCCAAATGATTGCATATAAAAACCCAAACAGAATCCAGAAGTCTAACCACTTAGCTTTTAGAAATCCATTATTTCTTCCAGACAGAAGCACTTAGGGGATCAGAACGGCTTATTTCAGTGTACACGTTGAGAAAGCACAGGACAGTGGAGCTTAGCGCCCAGAATCTTATGATCAAAGATTTGTGAAACTAACAGCTACCGCACAAAGAAGATGTAGCCCTTAGAATGCATTTTTGAGTACTCCTATGAGATCACAATCTAATTGTGGTGTAATTGCCAACTGCTGATAATGGTTTTTCTTCCTGCAGTTTGTACTACCCAGGGTCTGTTTCTATTAGTGCTGAAGCTGTATTGGTGGCTAGGGTGGCCCAGGACACCACAGCAGCAATAATCAGAAGTAGAAAAGACAGGTCTCCTGAATTCATTTCATATCAGAAGGTGCAGCACTCGATTTCCTTGGTAACCAATTAAGCTTAATTGTATTGAATTGTCAGATCTCGTTAATGAAATTCTGTATAGATAGTTTCTGGCATTGTAATGATTACCTGATTTCAGAGTGAAAAACTGAGTATCAGGAGAGAAATGGGGTTTTATCCTGTTTTTACTGTAGCAACTCTAATCAGGAAAAATAAATAGAACACAATACAAAGGGATGCTGCCTAATACGAGAAGAAGTAATGAGAGACACAGAATAGGCTTGCAAGATGTAATGAAACAGTCATAGTAGGCCCGGACAAATCACGGATGGTAAGACAGTCAGGCAGAGCACAGAGATTTGCATTACATCGATGTGTTAGGCTGGAACTCCTGCTCATCTCCTGCGCAAGCTGGAAAACCCCGTCTGCCTTCCCCAACTTTGTCCAGAGAAAACTCCCTTGGCACTTGGAGAAAACTCCATGCTAACACATGTGTTTCTGGCAACGTGACCAGGGGCTCGGTTTTGACCCTGTACAGACACAACCCCAGCTCCTAGTTCTTGAGTCATTACCCACACCAAGTATGACCTCACTGACCTCCACCCGTGACATTGGTGTGCCCACCTGAGAGCTGCCTATAAGAAACCTGCTTTATCTACTTTTAATCTGGCCTATATCTGTGTCATGGAGTGGGAGAAAAAAACTTTTAACAATGTATCACCTTGACAGATTGCTTATAAATAGCATGATGAGGCTTCTTTTACAATCACAATGGAAAAATAATGGCCCTTCTCTTTTGGCAACTGAAATTACTGTCTAATGATCCCTTTGTTACTAACACATGTGACTCTTGTGCTCATACTTCATAAACTATATGAAATGACCAGTCTTCTGGTTAGCAGGGTTAAAAATGGAAGTTGGTCCTAAAGATTTGACTAGATTCAAGTTAAACAGATGCAAAAAAGATCAAAGTGACACTATGAAAAAGGAACTGGACACATTCTGCATGCGTGCGCGTGCATGCCTTCTGTAACCGAATTGGTATGGGCTTCAGAAAAGAAAGGAAGAGTCTTGGTTAAAACACTGAAGAGGCAGAAACAAATCCAACACAAGGTCTTGGATTGGATTTTGGTTAAAAGGAGAGTTAAAACACACACACACACACACACACACACACACACACACACACTGGGTAAATGTGATTGTTTATGGAGTGTTCAAATAAAAGGCAGGGTCCTCACAGGAAAGAGACGGCAGGGTCACAATAACTCAATCACAAATCATCTAATGAAGAGACTGCGGAGATAGATGGGCAGGACGGAAGAAGCAGTGAGCTGCTACACATCCGTGGCTTGGCAGAGAAGCCACTGCCTGCCCTTCTGAGAGAGGAAGGAGCAGCCCTTGGGAAAGCAATGAGCTCAGAGTAGCTGTTGAAAAGGTGCTGCCTAACGAGAGAGAGTGGCAGAGGCCGCCAACGCCATGGCACTGACTGGGTGGGGAGAGGAAGAGAAAAGGCAGCCATTTCCTCCCAGACCCTCTGCTGTATCTGTGGGCACCTCCTAGAGCCCGTGGTCCCTGCTAGTGTATCTGGGGGCACCTCCCAGAGCCCGGGGTCCCTGCTAGTGTGTCTGTGGGGCACCTCCCATTGATCGGCTGTAGAGGCCAGCCTCTCCCTCCGATCAGAGCTGAACACTGACCAGTGAAGGAGGCATCTGAGCATCAGAAACAAGGGGAGTCGAAAGCACAGCTGGGTGTGCAGAATGGATTAGAGAATTATCACTAATTGTCAGGTGGGATGATGGTGCTGTAATTATCAGAGAATGGACGGCTTTAGGTGTTTTCTAAAATGCATGCTGGAGTGTTAAAGGCTAAAACGCCGGGATGTCTCACATTTGTTTTGAAATGGCTCAGCAGGATATGCCAGTTTAATGAAATGATATATACCAATCAAGTATAGAAACCGGTATATTGGGCATTTTCCCTTTACCAATGCCAGTTTTACACATCCAGGCTCCAGTTATGTCGCACATGAAGAAGTGATTTTTGTCCCTTTTTCCTAAGCCTGCACCTGGCACGCAGTAGATGCCAAAACTTGGCGTTTGTTTATGTCTCGTTCACACAAGCCTTTCTCATGGATGTTCATATTTCCTGGATGTTTGAAATAACCTTCTATCACAAGGAAATTTACTACGTGATTTTTTTTTTTAAAGTCAACTAAAGCCAGGCAGTGGTGGTGCACGCCTTTAATCCCAGCACTTGGGAGGCAAAGGCAGGCAGATTTCTGAGTTCAAGGCCAGCCTGGTCTACAGAGTGAGTTCCAGGACAGCCAGGGCTATACAGAGAAACCCTGTCTCAAAAAAACAAAAACAACAACAACAACAACAAAATCAACTAAACATAGAGTAGCAACGGCTAGAGATTGGGAAGGGTATGGGTAACTGGAGGATGAAAGATGAGGTTATTACAGACCATCTGAATGTGTAGAAACATCAGTCTGAACCTTAGTAATGTGAACGATTTATATCCATTCATAAACATGAACAAATCATCGGGGACCCCATGACTGGTCCAATGGTTGGCTGCAAGCACCCACCTCTGAATATGTCAGGCTGGCAGAGCCTCTCAGGACACATCCATATCAGGGTCCTGTCAGCATTCACTTGTGGGCATTCACAATAGTGTCTGGGTTTGATGACTGTATATGGGACGGATCCAAAGGCGGCGTAATGCAGGAGTTAGAGAAAGGACTGAAGGAGCTGAAGGGGTGTGCAACCCCATAGGAAGAACAACAACATCAACCAACTAGAGCTCCCAGGGTCTAAATCACCAACCAAGGAGCACACATGGAGGGACCCATGGCTCCAGCTGCATTTGTAGCAGAGGATGGCCTTGTCAGGCAGCTATGGGAGGAGAGGTCCTTGGTCCTGTGAAGGTTCGATGCCTCAGTGTAGGGGAATGCCAGGGTGGGGAGGCAGGAGTGGGTGGGTGGGGGCGCACCTTCATAGAAGCAGGAGGAGGGGGATGGGATAGGGGGTTTTTGGGGAGTGGGAAATAAACATTTGAAATTTAAATAAATAAAATATCTGATAAAAATGACCAAGCATAAAAAAAGAAAAATTAAAAAAATGAATAACCAAGTGAGTAACAGAAAAGAAGTAACTTTCAAAAGAGGGGAAATATAATGATAACGGGAAACAGGAAGTCAGCAGAGGGGGCTCTTTGGTTTGAGAACCACTGTTTACCCTTCCCTGTCATTTACCCACCATACACCATTTATCATCTCTGACACAAAAAAGTGGGGTAGCTAGGAGGGTCGGAGGTTGTCAGGTTACCATCCTTATTTAAAAAAAAAAATCTGTTGTCAACTCTGTTCACCCATATTTTGGCCTCTTATTGATGAGCCTCTTAAGAATTATTGTATTCCAAGTCTTTAACCCTAAGGTTATTAAGATAGATATACACATCTGTACACTCTGTATTACTTCCTATGTCTCTAAACAACACATTCAGGTGGCGCAGGGTGATAGTCATATCTGAACCTACACATACCCTTTGGTCTTCCACAGTCCTGCTGAGGTGGGCTGCTTGGTGTGGTAAAAAGCCCAGCTAGCTCAGTCAGTAGAACATGGGACTCTTAACCTCAAGGTCACGAGTTCGTGCCCCGAGCTGGGTACCAAACTGTAGCATAACCAATTTAAGCTTATCCCTGACTAGCTTACAAATAAATGAGACTCAGAGACTCAGACTATAAATGAGACTCAGACTACGACTATTTCATTTGGCTTTGACAATTACTTGGTGTAACCCCTAATGTACTCTTCTAACTCCTGGCCTGGCTACCTCCCCAGTGGTGTATCCCAGATGTTTGCTGCTTCTCCTGGCCATGTGCTCACAGTCCATCTCCCCTCATGGTGGCTTCCTCTTTCTTCCTGCTCTCTCCCCTTGCCCCTCCCCCCCACCCCCACCCCCCCCACCCCCGTCTCTCTTCCTCTAACTAGACCACTCCAAACCCCCCAACCTCTAATCCTTCCAGTAATTGGCTGTAGACAATTTTATTCAGCCAATAGTTTTAAATCAAGGAAGAAGGTTTTCACAACAAAATCTTTTAAATATGACAAGTCATTGGTAGGCTTAGACCTTCTGGTATAGAATTTATGATTATGATACATAGCAATAGACCAAACCTCAATCCCTATATGCTATAAAATCCTTGATGGCAAGGCTTCTGTCTTACTCTATGTACCTTACCGTGGCTCTTAAGGTATGCTGTGATTTGACGTTGGTTTTGTTTCCAGACCTAAATCCGACTGCTCATTACCCAAGAGTCAATATGTGGGAAATGAATACACGAGGAATGAGAGTTAATAGAAAAGATCTTAGATTTATTCAAATGCTGGCTGGCACTCTGGAAAGATGGTGCTATCGTCAGCTACTTCCCCTGAAAAATGACCACCTTTGGGAACTCAAGGATGCAAATGGTTTTTTCTTTTTTTATAGGAGAGGAGATGTGTGGGGCGATGGCAGAAAGAGTACACTGGTTAGCTTTAACTGCCAAGCTGACATAACCTGGAGTCACCTGGGAAGACAGCATTCATGGCGAATTTTCTAGAGCAAGTCGGATGGTGGGTAGATCTGTGGGGAACCATCTTGGTTGTTAATCTGCGTAGGAAGACCCAGGCAGCTGACTCAGGAGATACTGTTCCACAGGTTCAGTCTTGAGCTGGGTAATAGTAAAGAAAAGAAGCAAGCCAGGAAGCGAGAAGTCCAACGCATGGGCCTCGTTCTGGCCTCCCTGTCATGAGCATTCTATACAAATAATCAAAACTCATGCCACCCAAACTGTTTCCATCCCTGTGTCACAGATGAAGAAAGTTAAGAGAGCGTTAATTGGTCTGAAAATGATTGCTGATCTCCCAGAAAAGATGAGCTGGCTGACTGCCAAGTTTCATTGTGGGGTGTGTGTGAGTGGTGGTGTGGTGGGTGTTGGGGGTAGGGGTGGGGGGAGGGGGGAGAGAGGGAACCGAAGTCAGGCCTGCCTTGCTGCTTCCTTGCTGTCTTGCTCACGGATGGCTGAACTGAGATTCAAACCCAGATAATCTGAGTCCTTTCGCAGGAGCTGGGGCTTTCCCAGGCATAAAAACTGAGCTGGGCTCTCCCACAGCTTTTATTTCAGCTTCCCGATCTTGCAAACAGATCAGCCTGCACTATCCTCAGCTGGTACTATCCTCAGCCACCAGTGCTAAGCTGAATGGTGTTGTACAAATGTCACCCCATCTTAGGGTCATTGAACTCCAGGTGGTGATCACGCCAAGATGGAGCCAGGGGCTTTTCCAGCCTTGAAATTTAGAAGCCTCATGGCCAACTGTGTGGCGAATATGTGTCTCCCTTCTGAAGTATGATATCCAGGTCACCGGATTGCCATATGCTGTCTCACGTGGGGTAACTGGAGACCCACACATCTTCAGTTTTGCTCCTCTCCTGTGAAACCTCTCAGTGAGTGCTTCTCCGTTTGTCATTATGCCAATAGCAAACTAAAGCTTGGAGAAGAACTTGCCAAGGTCACGTAGCCACACGGCCAATGAGTGACATACAAACTCAAGACAGCTGGGTCCAGATCTGGGTCACGCCTGGCGCGTGTGAGTGTGACTAGGTAGGGTAGCTTTTGTGACCACCCCCGGCTCCCTTATCTTTGCATTTCTCCATAATGTATGGCATATAGAGGTCTGCACATTCATCAGCATTGGATATGTGAATGACTGTAATAATGATGAGAAGACACAGAGAGAGAAACCTGGAAGCCACTCGTAAAGCCAGCCCAGCAAATTTTCTACAAACATTACAGGTGCTTTGTAAATAACTGCTGAAGTGTTTTGAATATGAACTAAAATTCAAAACTTATTACGTCTGTCAGTTAAATGAAAGAGCCAATAAATGACACATCCTTCTTTTCGATATAGGAAAAGTGGTCCTTTAAGGCGAGGCTTAACAGAGCACATGATCAATGTTAAATCGTGTAACAGACTTCAAGAGCCTTAAAGGATAGCGATGGATATGGGGTAGCTGGCGCGAGGCTCTCACAATTGATTCTTTAATAGACTATGAAAAACAGTGTTTGGTTAGAGGTAAAGAAGAGAAAAAGTTGCCAATGGATATAATAAAAATCACAACAAAGAAATAAACACAGAGGATTTGAAGGACAAATGGAGAAGTTTGTTCTGTATTAGAGGATGCAAGGTTGGAAAGAGTGAGGAATCAGAAAGAAGTACGATTGGAACGTTGCCTTGGTTACACTTCTGTGCTGTGATAAGACACTGTGACCAAGACAACCTTTTTATTTTTTTTGGGGGGGGGGGCATGTTTTAAGACAGGTTTTCTCTGTATAGCCCTGGCTGTCCTGGAACTCACTCTGTAGATCAGGCTGGCCTTGAACTCAGAAATCTGCCTGCCTCTGCCTCCTAAGTGCTGGGCATGTGCCACCAGTGCCTGGCCAAGGCAACCTTTAAAGCAAATATTTAATTGGGGCTTGCAGACAGTCTCAGAGAGTGAGTCCATGACTAGCATGGTTGGGACCTGACAGCAGGCAGGTAGATCTAGCAGTAACTGAGAGCTTATCCAAAAGTTGGAGAGAGAGGGAGGGGGGAGAGGGGAGAGGGGAGGGGCAAAGGGAGGGGAGATGGAGAGGAAGAAGAGGAAGGAGGGGGAGAGGGAGAGGGAGAGGGAAAGGGGGAGGAGAGGAAGGAGAGGGGGAGAGGGAGGCAGAGGGGGAGAAGGAGAGGGAAAGGGAGAGGAACGGGGAGAGGGGAAGGGGGAGAGGAAGGGAGGGAGGGGGAGGGGAGAGGGATAGGAAGGAGAGGGAGAGAATCTATATCTGGAATAGGCTTCTGAAACTTCAAAACACACCCCCTAGTGACACACCTCCTCCAACACAGTCACACCTCCTAATCCTTCCCCAAACATGTCCACCACAAAGAAATCAAGTGTTGAAATAAATAATTCTATATGGGACATTCTTTTTGATTTGTAAAGATTTATTTATTATTATATGTCAGTATACTGTAACTGTCTTCAGATACACCAGAAGAGGGCATCGGATCTCATTACGGATAGTTGTGAGCCACTATGTGGTTGCCGGAATTTGAACTCAGGACCTTGGGAAGAGCAGTCAGTGCTCTTAACCACTGAGTCATCTCACCGGCCCTTATATAGGCCATTCTTATATAGTCACCAAAGGTCTATTATTTGTTTTCAATACAGTGAAGGTAGAATGTAGCACAAGATTGATGGGAGGTAGAAAGACATAATAAAAATACAAAACTCTAAACACGCCTTGCGAAAATGAAAGGGATAATGATATTCAGACAGATGGGAAGAAAGACCATTAGTTTATTCATGAACTGTCAGCAACATAGTGGAGGGAGCTGATAAAGAGAAATGCTCCTCCCACTATCAACACTCAAAACTTTGGAATGAAATATTTATGAGTGCTGGGTAATAATACTGTTAAAAGGAATGGGAGTGGGGGCAAAGCAATCTATGTACAAACAAAGAGAACATGGGGGGTCATACTAAAGCATGCCCAAGGATTTAAATACAATATATATAGAGAGATATATAGATTAGATATAGATATAGATATATAGATACACTAACTGGAAAATAAAGTTCTAAAAGGAAATGTAATTCCCAATCCAGTGGGAGGATGAAAACAATTCAAATAGAATGAAAGAAACAATACCTATTGGCCCATAACAATAGGCACTGTTTATCTCCCAGTATCCATGGGGAATTCATTCTACGATCTTTTGCAGTTACCCCTTATGGATGCTCAAGTCTTTTTGTATAAAGTATCCTTGCATATAATCTATATATACAATTTGTGTATAGCCCACACATACCATCCCACATATTTTAGACTATCTCTAGGTTACTTATAATATCCTATGTATTTTTAAATATTTAATTACTTAAATATGTATTCAAGTATTTAAATATTTAAATATTATGTAAATACTTTCATCCCATATTGTTTAGAGAGTACAAGAACTAAGCCCGTGCATCCTTAGTATGGCTGAGTTTTTCCTGTTAACTTTTATCTACTATTACTTGACTCCATGATGCTAGTTCCACAGATAAAGATGACTGTAATATAAATGGAGGCCCATTCCGTGTAAGGATGGGAAGGACACGTATCAGTTCTCAGTCATGGTCTGCTCAGAACTTGTGAAAGTAGAGAAGAGAAGCAAGTGGACCTAGGTTATATATTTCAAAAGGCTTTAACCCTTTCCATGATTCTATCTATCTGTCTGTCTATCTATCTATCCATCTATCTATCTATCTATCTATCTACCTACCTATCTATCATCTATCTATCTATCTATCTATCTATCTATCTATCTATCGTCTATCCATCATCTATCTATCATCTGTCTATCATTTATCTATCTATCCATCAATTTGTCTCTGCCTGTCTGTCTGTCCAGTGCTTACACACAGCGTCCAAAGGCCGGCCATTGTCTGTCTAACTCCCTGTCACGTTCCACCCAGTTCCTTTAAGGCAGGGTCTCATACTGAACTTGAAGCTTGGCGTTCCAGATAGTCTTCTGGGCAGAAAGCTCCTGGGATCTGTCTTTCTGCTCCCCCCTCCCCCAATGTTAGGGTTATATGCATAACCCTGCCAGTTTTATGTGTGTGTTAGGGATTCAAATTCAAGTCTTCGTGCTTACAGAACAAAAACGCTCACCCTCTGAGCCATTTTGTCAGCCTCTGTAATGTGTTTCTTAAAAAATTAAAATAAATATATGTATCTCCTAGTTAAATCTCAGGGTAAGCACATGGATGTGCGTCGTTCTATAATTTGGTGATGCATCGTAAAACATTTGAAAGCTCTTAGAGTAAACAAAACCTGAGGCAAGCTGTCTGGTCCCACGTTACTCAGGCAGAGCCGCCTGATCTTACTTTGCACATTTCCAAGCCTGGTGAAAATCCCCAAAATCATACTCATGAAGATGTTGGGGGAACTAGATATGGGTGAAGAAGCCAGCTAAGTCTCAGAGTTGTGTATCTTCTTTTGTCATTAACTGTTTAAAGGTAAACCTTGTAGACAAACCAGAACTACAAAGTCAAGGTCTAGGGGATTTGTTTTGTAGTCTGTTTGTAGTGCCCTCTAGTGGTAACTCAGCAGAGCGCTAATGTGGCACTCAGGACAAAAGGTAATTTGTATTTATTTTAGAACATGAGTTTGACTGCGTTTTCATAATTAAGGAATATGCATAGTGCTTGGAGTTTTAGTTTTATGTTCATTAACCTTCTGCAAAAAAAGGGATTATTCTCTTTCCCTTTAAAGGTGTCCCATTGTGTAGATAAATTCTACTAAAATAGTTCATTGGTTAAATCTGTACAAGTAAAATGTTATCAATATAATACTCCAGAATGCCATACTTCATGAGAATTCCTTGGAGACTCTTTAGTGCCCTAAACTTCAGGAAAACACTGAAGTAATATGAACTAGTTCTCATCCTATGTTAATCAGAATTGTAGTACTTCTTTGAGAATGGTAATCAACAACCCTATACCCAGATTCTCACTCAATGCTTCTTTTATTTAAAGCTTGGTCTCAATCTCCTTTGAATTTAACACCTTCTTGGCCAGTGGTTTTTAACTGGGTTACATACTTAACCTACTGATGTAAGGAATTATAATATATAGCTATTTAGGGTTCACCCAAGACTTTCTTCAGTAGATGTGTGTGTGTGTGTGTGTAGGTATGTATATGTATGTGTATGTGTGAATATATGTATATATATATGTGTATGTGTGAGTGTGTGTATGTTTATATGAGTGTGTATGTGTATCTGTATATGCGTGTATGTGTGTGGGAGTGTGTATGTATATGTATGTATGTGTGTGTGAATGCATTTGTGTGTGTGTATATATGTGTGAGTGTTTGTGTATCTGCATGCATGTGTGTATATGTGTGAGTGTGTGTGTATGTGTATGTATGTGTATGTATATATGTATATACGTGAGTGTGTATGTGTATGTATATATGTATGTACGTGAGTGTGTGTGTATGTATATGCGTGTATGTGTATGTATATATGTATGTACGTGAGTGTGTATGTGTATGTATATGTGTGTATGTGTATGTATGTGTATGTATATATGTGTATATGTATATGTGTGTACGTGTATGTATATATGTATGTACGAGAGTGTGTATGTGTATGTATATATGTATGTATGTGAGTGAGTGTGTATGTGTATGTATATATGTATGTACGT
This sequence comes from Apodemus sylvaticus, assembly GCF_947179515.1. Lineage (NCBI taxonomy): Eukaryota > Metazoa > Chordata > Mammalia > Rodentia > Muridae > Apodemus > Apodemus sylvaticus. The sequence continues at coordinate 46,773,160 of NC_067487.1, forward strand.
GAGTGTGTATGTGTATGTATATGCATGTATGTGTATGTATATATGTATGTACGTGAGTGTGTATGTGTATGTATATGTGTGTATGTGTATGTATGTGTATGTATATATGTGTATATGTATATGTGTGTACGTGTATGTATATATGTATGTACGAGAGTGTGTATGTATATATGTATGTACGTGAGTGTGTATGTGCATGTATATATGTATGTAGGTGAGTGTGTATGTGTATGTATATGTGTGCATGTGTATGTATATGTATGTATGTGTATGTATATGTGTGGATTTGTATGTATGTGTGGTTGACATCAGTTGTCTTCCTCTATCACCCCCTCTCCTTTGTATTTTTTGAGGTACAGTCTCACATTGAGTCGGGAGCTCTTTAATTGATTGCTTCTACAATTGCAGACATGCCACTATGCCTAACTTTTACACAGGTTTTGGAGATCTGAACTCCCGCACGTCACTAGCTGAGCCCTCTTCCTGAACTGGTCATCATGTAGCACTGGTACAACCTTCATACATGCTCAGAATATTTTTGTTGTAGCATATATACCAAACCTCAAGATTGTGCTATGTAAAAAATTATATTATTTTGGTGTGTGTGTGTGTGTGTAACATATAACATGTGTGGGCTTTGAAAACCTATGATCATTATCCTTACAAACCTTTTATCTAAAAGTTGGGAGATGGCCTTATCCTCATCTTGCAGTTACAAAATTCTCTTCTTGGTTGCATAAGCACTGGACAAGCACTCAGGCACTTCGGAAGCCAGCAATGACCAGCCAGCAATGTCAGCTGTAGATCCATGATGCTCCTCCTCACACTGTCCATCTGGTTCTCCTCTCAGTGATAGGACAGTTTGTTTCGTGAGTAATTGTTGTCTCCAAACACTGTTCAATACAGGGGGCCTCCAGAGCGGGACCACGTTGCTAACTGTAGGTACCGCTGATGAGATCTGGGGCCGGGAAGGCCAGCACCTCTGCTGTGCTGGGCTAAGCCTCAGAACAGAAAACCATTCTTTCCAAAGTCTACCAGAGACTCCTTCTCAGCTTCCAGAGGAGCAAAGCTAAGACTCCCTCATTGTTCCTACGCGAGTGGCTGGGCACACGTTGTGGCTTTGCTCATGTCACCAGACACCTTTTCTTGTTTTGAGTTGACAATCCGATTAAGATTTCTGGTTAAAATGCTATCAAAGCGATCTCTGGTTCTTTAGAAGTAACACGTCTGTTGCTTCATGCGGATGAAATGCAAAGGTGTGGAGACTTCCCCCTTTCCCCAGTTCTTTCTAACCTTCTCCAGGCAGGGAGAGTGGTGCAGACAGGAGGGGGGCGTTAGAGGATTCTGAGGGGCAAATGCAGGTCAAGGGATTGGGGAGGAGGGGGGAGAAGTCAGGTTGGATTTCTGAACAGGACGCTTGGCAGCAAGTGTCCTCTTTGTCCTCTTCCCCTGCGACTGAAAGAAACAGATGCTTCGAAGTTTGCCCTTGCTTCTGAAAAAAATCAGCGTTGCTGCTAGGAAGTACTTGCTCATAAGAACAATTTGAGTTCTAAATTTAATTTGCATTTACAGTTATAGGAAAATCTATTTATTTCTTATTCTTTTTAAATATCTTTTTGTTGTTGTTGAGTCAAAAAAGCAACAGGACAAAGGAGAGTTAGTTTGGCTTTTGTTTCTTGCACCTCAGAGAACTCTCCTTTCTACACCATATCATTAAATGCTTTCTCTTTTTTCTTGTACGATCTCCGCCGGAGTGAGGCTCCTTACTCAGAAGTCCACACTGTGCACTAAACTACACAATAAACACACTCTGTGTAAGACAAAACCCAACGAAATGACCATAAACTGCATCTGAATTGGGAAGTCTATTTCTTTTCCTGGTGTATATGGTTATTTGAACTCCACACCACTACTCAGCTTAGGTGAAGATTAACTGTCCCTGTAAGCATCGTGATAATGGAGGAAACTATGTTTCATGGACATCTCTAGATATGTGAATGTTAGTTTCAAATGCATGGACAGAACCGGTTTTGTTATGGTGAAGGCTGGTTTGAACAGATGAAGGCTCTTCTGAGAGATTCAACACCAGCTCTTACCATATACAAACTGGGTTCGTTCATTCGTTTTAAACATAACTTTGCCCTAATTTTGTTTCCAACAGTTTCCATGGGATTTCCGTGCATGGCGACTTGTATTTCCCTCCATCGTAAGGCTTTGGAGCACAGACCCCTGATCTTACAGGGAGTGGGTGGCGTGTGGGGTAAACAGCGCCCTCTGCAGGTTAGCTCCGTGTTTCAAGGCTTGCGGTGTTTCAAGGCAAGGACTCCACACTTCACACCCCATCTCTCCACCTACAAGCAGCAGCCTAAAGTCTATGATCCTCAGCTTTCTAAGCTGGAAAATGGGCTCAAACAGAGTACTTACAGGGCCATTTTGAAAACTAGAGGAAGATAGTGTCACCTATTTTGCTAGAAAATACTGTTTGCTGAAGTTATTGCCGCCCTGTTAGTTTTAGGCTCTAGGAAGACACCCTGTCCTCACAGACATCCAACAGAAGTGTGTCAGAAATAAGAAGCTGTAAGACAGGATCTAATTAAAAGCTGGCAAGGTGGCCAACTTCTGACGGGAGGGTCAGTCATCTTGTTAGGAACCGGCAGTGAAGCTTTTTGAAAGACAACCTTTGCTCCTGGCAGTTACAAGATAGCAAATGATCGGACGATTCATTTTCAACATTCTGTGCTCACAGAAGCTCATAGCCTGGAAACCAGAGCTTGGGGCAAGTGCGGGTTTTGATGGGGTTCCTCTAATGAGAACCTAGGAAGCCTGGTGCCGTCTGAGCAGATCTTTAAGGGGGCTTTCCTTTATATTTTGTCTCTTTCTTTGACCTCTATTCTACTGTAGCCTTTTGATTTTACTAGAAAGGATTGGAATTAATAATTATGGAGCTATCTTTCCCATCATGCCTTTCTTTCCAATCATTTTCTGTCCTTGTTCATGTTGTGTATAGGATAAAGCAAAACTACCCTTTCCTAACAACCACTCTATGGGAACAGGTTTTATTAGTGTTGCTACTTACTATTTGTTGGTTCATAGGTCTTACCTGCTTACTTGGGGGAGACTTTATCTGCTAAAAAGCTAATTTATCCACATCTTCCTAGGGAGATTTGGATAGTGCCTTATTTGCTTAATAATGCCTCTGGGACATTTTGTCCATTGGCCGTGTGCCACCCTCTTGATCATGGCTTTCTTTCTTTCTTTCTTTCTTTCTTTCTTTCTTTCTTTCTTTCTTTCTTTCTTTCTTTCTTTCTTTCTTTCTTTCTTTCAAGATTTATTTATTTTATGTACTTGAGTACACTGTAGCTGTCTTCAGATATACCAGAAATCATCAAATCTCATTATAGATGTTTGTGAGCTACCATGTGGTTGCTAGGAATTGAACTCAGGACTTCTGGAAGAGCATTCAGTGCTCTTAACTACTTAGACACAATCAAGTGGGCTTCATCCCAGGGATGCAGGGATGGTTCAATATACAGAAACCCAACAAACATTATCCACTATATACACAAACTCAAAGGAAAAATGATCATCTCATTAGAGCTAACAGAGCCTTTCACAAAATACAAGACCCCTTCATGTTAGAAGTCTTGGAAAGATCAGGAATTCAAGGTCTATAACTAAACATAATAAAAGCAATATACACAAAACCAACAGCCAACATCAAATTAAATGAAGATAAATTTGAAGCAATCCCACTAAAATCAGGGACAAGACAAGGCTATACATTCTCTCCCTATTTACTCAATATAGTACTTGAAGTTCTAGTTAGAGCAATTAGACAACAGAAGGATGTCAAAGGCATACAAATCAGGAAGAAGTCAAGGTATCACTATTTGCAGATGATATGATAGCATACATTAGCGACTCCCAAAATTATGTTAGAGAACTGCTACACCTGACAAACAACTTCAGCAAAGTGGTTAGATATAAAATTAACTCAAACAAATCAGTAGCCTTTCTCTACACAAAAGACAAACAGGCTGAGAAAGAAATTAGGGAAGCAACACCCTTCACAATAGTCTCAAGTAACATAAAATATCTTGGTATAACTCTAACCAAGCAAGTGAAATATTTTTATGTTAAAAACTTCAAATATTGGAAGAAAAAAATCAAAGAAGACTTCAGAAGATGGAAAGATCTCCCATGCTCATGGATTGATAGAATTTACATAGTAAAATGGCCATCTTACTAAAAGCAATCTACAGATCCAATGCAATCCCAATCAAAATTCCAACTCAATTCTTCACGGAGAAAGAACAGTTCTCAACTTCGTCTGGAATAGCAAAAAACCCAGGATAGTGAAAACAATTCCCATCAGCAAAGGAACTTCTGGGGGAATCACCATCCCTGGCCTCAAACTGTACTATAGAGCAACAGTGACAAAAACTGCATGGTATTGGTACAGCGACAGGCAGGTAGATGAATGGAATAGCATTGAAGACCCAGAAATGAACCCACAAACCTATGGTCACTTGATCTTTGACAAAGGAGCTAAAACCATATAATGGAAAAAAGACAGCATTTTCAACAAGTGGTTCAGGTCTAACTGGTGGTCTGCATGTAGAAGAGTGCAAATTGATTCATTTTTTTAATCTCCTTGTACAAAGCTCAAGTCCAAGTGGAAGTCCAAGGACCTCCACATAAATCAGATACACTGAATCTAATAGAAGAGAAAGTGGGGAAGAGCCTTGAACACATGGGCACAGGGGAAATTTTCCTGAACAGTACACCAGTGGCTCAGGCTATAAGATCAACAATTGACAACGGGACCTCATGAAACTGAAAAGCTTCTGTAAGGCAAAGGACGTTGGCAATGGGACAAACCAGCAATCTACAGATTGGGAAAAGATCTTTACCAACTCTACATCTGATAGTGGGTTAATAGCCAAAATATATGAGGAACTCAAGAAGATAGACTCCAAAAAAAAAAAACCCCAAATAACCCAATTTAAAAATGGGGTACAGAACTAAACAAAGAATTCTCAACTGGGGAGCCTCGAATGGCCGAGAAACACCTAAAAATAAAATTGATGGACTGAAGGTTAAGTGTATCTTATACTTTATACATTACAGAATGATAATAGTTGTCCTCAATTTATATCTGAGAGAAAAGAGCCTTTTAATTGGACAAAAGGGGGGAAGGTTGTGGGTTGCTGTCGGTGTTTTCTGCTCCCTCAGTAGCGGTTCCCTGATAAGGAGTAGATCACGTACTCAGGCGAGGTCAGGTGAATCTTAAATATTTGGATAAGGCTAGAGCCCGAGATTGGGCAGTGGAAGGAAAAGGTGGAGCTTGAAGTGTTAGAGAGGGGAAAGAGGAAGAAGAAAAATAGATGAGACAGAGGGTGGAAGATGACCCAGAACCACGTGACCCGAAGGAGCCATAGGTAACTGGAGACTTCATAGATGGGCAGTAGAGTAATGTAGGGTGCATTTGCCCAATCTAGGTGTGCAGCTTGCATTTATATCAATTGAGTTTTGTGTTCTTTGCACAGGCATTTTGGGGTTGGAGATTTACCGTTATAAATCAGCTGGTATAAGTCTCCAGTGTTTTTTCATTTCACGGGTCTAAGGGGATCTGGGCAAATGATAGCTGTCTTTCTGCAGGCTAGCCACAAGCAGTGGTTGGCCAGGGAAGTGTGAGCGGCTTGGCAGGAGGCTAGCCTCTGGAACCAGGGCAAGATGGCTGCTTAGGGCTGGCCGTGGAGGTGGACATGACTCACATTGCTGGGACCTAGCTAATTTAGTGTGACTTGTTTTTTAAAACTATGTGCTATAAACATCCTTAGTCATCAGGGAAATGCGAATCAAAGCGACCCTTAGATTCCACTTGACACAGATCAGAATGGCTAAGATCAAAAACTCAGGTGACAGCAGATGCTGGCAAGAATATGGAGAAAGAGGAACACTCCTCCATTGCTGGTGGGATTGCAAGCTGGTACAACCACTCTGGAAATCAGTCTGGCAGTTCCTCAGAAAATTAGAAAAAACTCTGCCTGAAGACCCAGCTATACCACTCCTGGGTATATACCCAAAAGATGCTTCAACATATAACAAGGACACATGCTCTACTATGTTCATAGCAGCCTTATTTATGGTAGCCAGAATCTGGAAACAATCCAGATGTCCCTCATGGGAATGGATACAGAAAATGTGGTACATTTACACAATGGAATACTACTCAGCTATTAAAAATGATGACTTCGGGCTGGAGAGATGGCTCAGCGGGTAAGAGCACCGACTGCTCTTCCAAAGGTCATGAGTTCAAATCCCAGCATCCACATGGTGGCTCACAACCATCCATAAAGAGATCTGACACCCTATTCTGGTGTCTGAAGACAGCTACAGTGTACTTACATATAATAAATAAATAAATTAAAAAAATCTTTAAAAAAAATGATGACTTCATGAACTTTTTAGGCAAATGGATGGAACTAGAAAATATCATCTTGAGTGAGATAACCCAGACTCCAAAGGACAAATATGGTATATACTCACTGATAAGTCGATATTAGTGCAAAAGCTCAGAATACCCACAATACAGCTCACAGACCATATGAAGCTTAATAAGAAGGAAGACCAAAGTGTGGATGCCTCAAACTCATTAAGATTGGGGAACGAAATAATCATGGGAGGTAGAGGGAGGGAGGGAGGGACCTGAGTGGGAGAGGGGAAGGGGGAAAGGGGGGCAGGACCAGGTATGGGAAGAGACAGGAGAGAAGTGCAGAGGCCAGGAGAACAAATAGAAATAAATTGCGCAGGTGTGTGTGTGTGTGTGTGTGTGTGTGTGTGCTCGGGAAACCACTAGAAAGTCCCAGATGCCAGGGGTACAAGAGTCTCCCAGGACCTAATGGGGATGACATTAGCTGAAACACCCAACAAAGGGGAGAGAGAACCTGTAGAGACCACCTCCAGTAGATAGGCACGCTCCCCTCCCCCCCAATTTGAGGGATGGGACCATCCATCCACCTCAAATCCAGTTCTTTAATCCAGAGCTGTTCCTGTTTAAAGGCAATGCAGGGACCAAAAAATGGAGCAGAGACTGAAGGAAAGGTCATCCAGAAACCACCTCACTGTGCAGTCCATTCCATCCGTAGACACCAAACTCTTACACTATTGCTGATGCCAAGATGTGCTTGCAGACTCCTGTCTGCTCTGCCAGCGCCTGACTAATACAGACGCAGATACTCACAGCCAATCATTGGACTGAGCCGGGGGACCCCAACGGAAGAGTTAGGGGAAGGGCTAAAGGAGCTGAGGGGGGTTGCAACCACATAGGAAGAATAACAGTATCAACTAACTGGGCCCCTCAGAGCTCCAGGGACTAGACCACCAACGAAAGAGTACACATGGACCAGGCCATGGCTCCCGCTACTGCCTCATCTGGCATCAGTGGGAGGGGAGGTGCTCGATTCTGTGGAGGCTTGATGACCCAGAGAAGGGGGATGCTAGAGGGATGAGGTAGGAATGCGTGGGCAGGGGGCATACTTAGAGGCAAAGCAAGGAGGATGGGGTGGGGGGTTCATGGAGGGAAGAACGGGAAGAGGGATAACATTTGAAATGTAAACAAATAAAATGATTAACAACAACAACAATGATAATAATAATAACAATAATGGGACTGGATGATGGTCTTTCAGTGCCAGCCTCAACCCAGCCTTCCCTCCCTGCCGTGATGTCTCACACGAGGCTTTAGTACACCTGTATCATGTGTTCTCAAACCATGAATCTTTTGTCTGACAGCAAATAAATGGTGGTCTCTAAGTGGGCTAGCCAGACTCCTGGCCTCACTGACTACGTAACTTTCTAGCTGGACTACCGAGATTACTTACTTTATGGTGTGCAGAGACGCCCCAAGTCTCTCCAAAGCCCACCCTCACTTACATGGCTTCTAAGGGAGCTTCTCAGTCTCTCCATGGGAAGTTCATCTCCCACTGAAATTCTCCTTTTATTTCTGCACCATGCTGCCCCAGAGGCTAGGGAATTATTGAGGATTATGGGGCAGGACAGAAATGGGTTTTGTTGGTTCCAAATGAAGAGCAGATTCATCGTCAACCATTGGCCGTGTGGATGGACTTAACCTGCACTCTCAGCTCTAGCTCGCCATGCACACTTCAGGTTTGGACCTTATTCTTGGCTCTCTGGCATCTGTCTGGTCAGGAGGGAAAGGCTTAACAGAGCTGCTACTTTGGGCCCTGTGTATATCCTTGTTTTGAGTTCTTGGGCTAGACATGCTATTGAGTGCTGTTTCTTACTAAGGTCTACAAGGAACCCAAGTATGAATAATACGGAACTGCTCTCAGTCGTCTCCCATTGTGTCCAGCTGGCTGGCTCATTCCTTCTCCCACCTCTGCCCATGCACCGGATGGGCCATGACAGGAAAGAGATAGTCTATTCAGATAGGTTTATCCAAGAAGGACCAAATATGAAGGCATGGGTGGGATCTTAGGAAACCACAGGGTGAGAGGAAAACTCCACATCTGGCAGCAAGCGATGTTATTCAAGGGAGACTAGACAAAGAGACGAGAAGGTAATCAGGAGTTCTTCCGGCTTCTTTAAGAGAAGTAATAACCTTTGATGTGACTGGAATGGGCTTGTACAGAGGAATACTGGAAAATCAGTTACCCAGCCCCCGTCTCTCCCTTTCCCTGACCTCCTTTTAAGGTCATGCATTGGCTGGATCCAGATGGAAGCCAGAACACCTACAAGGCTGTTGGTATAATCAGGGCAGCAAAAGGAAGACACTTGTCCCACCGGGGGATCCCTGGAATGCCTACAAAGGCAAAACGACAGGTCTCTATTTGAGAAACATATTTAAAATTTACCAGGTGGCTATGTGCTGGCATGATCGGGTGTTCTCCACACCTACTGATGTTAACATTTTAAGTTACTTGGGCAGCAGCGGGAATTTCCACTTTTAACATTCTTCCTCTCTACGATCATTAATAAATAACCATGGCTGCATCTACTGGACCAAATCATAGTGTACTGGGGTTTTCTTCTTTCAAGAAAAGATGCCGTGCTTCCTGGGCCCCTGAGGAGCTGCAGCCCTGCCTACTGGACACCCTTGCTTATTTTCCTAGATCTGTTTCCTCTACTCTGATTCCTTGAAGCCAGAAAGTGGTTGACAGGCCAGAGCTGACTCTCCCATGTCCATCTTCACAGTTCTGGTGCCATAAGACTCAGCCCTGGGGCTGTTTTTGTACCATTGTCCCTTAGCTTTCTGGTCCTTTGGGGGCCCAGTCAATTGTATGTGTTCTCTGCTTTCTGAGCCTTATCCATGTCAGTTCCTTCTACTGATAGTTTTAACCTCTGGGCTGAGAATATCCAACTGCGTTCCTGTGGGTCTCCAAGGCTGCCTTCCTAGCTCAGTTCCCTCGACTTCTCTTTAGCACTAAGAATTGACAGTCTGTTCTCTTGGACAGCGTGAAGTTCCCCAGTGACTGGAAGTGGTTTCTTCAAGTTGGGTCCGGCAGCACAGACTGGTTTCTCTCACCTTCCCGATGCTTTTTCCAGTTCTGCTTTTTGTAGCAGGTTTGCAAAATCTTGCTTTCCTTTTTGTTTATCCGCACCTCATGTCTTTTCTCCATGTCCCAGCGATCTCATGCAATTGCTATACACTTGTGCCAGCCAGATTGAAGTTGCCCTTAAAAAAAGCAAAATCCAGGCTTCTTGTCTGACCTAGGCTCCCAGAGAGATGGGATGCCTAATTTGGGTGTATTGAACAACCCCCTCCCCTCCCCCCTCACATATATCTTCAGCAATGTTTTTTAAGGCCTACCATGTTTTTCCAGGTCTTTGCTGCAATCTACTCTCTGCCAGGCAATCTACTGGTTTCTTCTGGTCTGTGGAAGGCCTGGAGCAATGGCAGAGGAATTTTCCAAACAGTCAGAAAGTTGAGTGCTGATTCTTAACATTTCAGAGGTCACTCTCATTCGAGGTCTATGAGTGCACATGCAACTTCAGAAACAATCTTGGACCTTTTTTTCCACTATGAGTTGCTCCCCAAAGCTAATTCCAAGAAGGGACTTGGATGCAGGTTATTTATTTGTGAGATAATGTCTGGAAATAGAGTGATGGGTCTGGTAAGTGAGGCAGGAAAGGAAAAAAAATAAAACAGCCTAAGATTGTATTAATGAGCAGGACACCACTGTGGGTAACTCAGGTCTTATCCCCTGAAAACCTTTAAGGGCACATCTCAGAACTGTCGCCCCCCCCCCCAGGCAGGGAGAAAGTTGGGGTATTTGTGTGTGCATCCTTGCCTTTCGCTGGTAGCAGATGGATCTACTGTGTCAGCATTCTTGCATGCCTTAGAGCTGTGCACCACCACCTCTGAGAAGGGAAGCAGAAAGCTTCAAAATCTAAGGCAATTTGTGCAGCTAACTTCTGAACTGGGTCTCTCTCCAAGAACAGAAACAGATATGTTTTCTAAAGCTGTGCATCCTGAAAGCATATAACATATTAGACTTCTGAAGTGTTGAAAATTAAATGCTTTCCCCACCAAGCCACTTCTCATGGTCTGTAAGGTAAGAAGTGAAGAAGCGAGTTTCTGTTGACATATATGGGTTTATAATCTCCACAGAAAACACCAGCTCATAAGTGTTAGAATTTAGAACACAGTGCCAGGATAGCATTAACATAGTATTGAGATTTTACTTCCACAAAAGAGATGCCTCTCTCAGTGCCACTGGAAATGTCATTGAGTCTTTGGGGAGGGGAAAAAAATACTGAGTTGCCTTTCTGTGGAAAGAAATGGTATTTGAGTCACACGAGCAGGTAGATGTTGCTATCCATGCTTCTGGTTGTGTTATAAATGGTATAGAAGCCCCAGATTCCACTAATGATTTGCCTGAAAAAAAATAAAAGCTTAAGAAATCTCTGGGTAAGTCAAGAAGGGGTGGATGTTGGAGAGATGAAAAATAAGAGCACCTATGGTTGCGAGGACCTAGGTTCCATTTCTATCATCCAGTAGGATACACTTCTCTGTAACTCCAGTTCCAGGGAATCCAGTGTCTTCTGGCTTCTGTGGGCACTGTATGCATGTGCATGGACCAGGCATATTCAAACCACCAGAGACCCTCAGCGTACTGCTGCCATTTTGACTATGTATTCATGTTTAGGAACCGGAAGTGATAGTATGAAGACATGTGGTCAGGCCATGTCCCAAAGGTTCTAATAAGTGATAGATTTAGCCAAGGACGGCTTGGGTACCATGTTAAGGAACTGAGGAGCGACAAAGGGAAAGGCTGTGTGTAAGCCACCGCTTGTAACCACGGAATGCTTGTCTCTGCTTAATTCAAGCATTGTAAATAAATTCTAATGAAAATATCCACCAATGTCACCACTCTCCAGTAAAGTGGGTATAAATATCAAATATTCATAGAACTAGGGGTGAATACTGCTTCCCCCCCCAAATATGTTTATCCAAGGCTAGACTTAAACTCCCAAGAACAACCTTGAACTTCTGATCCTTCTGCCTCTACTTCATTACTTTAAGTGTCTTTTATGACATCATGGTGCTAAAGAGAAACGGTTCAGAAATGGCCATTTGATGATTTTTACTATGCCACAAAAACTTTAAATTCTGTTCTTCCTGGATGCCCAGCAGTGTCCATGAATCAGCCAAGTTCATCAAGTCTTCAAGGGAATTAGCAGGATACCACTGTGGGTAACTCAAGTCGTATCCTCTGAAACCTTATCCTCAGGCTTCCATCTTTGTCAGGTGTGGACTTTTCTCCACTGGGTAGGATGTCAGTAGGCTAGGGAGAAAGAAAAATTATCAGGAGTCCATAGGTATATGGACGGAAGTACAAAGAACCCGAGACCCCGATATGTCACACAGTCATAATGGAAGAGTGGGTGAGAAATCCTTCTGGGAAAAATCTGACCTGGACCTCTGGCAATGCTATTCACCTGCTACTGCATCTTTCTGAACTTGACAATGCTCATATGAAACCTGAGTCTGGAGGGAAGTTCTTTCTGGGAAATGCAATCCAGAAACTTATTTTCTGACACAAAGCCTTATTTCGTCTGTGACTGGCACCAGATGAGACACCTGGCTAGTTTGGGGGTTCTGTGAGTGATTGGACAGACATTCTGGATGGATCCCTTAGAAACCCCTCACATGTCTCTTTAAGGCAAAGAGAACAGAAAACACATACAGTGATTATAAGAGAAGAGGATCATTTATTCCATCATCACATGAGTGAAGATTTCAGACATTCTAGTATAGCATCTTTGGTGGACAGAGAGGAGAAATGAGAGGGATACAAAGCTAAAACCACCTGGGTGTGGTGTGCTTACCAGGTTTTAAGGAACAAGTCATTTCACCCTTTAGTCGTTAATAACAATTAACATTTATTACCTTGGTGTCTGGGGCTGCTCTTCTTGCCTGGTTCTGTTGTAGGTTCTTGTAGGGTGGCAGTTAAGATGCTGCCAGAGCTGTAGGCTCTGAAGACTTGACCATGTCTTTCCAAAGTGGTTTGTTTACCTGCTCCTGGTTGTGGGAAGGGAGCCTTGGTTCCTCCATGGGTTTTCCCCCACCCATGGTTGATGTGTAACTATGCATTGCCTGACTTCTTCTATGAGGGATCTAAGGGAGAGAGAAAGAGCTTGGTAGAACTCATAGTATCTCCTATGTTGCTTTGGAAGCACCACCATTCCTTTCCATGGTATCCTTTGACTCTAGGGGCAGTTTTGTCCTGCACAAAAGAGCAGAACACAAGGACATGGGTACCAGAGGTCAAGGAGACTTGTTTCCACAGAATGTTCTCTAGTCCTCAGAGAGTCACCTCCTTAACCATAATAGAATGCCTTCACCTCCTCTACATGGTAGGGAATAAGGAGAGAGACTTTTAAGTTCTATATTGTAAAAAGGAATCTGCCCATACAAGTCACTAATGGCTTAGTAAATATACTCTTAATGGGCTGTTTGTTTCAAGTTAACTTTCTAGCCCAGGTGGTACCTGGAGGGTTCACAGTTGATATCAGCAGAGACAAAAAGAGGCCTGCAGCATTTCAAGACATGCCTGAATCCAGACATCGATGTGTGAAGAAGATAACAGAGGCAGGATATCACACCTCTCAGAATGTGGTTGACCTCTTCTACCTAACCTGAGAGGCCAAACAGAGCTCTCCCTGGCTGCCCTTATCCCCTCCCACAAGCCTATGGGAGAAATGAGATGTAAATTTTTCTACGGTGTTAACTAGATTCCTTTCCTAAATTCGAAATGAAGCTTAACTTGAAGGCTCAGGTTTTGCCTTTGCTCAGAGGCACTTGTAATGTTACTGGTGGTATCCGACTGCACCAACGTTTGCAGACTCTGGGCATCTTCGTGCCAAGACCTGAAGAACCACACACAACTTGATAAAATAGCAACACATTTTATAGAGAAGCAAAGCAAAGGCACAGAAATAATTACAAGAAACCAGTGGGCTGGCTCTCTGGGATTTACTCAAGAGCCTTGCTTAGGAGAGTTGGTTGGTAGTGGAATATGGGTGATTTTCCATTTTCATGGTAAGTTTGAGTTATGTAAGCCTTTTTTCATTATCCACGCCCTTTCCCACAATGCATCTGTTTTTAATCCTACCCACGGTTACTCATGCATAGACATAAAACTTCTCTTAGAGGACACAATTTGCTTTACTGAGCACATATCCCAAACTAGACCAGACTAGACTGGCTCACTGCCCCTGATTCTAGTCTGGTTATAAAAGAGAAATTCCTAAGAGGTTTCTAGGGCACTATTAGGATAGAGCAGCCGATTGCTTTGTTTAGAAAGGTGTGTCTGCACCCTGATGGAAGTAAAGGTTCACATTGCTATGTGCTTTGTTGGGTAACCGGTGTGTGTATAATTCAAGCTAAGCGGAGTCCCGAGCATATTTAGCTGCCTCAGTGTTGCGCAGCACAATCTCTGGTACCCTGGTTACATCAAGGCCTCCTAAATTGTTCCCCATCATAGCACCAGCTGGACAGCATCTTGTTATCTGAACCAAGCTCAGGTGGGGACGACAGTCCTACTGTATAGTTCCTGAAATCTAGTTTCTTGAAACAGTTCCACCTCATCTGAAGAATGAACCGTTAGCCTCATATGAAATGTGCAGTGATAGGAAAACTCTACAGTGTCTGGTTAGAGACCCCCGATGTCTAAAATAATGTCCAGTGAATTAGGAATATTTTTAACTTTCTCACTCTTGAAGGCATCAGCGATGCAAAACTTTCTGCTGCTGTGAAACAAAACACTCTCTATCCCTGGGAGTTTTTCACTTCCTACTAAGTCCAACAGAAGAGTTCTTAAAGGCTTTTACCTTCCTGCTAGCCTACTATGTGTTCAAGCCTGTTAGTCAATGCTTTCAGGAGCTCGCTTCTGAAAATCTTTGCAGCTTTTAGTTTTTTCCCTTATTCCAAAGCTACTTCCATACTTCAGGGATCCGGTAACTGTGCTCTTTATCTTTTGCTTCATAGTAAATCATTCCCATACTTAGATGTTTAAAACAATCGTAAACATCGTGTTACACAATTTCTTTAAAATATTATTTTTATTACATGTATGTGAGTACACTGTAGCTATCTTCAGACACACCAGAAGAGGGCATCAGATGGCTGTGAGCCACCATGTGGTTGCTGGGAATTGAACTCAGGAACTCTGGAAGAGCAGTCAGTGCTCTTAACCACTGAGCCATCTCTCCACACCGAGTCACAATTTCTGTCCCTAGGAAATTCAACAGCGGCTGTTGTGCGCATGTGCATGGGATTCTGGCTTGAGAGCGCTCAGAAAGTTAAAGTCACAACATTATATAGGACGAGGATGTTGTAGCTAGTAGAACATGGTCGTAGCATATATGTGGCCCTGAGTTCGTACCCAGAATCAGAAAGAAAACAAACAGAAAACCCAAATGAAGCCCAGCACAGAGGTTATTAGGGCAAAGGTTGTGTGGAAGCCCCACTATGGCTGAAGATCTTCCGTGAAATAGTAATGGACTTCTCCACCGAAGCAACAGGCCAATTCAAGCCAAATCAAGTCTATAAAGGCAGGCTCATTGAGAGCCTGAGAGTCGGCTCAACGGGTGGGCTCACCAATCTCACGGGAAGAGGTCAGTGGAGTTGTACACTGGGCTAAAGCAAATGGGGTTTATAGAGCTTGGGCGAGAAGCTGGGATTATGCCCATACATAGTCAAAAACTGAGCCCCCAGGAAGGCACTTTGGGTGGGTTGCCGGAAACGCAGGAGTGATAACACTTAAGCCTGGAGTTCTCTCCAAGTGGGCGGGACTGAGGGAAGAAGTGCAGATGGGATTTTCCAGCTTGTGCAGGGGCGAGCTGGGGGCCCAGACTAATAGTTTCTTCCCTCAGCAGAAGGCCCAGCCTCCTCCCTTCAGGTCTCTGCACAAGGCTGCGTCAGCGTCCCCACAAAAATGGGACAGTCTCCCTGAGAGAGACAGCTATGGCATCTGTTACAAAGGCTTCCAGTTAGAGAGGCTCAGTCCTATCAAGTAGTGTCACTCCCTAAGCACTTGAACATATGAACCCATGGGGACCATTGTTACGCAATCCACACAGATGTGTAGTCATCACAAGTATGGCTTCAAGGACTCTCCTGTTGATATTGATGCTGGATGGACTCCCCATTTGAGACAGCTCTTACTCTGTAGCAGCTCAGGTTATCCTACAACTCACTATGTAGCCTCAGTGGTCCCAACCCCACAGCAGTCTGTTAGTCTCCCAGAGCCAGGAGTATAGGCACACACTATCAAGTCTGACTGTGCTTTTCTTGGTAGATAATGACTGTTTATCATAGATATACTATGCTGTTCCTTTCCTTTTCCATCTGAGCCTCATTTTCAAAAACAAATTCTTTCTTTTAAAAATATTCTTATTTATGGAGGTGTGTGTGTGTAAGTATGATTACATGCAGAAAAGTATGTCCAGAAAGGAGTGTTGGCTTCCCTGGAGTTGGAGTTGGACGAGTTGGGGGCCACCTGATGTGGGTGCTGGAAACGGAACTCAGCTTTCTTTTTTTTTCTTTTCTTTTTTCTTTTCTTTTCTTTTTTCTTTTTTTTTTAAGGAATAAGTAGTTTATTCTAGAGCCAAATTTTCATGATTATGGCTCATGAGTAAAAGATTTAGGATACCCCAGATTCCATGTTCAATGTAAAAGCAGTTTCATGAAGTTTTGCAGAACAATGTCATAAGTCAAGGCAAGTTTGAAATGCATTGTTGGGCACATCAGAGAGGTGGTTACAGTGAGAAGGGAGAAGATTTTCTAAGGTCTCAGATGGCATTATCTGGTGGTTCTTAGATGTTAGGTTTGTGGAATCTAGTGGTCCATCAAGAACTCTTTTCTTTCTTTCTTTCTTTCTTTCTTTCTTTCTTTCTTTCTTTCTTTCTTTCTTTCTTTCTTTCTTTCCTTCTATCTTTTTTAGTGTAGTTATTTTATTTTATTTTGTTTTTTATTTTTATTAAACTAATAACATTTATTTTAAAATATGCAACTCTATCTTTTAGGTCATCAAAATAATTTATAATAGTTAAATGCCTCTTAAATATACATGATATCTTCTGAAGCTAAAAGTAATATGCACTCAACCAGTTTTTAAAATCTAATTGGAACATTAAACATGATAGGAATAGAAAAAAATCTCTTATGAAGTCCTCTATGAAAGGAAATTGTGACAAGATCCTGATTAGACAGAAGCCATTCCATCTCCAAGTGAGAATACTTAGCATAACTGTGGCTTCATAGAATGAACTGGGTAGTGGTCCTTCTGTTTCCAATTTGTGGAATAGTTTGAAGAGTTGGTAGTTGGTCTTCTTGGAAGATCTGATAGAACTCTGCACTAAACCCATCTGGTCCTGGGCTTGTTTTGGTTGGGAGACTTTTAATGACTGCTTCTATTTCCTTAGGGGTTATGGGACTGTTTAGATGGTTTATCTGATCCTGATTAAACTTTGGTATTTGGCATCTGTCTAGAAAATTGCCCATTTCATCCAGATTTTCGAATTTTGTTGAATATAGGCTTTTATAGTAGGATCTGATGTTTTTTTTGAGTTCCCTCAGTTTCTGTTGTTATATCTCCCTTTTAATTTCTGATTTTGTTAATTTGGGTACTGTCTCTGTGCCCTCTGGTTAGTCTGGCTAAGGGTTTATCTATCTTGTTGATTTTCTCAAAGAACCAGCTCCTGGTTTTGTTGATTCTTTATATAGTTCTTTTTGTTTCTACTTGGTCAATTTTAGCCCTGATTACTTCTTGCCATCTACTATTCTTGAGTGTATTTGCTTCTTTTTGTTCTAGAGCTTTCAGGGATGCTGTTAAGCTGCTAGTGTGTGGTCTCTCCAGGTTCTTTTTGGAGACAATTACAATTATGAGTTTTCCTCTTAGCACTGCTGACCCATAAGTTTGAGTATGTTGTGCCTTCATTTTCTTTAAATTCTCAAGTCTTTAATTTCTTTCTTTATTTCTTCCTTGACTAAGTTATCATTGATTAGGGCATTGTTCACCTTCTACGCCTAGGTGGGCTTTCTGTTGTTTTTGTTGCTACAGAAGACCAGCCTTAGTCCATGGTGATCTGATAGGATGCATGGGATTATTTTAATCTTCTTGTATCTGTTGAGGCCTGTTTTGTGACTGATTATATGGTCAGTTTTGGAGAAGATGCTATGAGGTTCTGAGAAGAAGGTATATTCTTTTGTTTTAGGATGAAATGTTCTATAGATATGTGTTAAATCCATTTGGTCCGTAACTTCTGTTAGTTTCAGTGTGTCTCTGTTTCCTTTGTGTTTCCATGATGAGAATGGAGTGTTGAAGTCTCCCACTATTATTGTGTGAATTGCAATGTGTGCTTTGAGCTTTAGTAGTTTCTTTTATGAATGTGGGTGTCCTTGCATTTGGAGCATAGATGTTCAGAACTGAAAGTTCTTCTTGGCAGATTTTTCCTTTGATGAGCATGACATGTCCTTCCTTATCCTTTTTGATAACTTTTGGTTGAAATTTGCTTTTATCCCATATTAGAATGGCTACTCCAGCTTGTTTCATGGGACCATTTGCTTGGAAAAATGTTTTCCAGTCATTTACTCTAAGATAGTGTCTTTCTTTGACATTGGGGTGTGTTTTCTATATGCAGCAAATGTTGGGTCCTATTTATGTATCCAGTCTGTTATTCTGTCTTTTTATTGTGGAATTGGATCCATTGATGTTAAGAGTTATTAAGGAATAGTGATTGTTGCTTCCTGTTATTTTTGGTGCTATTTTTATGTTTGTGTGGCTGTCTTCTTTTGAGTTTGTTGAAAGATTACTTTATTGCTTTTTCTAGGGTGTAGTTTCCTTCCTTGTGTT
Organism: Apodemus sylvaticus; assembly: GCF_947179515.1. Classification (NCBI taxonomy): domain Eukaryota; kingdom Metazoa; phylum Chordata; class Mammalia; order Rodentia; family Muridae; genus Apodemus; species Apodemus sylvaticus. The sequence continues at coordinate 46,791,546 of NC_067487.1, forward strand.
GGTGTTTTCCATCTATTATCCTTTGTAGGTCAGCAAACGTTCTTAATGGTTGACCATACCTCCAGTCCCATCTGCTCTTTATAAAATGATCTGTTCTCTTGTTGCTTCAATACTTTACTAAGTGGCTGAAAAGTTTTCTCTTATATCTAGCTAATAAATACCTATTTTTTTCTACTAAAAATACACAACTCAAGCAAAACCAAATTCATCCTGAGCATCAGTCTCTATCCTTTTCGCTGTTTGTCTGTTTGACTCTTGGAGTGATCTAAACTTTTATTTACTTGTTTGTTTGTTTGTTTGTTTGGTTGGTTGGTTTGTTTTATAGTACAGTCCAAGCTGGTCTGGGTATCATAATTCTCCCATCTCAGAACCCCAAACCCTGAGGATTATAGGCTCATGCCATTGCACTTGACTTAATCTGAGTTTTTTAAATATATGGATGTTTTCATATTTGTGTTACAATGTTTCTTCTAGATAGAGAATTTTCAGATACATGTTTAATAATAAGTAAAGAAATAACAAATATATCTTGCTAAAATAGGTTCAAATACTAGAGCTCACCAAACAGACATCTTAGCCTCTCTGCTTCTCACACACAGAGCAAGGGAAGCTCTTAAAATAACTTATTTTAATAGCTCCAGAACTATGTTTTTATATATTTTCTTTTCCTTTCTTTTTAATGTTCCTCAGCTGAAATTGCTTTTCTTTTCTACACTATAAGATAATTATCTCAATTAGTGTGGACTCTCCTCCTTGGGTCCCGTTCACCACTTGCCTTGGGGGAATTTTCTTGGTGTTTTTCCAGACTTAATGTAGATTCTGTTGAGTATTAGTGGAGCTATGTATAAGGTATAATTAGGATGATGACTTTGTGGTCCTAATTTATCCCTTACATTTTTTGAAGAGGCTGTCAAGTATAGCTTACTTATCCTGTGACAAAAAAATGGAAAAAAAAAAAAGGAAATTTGTGAATAGTGTTAAGGTCTAGGTAAAATACTAAGGCCTAGATGGAATGTTAATGTTTCCTAGATGGGAAGTTAGGTCAGGTAACTGTTGCCTGACTAGCCTGCAATTTTGTGCTGTCACTAATAAGGATGTTGTTTCTATTGTTACTAGGAAACTTTCTCATGCCCAAGTTGATTATAAATTCTGTTATGTTCTGCGCCCTTGGAAACCAATGTCAATAGAAGTCAGTAGAACTGCTTTGTATTGTTACCCACAATAATCAGAACCAACAGCACCTCCTACACCTGTGTATAAGCATTTATGTTATTTGTTTTTATAAGCTGTCCCTGGAGTGGGCCCCAACATAAGAGACATATGCACCAACTTAAAAAACTATTTAGAATAATACTTCTGTTTTGAGTAGGGTTGAATAAAGCTTAAGCTCCTAAGACCTCCCTGGGAACTGACATCCATCCTACTTGACAGAAAGAGACGTGTACGTGGGTAACTGACATCCTGGTTGACAAGTTAGGACGTGGATGTTAGACAAGGCAAGTCCCCTGCTACAGTGGAATAACCTAAGGCTAATGCTCTCAGTATAAGTGTACAATAAAGGCCTGTTCCTAAGGAAGTACCCCAGCCCTAAATCCTGATTGATAGAATAACTTGGTATTCCAGATCTCAGGCTTAAAAAGTCCTATAGAATCTTGACTCAAGGTCACAGTCAGATCCAGAGTCTGACCTGTGGTTCTGATTGATCAGTCTTGGGTGTGGCATTCAATAAACCATTCCTATTTGACTGAGATTGGTCAGGTGATTCCAAGCCCCCTACAATTATATTCATCGATGTTGTGGATAAAAATCCAATTACCGCTCTTTCTCTATGTATTTGTGTTTCTGTATGTCTGCTCTCTCTGTCTCCCTCCACCCCCTCTTTCTCACACACACACAGGCATGAATGAGTGCACGCACATAGACACACACACACACACACACACACACACACACACACGCATGTGCACGCACAGACACCTCCTTCCTTCTTTCTCTGTACCATTCTTCTTTTCATATCTCATAAAATGCTCACTTAGTTAGCCGGGCTCTCTGTGAAGCAAATATTGAAACAGAGTTAGAGCATGAGAGATGTGCTGGGTAATGCCTATGGCAGAGAAAAGTAAGAAAGGAAACTACGTTGGAAAGAGAATACTTTATAGCAAGATGCAAATTAGAAGCCTCCTCAAGAAAAACCGACAGGATGAGGGGCTTAGCAGGTTGACCACATCAGACCATGATACATGCATGCTCTTCCTCCAGCCTTGAGCCAGCTAACCAGACCTTAATCGTTTGCCAAGTGCTGTTGGGTGGTCGGTCCCACAGCCTTCCAATCAGGATGGAAGTCTCCTGCCTTGCCCACCTGTAGCTTCCTGTAGAAGCTGCCCACTGTAGACAGTAGAAGCTGTAGACTGCCCACTGAGCTCGCTTTGCAACTCAATCCAGCTGAAACAAAGGACTGTTTTTTGGGGTTTTTTCCCCCTATATATATATACATAGCTGAACATTAAACTTTGAACCCTGATCAGAAAGAACTTTGTCTTGGGTCGTTATTTCTCTAACCCACCCATTCTCTTTCATCCCCAGCTCTCCTTCCAGGTGTACCCAGCTCTCTGCGGCCACAGTACAGCTACATACACACATAACAAAACTCAGGACCATCCAATGGGAATCAATATGACCTGTCAGAGCTGTGGAGAAAGTCTGAGGCTCCAGTACTTCTGTGATGCTTAGCTATCAGTGTGGTTTCCTGGTATATATGTGGCTTCTGCTCCAATTTGAACAGAATCTGAAGACAATGACAGGAGGTTGGAGGCTTGCTCCATTGTATATCCTCCTAATTCTACTCTCTTCTCAAAGGAAACACTGACCATTGCAGTCTGTGGGCATCAAGGCCCCTTGACGAAAGACTTGCCTGTGGGAGAGTCTATGTATACCTGGCCCGTAGTGGCTGAGTAATTCTGGCCCCAGAGAGTGTATTGGCGGTTTGCAAAACATCTCCTTGGACACCTGGTGTGCTTTAGAAGATGGAATTGGCATTTGTTCCAAAATCCATTGTCCTAATGATGATGCATAAAGTTTGAGGGTTGGAAGTCTCCAAGAAGAAAAATATAGACAGTATTTTATCTACTCTGGTACCTAGAGCTATGATAAGATGAGAGGGGGGGAAGGGGGAGGGGAGAGGAGGAGAGGGGGGAAGGGAGGAGAAGGGAGGAGAAGAGAGGAGAGGAGAGGGGAGGATAGGAGAGGAGGGGAGAGGAGGGGAGAAGAGAGGAGAGGAGAGGAGAGGAGAGGAGAGGAGAGGAGAGGAGAGGAGAGGAGAGGAGAAGAGAGATGGGGAAGGAAGAAAGAGAGAGGGGGCCTTGTATGGTTGCCTGGGTGCACACAGAGACAGAAAGTGTCCAATCCCCTGGAGCAGTAGTTACAGGCAGTTGTGAGCTGCCTTATGTGGCTACTGAGAACCAAACTCAGAACTTTTACAAGATCAATATGTGCTCTTCGCCACTGCTATCTCCCCAGCCTGAAAGAAGTCACGTTTGTAATCTGCTCCCACGGGTCAAGGTCTGAGTACAGGCCAATAGAACCTCTATGCCAGTTCTCATTGCCCTTGGGTCTTCTTCCAAGTCTCTTTAGCTTGTTTAGTGATAGGATTCGGTTCCTCGAGATCATTGGACTGAGCCTCAGCCCCTTAAGCCCCTTCTCCACAGACAGTAGTTCACTGTGGCTGTTGTTTTCTGAACTGGCAGAAGAAACTCTCTATTGCCTAAAGGGCATCCAAGTCAGCTCCCTCAGTGCGAACACTTTTTAATCTTAGAACCACCTGATTTGGGGACTGAAATTCACCCACGTACTTCAGGGTATTGTAATACATCGTGGAGGTGGCTCAGTAAAAAGCCTGCCTGCAATCATGAGGACCTGAGTGTGGCCCCTCAGTACCCACATCAGAGCCTGTAACTGTAATGCTGGCGGACTGGACAGAGTTGGATCCACAGAGCTCTCTGGCCAGCCAGCACAATGAACCAGTGAGCCACCTGTTGAACAGAGAGACCCTGTTGCAAAAGGCAAGGTGTGGAGGACAGAGAAAGACACCCAATGCTGTCCTCTGTCCTCAACATGCTCTGTGAGTAACACTCCATAGTTTCAGGGCCTTCTCACTCTCAAACAGAAGGAATCATGTGGATGTGTAGGCTGTGTACCAGGAGAGAAGTCTTGGCAACTCTTTTAGAATTCTACTTACAACAAATGGACTCGATCCAAGCACTGTAAAATCTACACATAAAACACACACACACACACACACACACACACACACACACACACACACAGAGAGAGAGAGAGAGAGAGAGAGAGAGAGAGAGAGAGAGAGAGAGAGAGAGAGAGAGAGAGAACTTTTGGAGGGGTCCTTTTTTTTTTCTGATAGCCACAGTGTCATGGTTTGAATATGTTTGGCCCAGAGAGTGGCACTGTTGGGAGGTGTGGCCTTGTTGGAACAGGTGTATCACTGTGGGTGTGGACCTAGGTCATGGTGTCCCTTCACAGCAGTAAAACTAAGACACACAATGTTCAGATCTTGCTCGGATGGGATATCCTATCCAGGTCTATAAACTTATAAGCTGAGCCCCAGGGATATGGTCACATGCTATATGCAGTAGTCCCTGAGGGCTCACCTCCTTGCTTGAGAAGTAGCTGGGATCAGGAGGAACAGATGGGCTGGGCAGAAGCCAGAGACACTGGCCACAGGCTGATGTCCGCTCATCAAGGTGTTCATTCTCCAGAGGGAAGGCTGCAGAGGACTGGTGAGTGGAAATGACCCCAGGCTGCAAAGGTCATGTGACCTTCTTAACGTCCCCCTAAAATCCACCACGAAGTAAGCTAATTCTATAACTATGTTATATCCATAAACATTCCGCTAACAAAGCAAAACAACACAAAACAAATAAAATTTTTAGTGGGAGATTAGTAAGAAGGCTTAGTGGGTAAGAGAGTTTGTCACACAAACCTGATGATCTCAGTTCTACCTCTGGAACCCACAGAACAAGGAGAGAACCAATTCCTGACCGTTGTCCTCTTACAAGCACACTGTAGCATGTGCACACAAATACATACAATTACAGTTAGAAAATGGGGATGGGGTAATAGGTCAATGAGGAGTGGTTTGTGTAGTGTTTTCTTGGGGAAGAAAAGGAAAGATTCTAAAGTTGTATACTCTTATTCCAGGGCTGTCTGAGGAAATGGCCTAGCCCTTAATGAGACCCCTATGGTCTCTTAATACTGACCCCATCAATAAGACGCTGGGCTCACAGGAGGCCATAGATTATTTCAAGTTTGCAACACTGGAGATCTCAGGCTACCTAGCAAATCTTGTTATGTCTAAAAGTGGGAGTCGAGACAGAATAGGAACCAGGGAAAGGCGTTGCCACCTGCAGCCCCTTCATATCAGAAACAAAGTTGCATGTCACAGTGTCAGCTGGATCTCACCAGCTGCTGTGTAAGGGAGTGACACACAGAAAGGGTCCGCCACTCAGGTTCCCCAGGGGTCCTGCAGATGCTGCTGGAGGTGGGGATAGATGGGTTGCCGGGCACGCCAGGGCACGGGGAACTGCTCAGCAGTTTTATTGCCCCTTTCAAGTGGCATTATGCCCATCATACTATTTTTTTTGTAATCTTACTCTCTGCACTCCAGAGCTCTTGAGATTTCATAATCACAGACACATAACACATTTGTTCGTAGGCAGGTCAAATATCTTGTATTCAAAATGCTTGGGACCAAGAATGACTTGCAACCCAGACTTGGAATATATACATATTCCAATATGCATATATATACCTTATACACATAGCCACAGAATTATTCACAGTATTTTAACCAATTTTGCATGGAATAAAGATTGGTAGCATGGAATTTTCTCCTAGCCTCATGTTGGTGCAAAAAGTTTCAGATTTGGGGGCATTTTAAATTTCATAAAGCCAATCTGGTTGGCTAACCCAGGTGCCCAGGGATTAGTTTATTCTTAAACCAAAAAGGGGCTGTGATTCCATTTCATTACCAGGATGCAAAGGTGGATTCCTCTGTGAAAGACATTTCATTTTTTTCTCTTTCATAGGGAGCAACCTGACTGTGCCCAGCATGTAAAGCTCAGTACAGAAAAACTCTCTGGGGAATTCACCTGGTAGGTTGGTTGGTTGGTTGGTTGGTTGGCTGTTGGTTGGTTGGTTGGTTGGCTGTTGGTTGGCTGTTGGTTGGTTGGTTGGTTGGCTGTTGGTTGGCTACTTGGTTGGCTGTTGGTTGGTTAATTGGTTGGCTGTTGGTTGGTTAATTGATTGTTGGTTGGTTGATTGGTTGGCTGTTGTTTGTTTGGTTGTTGATTGATTGATTGTTGGTTGGTTGGTTGATTGGTTGGTTGTTGGTTAATTGGTTGATTGTTGGTTGATTGGTTGGTTGATGGTTGGTTGTTTGGTTGTTGGTTGGTTGTTGGTTATTTGATTGGTTGGTTGTTGGTTGGTTGGCTGGTTGTTGGTTGGTTGGTTAACTATCTCTAAGGTGTGGTTAACTTATTACCACTGTGTTGAGAGCTGCCAACACCGTGCATGATAATGCATGTGTTTATGGTAGTGCATGAAGACTTATCACATGCCTTTGGTTCTCTAGATTTTGCTGCCTCTCCAAAGCCACTCTCTTCAAGTTTTATGCTCAGGGACACTGGCCACACAGAGTGCTTCAGTGAGTCCCTTGCCTGGCTTCCTTGTGGAATTGGCAAGAGATAGAATATGTGGTTAGAGGCTATATATAGTTTCTGAATCTCAGACAGAACATGGGGCCTATCTGTCTCTCCACTGGGGGGCCACAGCTCCTATTTCACTGGCCTTTCTCCAAAGTGCTCACTCTGGATTACATCAGCCACCTCCTTTGCTCAGCTTTTCTGGGCCTCAAGGTTGTAAGGGTTCCTTTTCTTACTAGCCCTGGAAGGATTGTATTCTCCAGCCCCTAAAGGCTGATAGCTTTCTGCTCTTATCATTTCTGAAAGAACCACATCATTCCTATACTCCCAAGTTATTCCTGTTACTATACATATTTTATTTTTTGGAACTTTTCTTAAATTTCCCAGTTTTAAGAGGCCATGTTTCCTGCTGGGCACCTGGCTAACATACTCTGTGATCTCCCACAATGCAGTTAGTCCTACATTCTATTTCAGCTGCAGAGACCTGGAACAGCAACACGGAATCAATGCCTTTTTGGATAATATCAAGGTGTTTTTGCAAACTTAGAGGCAGGTGAGGCTATCTCTGCCTGATTCACAGAGGGAAGGCTATGCATTGCCCCTCATGATCACATGGCTGCCTAGAATTGAAAAGCAAATTGTTGTGTGTCACCAGCGCAGGAAAACAGAAGTATGGTTTCTACTGAATGTGAGTGCCTGTACATTGTCATCAAGCCAAACCACAGTAAGTCCTGGACCACTTGTGTTTATGTTTCTAGGTTAACAGAAATCTACTCAGACAAGCTTTAGAAAAAAAAAAGATCTATGTTATTTTCCAAGACATAGTAGCAAGCTAATAACAGAGTAGGAGTTCATTCTTGGCCATTTCTTCTGTCTATAGGGAGTTCTCAATTCTAAGGCAATGCTTTTTGGAGAGTCTGAGTCCTCTAATAAGGAGTCAGGGGGACACAAAGACACCTGCTTTGCCTTGACTGTCTCATGGCATGCTGGGAAGTGTTCACTATGTGCCTCAAAAGAAGTGTAAAAAAGACCTAATGTACTGGGATTCCAGTTCCAAATTACCTAGGCAAGCTGGTTAAGAGAGGAACAATTTCTTTGGGATGGCTTCTGAGGACTCAGCCCACAGCAATATGGACCCCTGTTTTTGAGTAGTAGAGATATGTGGAGGAGGAAGCTGCTCATCCCTTGGTGGACCAGAAACAAGGAGCATAGAGGGGTAGGGGGATGATACCCCCAAGACCTATCCCTAATGACCTACTTCTTCCAAGGATGTCCCATCTTCTCATGTTTTCAGAAGCTCTCAAAACAGCACCACTAGTTTGTGACCAATGCCTTGGCGGGACATACCCAACTCTTAATCCAGATCAAACAGACAGAGCTCCTGGCATGGGAGAGGAGAAATCTCCCATCCAGAGTCCTGGGGATAAATTTCGTACCTCCAGTTAACTAGCTTCTAAGATCTGATCCCAGAATCCCGCCACGGAAAGGTTCTTTTGAATCAACTCTTGGCGAGTCTAGTGCTGGAGGTTGTGCTGGAGACAATCACGAGGTGTGTGGGAAAGCAGCAGCCGGGCAACAAACCCGCAAAGAAGAAATCTACAGTGTTTAGAGAACTCCTGGGCAGGCTGAAAAATCAAAGCTCTTTCTTCTTTTTCTATTTTTTGAATCTCAAAGAAGCCTTATAAACTCAGTCCATTCCTTTACAGTATTGTATTTGGAATAGAGATCAGATGCTGTTGGTTCTCTCTTCCCTGTGCTCACTGGTTCTTCTACCTCACTATCTCCAATTCCACACTTTCTTTAACCTGACCTCTCAGCCAAACTCCGTTGTGGAAGAGAGAACTCAAAAGGCCCTGGGAACCACCACTTAAGAGCTATGTACTAAGTATTTCTTTGGAATTTCCCTCAGGGTTGAAAGAGCAGACTCAAGGTTCTCAAGACCAATGGCCCAGACACTCAAGAATCACATTACCAACTCCAAAGATGTGGGAAGGAACTTAGAAAACCATTTGATCCTGGCTAATAAAGAGCTCCATTGCTACAGCAACGAGTCAGTACTTTCCTAAGTCTGGCCTGGTCTAAGCCAGCTCTAGAACTCATGCTTTTATCCAATAACAGCTAGCATTTTCCAAGGCCCTGATTAATGTTTAAAGAAACACGGCAATGCAACCCATTAACTTGAAACGGGTCTGTATGAAATCATCTTTCCTCCAAAAGACCTTGATCTTTTTATCAAAGATATTATATTCTAAATACCAACGTCTAGTTCTTAATGAACATTTACTGTGGATAAGGTTCTTACATATCCCGTTTTTTTCTAACCTCAATGAAAACCCGAAAGGTGCATTTTCCCATTCTACTAGCATAAAAGAAAATGAGTGTTCAAGTGACTTGACATTGGCTCAGGTGGTAAAGGGCAAAGTAATGATCCCAGGAGTCATTGTGTTGCTTAATTGTTTTCTTTGATCACACAGCTTTGATGTCCTTATGGCCACATTTATGTAGGACACATATTCTGAGCTTGGTAGCTTTCAATCAGAAACAAGAGTTCAAAATCTATCCTTTCAATTTTTTTCTACTCTCGCCATATAATACACATCATAGAATCTTCACAGGCCATTCCAAGTAGTGATTTGTGCTGATCATATGTCAATATTTATTTGGAAAATGTAGTCAGAAGGTATAAGAGTTGCTTGTTCTTAAGTTACTTCATAAGAATCAGCCTTCCGTCATGAAATTCCAGTCTCCACCACCAGGGGGCAGTCACAACATTAAAAATGAGCTGCTTTGTACTCCACATCAGACCGCAGATCACTAAATCTGGATTTGGTTTCATAGTTCACTTTACATCTTGAAAAGACCTGTTTCTTTCAAGTCTGAATTAACATGTTCTGCTAGATTAAAAAAAATATAGACATGCAAAGAAGCATATGACATGTTCGAAGCCATTTCTTCATATAGAGGTGTTTAAAATGGACCAAGACAGATGCTACATACTGGTCTCATTGGAGGAGTGTAGACATGCTGCACTGAATATTCAGTGGCATAGTCAAAAGCATTCTTCTGTGTCCAGAAATCCGGAGTTTACTCAGTTACATACCATCTGGGTTTCACTAGGCTGTTCTTCCCAGAAAAGTACTTTTATGCCCTACCCCCATCCCACACCAGATTCATAAATAACAGCTAAATGTGTCTGTGGTAGCGCCTATCTACAGTGAAACCTACTGAGCTGCAGCGTGGGCCAGCGGAACCCCTCTATGCATATTTTAGAAACCCTTAGGCGTGGATATGTGTTCTTCCTTGTTTTGTTTGTCTTGGTTTTTGTTTGTTTTTCTTTTTTTCTAGTCTCAAGAGCCCTTCGCTCAGGTCTACACAGTAAAGCCCCCGCCTTTACTCCCAAGAGGCTTAGTTGACACCGAGTTTCATTCTGGAATAGAACCTTACTGAAGGGAAACTTGAAACTACTGGCCGAAACGACTGGTGTAACTTTAATTTTTTTAAAAACATCCTGTGACAGTTCTTAAATACTTTAACCTCCCTGTTAGCCCACCACCCCTCAGAGGGAGTGGGAAAGAGAGGATATGGGAGGAGTGGACACGTTTGGAAAGGTTCTTGGAGCAGTTCTCCTTTGTGTTGTCTGGAAATTGACAGTTCAGGTCATTGATCAGCAGGCAGCCACAGCTCGATCCGCTGGCAAACACTTCATGGATACACCAGCGGTCCCGTTCAGAAGGCAACAGCAGTGACATGACGTAGCCTCAGCTTGTGTCAGCAGGAGGGACCTGTAGGGACACCAGGAGACATTCTTAGCTGTGCCTCTCTCAGGGAAGCTAAGATCAGCAAAGACACAAAACCTACAAGCGTTGCGCAGCTAACTGTACCAGCAAGCCACGCTCTGTCTCTCCGTCATTCAGTGATCCTGTTTATACCCTCCGAACCTCATGTGTTCTCCACATGCCTCGCCTCAGCACAGGTCTCGCCTCAACACCGGTCCCGCTGTAGCAAATGCATCCAATCAGCCCGAGTCCAGGGCGTCCCAACAATTGGAGCTGAACTATACAATATAAGGCAGACCTTAACATGTGTGTTGTTAGCAAAGAATCCTTCATCACGTGTCCTTTCACATGCTTGCTTTAGCAGAGCATCCTCCCTCCTGTGTCTGCTTCAGTGAAACGTTCCTTTGTGTGTTTGCCTCAGCAAAACACCATCCAACACAACGGACTCTCCAAAGAACCCTTAAAATTTCCACTTTATAGTGTCTCTAAAGAAAATATCTGAAACGGACTATTGCCCGTGTAGAGATCAGACTCCATCCACTACGGTACACCAGGACCTCTCGCCAATCCATTCTTTTAAGCAGGCCAATAGTTGGTTTTCTTAAAGATGTCTTACTAAAATGAATCAAAATCCATGGTAGCCCCTGGCTGAGTCTGCTCGTTTTTACGCAGGTTATTTGAGACTGTAACTTGAAGGCCGTGCTTAGTTCCTGACAAATCATAGTTCAATCGCTACTTCGCACTGACTCTAGCTGCTGAGCCTAAGCTCCTCCCCCTCCAGCTCTTCCGCCATTGACTGAGCCGTGCTCCTCTCCACCTCACAGCGGTTCCTCTCACCTGCTCAAAGTCATGCACAGCTGCAGACGAAAGGGGAATCAAAGGGTAAGTTATACAGAGGGAAAATTTATCCCGAGACAATAACATTGTTCCAATACTGCTGAAATTTAGGTGGGCTTGTTTTCGACTATCACTCGTAGTCAATCCAGAGCTGGGAAATCAGTTCAGGGGGTTACGAGTGCTGTCATCAGAGGGTCTCTGTGTAATAAGGTTGAACGATCCTCACCAGATATGCATGTGTGTCCTCAGTTGGATCATGGTGGCAAACATATTTCTTACAGATGTGGCCAGGAAGAAAGAAAGAAGGAAAGAAAGAAGGCAGGAAAGAAAGAAAGAAGGAAGGAAGGAAGGAAGGAAGGAAGGAAGGAAGAAAGAAAGCAGGCACAGATTTGAGTTAACTCTTTTATTCTAAGCTAGCATCTAATTTTTAAAAAAAAAAATCCTCAACTGGCCTTTTGACTATCAAAATATGAAGAATTGTTTTTCTCTTTAAAGCAATTTCTTAAACAACTGCCCAAACATCGGGTGTCCTGCTCCAATTCCGAATGCTCACACTCCAGCCGAGCGCCCTCTTTCTTATTTTAAAGTCTGCATTACAGTTGTGCAGGTGCCTTCGTCTTCTGTAATCACGATGCTCTCTTTTGGCTAAGGCACCCCAGACAGAGCATTCCATGACTTTTTCTAGAAAGCTCTCTCAGACTCTGGATGCCTGCGATTAGCATCCTCTAAATGAGCCGCTGTGTCCTGGAAGCCTTCGGAAGCAATTAGCCAAGGAGACAACGTAGTGAGGTTCATCTTTTAATTATGGAGTCTTCCCCCACTCCCCACCTCTAGGGATAGTTTTGGTTATTTTCCACTCGAGTTCTCTTCCACCTTCCTTGTGAATATGTAATGCCACAGACACACACATGTCTGTGTTTCCTATGTCTACAGAGACCCACAAACCATTGTACAATTATACAGTATCTGAGACTTTATAGAATCTCTCTATATATGTACATTTCTGTCCTGTCCATTCTCTCTTTCCATAAAAAGTATAGTTTTACCTTCCTGCGAGTAATATGGCTTTCATTGAAGATTAAGGAAGCGAAGTTCAGAAAAGTACCCTACATGTACCATTTAAGACAGTTACAAACAAACAAATCAACAACTAGTCAATGCTCCTCTCAGCTGACCGGTTTACGTCAAACATTAGGCAGCTTAAAGAAAATAAAAGGGATCAGACTGTCCTGGACACTGCCGAGTGAGGAGTCCTGGGCAGTCTGTGGCAGGGCTGTCAAGCAGAAGCCTTGAAGGTAGCCTGCAAGCCGGACCTGGGTGGAGAGACAGAGACACACTTCGGTGGTAGCGACCAGCAGCACACAGACTTTATTTTCCCGTAGCATATCTTGGAGATGTTCCGTAGCAGCTGCTTCATTCTTTTCCAGTAGAAGGACAATGAAGGGTGCTTCAGTTGAGAAATGACTTGTAGTGTCTCTGCCCATTCAGTCGTATGGCATTGAGTAGATTCTTTGTTTTCTGAACTTTAATATGAAACAGTTGAAAGCTTTGGCATTTTCCCCCCTCTGCTATGGACTATTTCTGTCAGTCCTGAGTTTCTCTGTCCCCCTCTGAAGTTTCTCACTTTGCTGCGTCAAATGTACAAAAACCAAAAACCAAAACCAAACCAAACCAAAACCAAAACAGTGGATGTAGCTCAGATGTCCCTTAAGCACAAAAGAGTAAAATGAACAGTATAGGATCAGAACTTAGCTGGAGTTGATTAGTTGTTTGAAATTGATGGAGCACGTGTCTTCATTTCTCATAAGCCAAAGCTAGAATCTCGCCCCCCTGGATGCGGATTTTCAGGCCGGGGAAGAGGCCCAGCCAGCTTGTACTGAGATGATTGCACACCCTCTGGTTCACGGGGGAAGGTCACACGTTGTGATCTTCCAGCGCTGCTTCTGGTTTCTACTTTGTCTCTTGGGGTGAACAAGACAGACAGGCCGGCCAAGGCTACGGGAACATGTAAGAGCGATCCTCTCCTGGCCCGCTTGTGCAGGCTGTGGGCTAAATGCAACCCGGAGGGGCGGCTATAAATAGCCATTCATTGTCAGTGTGTGTGAAAAGACAAGAGTCAGTGCGCAGGTCTGATTCAGCCGCAATTAAACGGCTGTCTGGGCGGGACTGTAAAGGAAGCTGCTACAGCTAGGAGTCAAATCCGGAGGCAACGCCAGGGGCTGGACACTCACGGAAGGGAAGCATTTCAACGCTCGAGTTGCCACTTGCTATGGCAAAAATCATTTTGAGGCACCTCATAGAGACCCCAGTGCGCTACCAGGAGGAGTTTGAAGCTCGAGGCTTGGAAGACTGCAGACTGGATCATGCTCTGTACGCACTGCCCGGGCCAACCATCGAGGACCTGAGGAAAGCCAGAGGCACAGGTACGCCACAGGCTCTTGCAGAGGACTCAGCCTCCACCGAGACGCGGCCTGGAGAAGGCAAATGCCGCTTCCAGATCCTGCTCGATGTGGTCCAGTTCCTGCCCGAGGACATCATCATCCAGACCTTCGAGGGCTGGCTGCTGATCAAGGCACAGCACGGAACCAGAATGGACGAGCACGGGTTTGTATCGCGGAGTTTCACCAGACAGTACAAACTGCCAGATGGAGTCGAAACCAAAGACTTGTCTGCCATCCTCTGTCACGACGGAATCTTGGTGGTGGAAGTAAAGGATCCACAACGGACCAAGTGAATGCTTTTTGGTTCCTGTTCATACCTCAGGAGGAAGATGAAAGCCAGGGACAGCCGGGAATGCTTAAACTTTAAAGATAGATCGCTGTAACTTGTAGGAGGATTAAAAATGTATCCACAGCTCCTGGTATGTGGAGGTTGTCTTTCTTATTGGTAGCCAGAAAGGAAGGTTTTCAAACGTGTCTGTGCAATTAGAAGTGATGCCGCTTTTACAGTGAAACCATCAGAGAACTATCAGACTCTGGTTGGTACTAGAGAGTGATCAGCGTTGTTTTTTAATGAGTCTAAAATTCCAGAGAGGCCGTTTGTACAACCTGTGGCAAACTAGCCATAGTCAGTAAAGAGATACGATTCTTACTCACTGGATGAAAAGTTTCTGTAGTTCTAGAAAGAGGGCGGGGGGGGGGGGAGGGCTTCAAAGAGAAATTTGTATTTCGGTATATTTTAATTTAAAAACTCAGAGCTCGGGACCCGAGTCTGAATCTAGCTAAAAGCCACAGCAATTGTTGCTCCTTCAAACATCAGTGGGATTTTTCAGGTATTTTAGTTTGTAAAAGTTCCCATATAGACCACATACAAAGCTAAACTGAACCCTACCAAGAGTTCTGTTGGTAGATAGTGTGTATTCCTTGTTTTGGTGTTATATTTGTTAATTCATAGTGTATATCATCTCACTTGCTGGGTGTAGGAAACGAAAGCTTTGAATTACTGAATTCAGGAAATCTTAATCCTCCGTATTTCTAAGGGGAGAAGGCAAGGGTCAGCATCTGCTGTCTCTACTGGTCTGAAGTTTTAAGTAACCTTGTGACCAGCGAGGAGCCTGAGCTCACGCAGCCATCTGAGTTCTCACAGCGCATGTTTGTCGCGACTCCATCAGTGCCTCTGTTCTCCCAAACTGCCGCTTTGGCTCAAGATGGAGCTGAAGGATTCCAGCGTTGGGAAGCTTGCCCTCGACAGCTGCTCGTGGGCATTTAGAATATTTGCTATCTCATTCTGTGCGTTCTAAATACTTCCGTGGAGAAAGGGGCTGCTTTCGTTAAGCTGGGCGCTGAGTGTGAGCTCACAGGGAGCCCCGGGGCAGTGCTAAAAATAGAAGAAGATCTCAGAGTGTGGCTGACACCTGTGTGGATGCAGACAGCTGTCACTGGGCTCCTCCATCTTGTCTCTCCCTGTATTCAAGCTGAAACAGGGAAGCCTCGGAGCGAGTAGAAACCAGAAATCAAACATGATCTGAGGGGACATTTTGCTCCTTTTTGCTAACATCGGAAAGATGTTGGGGTGTCTTTTTAGATGACATTCATATCTATGGCTGATTTTCAGGTATAAAGTCTAGGATGAGACTTTTTGTTTGAGAAATTGAATCTCACTGATGAGCTGTGGGGGCACAACTCAGCTAACAGGCGTGAGTGGGATATCAGATCCGCTAACAGGATCAGAAGTAGAATAAAATGTAACTCCTGTCAAACATTGTTGCTATCGGAGTAATTATGTAACCAATAGCTCCTAGGCCTCTCATTTGGTCCTGACCTTTCCCTAGATAACACCTTCCTTCTATTCATGAGGATTTTTTTCTTCAAAACCAAAAATTCAACACATCTCCAGTTAGCATTTCTTTGTTTCTAAGATAAAAATTCAAACATTCAAAGGCATACATGAACGTTTTAGGATTTCAAACACTACAAAAAGTGAAATGATTCGTTGTCTTGACCACCACAAGACAGTTACTTTAAATAACTAGTTCACGTTTCCTTATCGGTTTGGGCAAAATTAGAATGATCCTTGCATGAAATCTGACATCCTGATTGTCATAAACCCAAACCTTCTCTGTGCTTCCTAGCCCTGCTCTGACACAGGCTACACTGTTTTGATTTCCAATTAGTTTCACCCAAGGAGAGGCACCCACAGAGGCACAGAGGGAGTACAGCTCAGAGGAGGGACAAGTTTAGGTGTACCCAAGAGCTTTTCTATCCAGGCCACAGTTCTTGAAAAATGAGAACGCAGAGGCTTATTTACATATGAATAAATGCTAGGCCATAAGCTTTGGCTCCTTCCTGATTATCTTTAATTTATATAGCCCGTTTAAACTATTCTATACCTTCCACATGGCTAGTTACCTCTCCTCAGTTTCATACCCCGCACTTCCTCAGTGTCCAGGACAAACTCCCCCCCCCCCCCCCCCGACTATCTCCCAGAGTTCCAATCTATCTACAGGAACTCCCACCTTCTATTTCCTGCCTGTTGCTAATAGGCCATCAGCTTTTTATTGACAGGTGATGTTTCCACACAGCGTATGAGGTGATTCCTAAGCTCGGGGCTTGTTTTTCCTACTTAACTTCCACATTGCAGCAGACTGACATTTCTCCAGAGCCAGTGCCCCCCCCCACCCCCAGCAGACAGACCCCTAAGTATTCCAGTCCTCATGAGTATGTGGGATTATAACATTAAACCTTCAGTAAAAAATGTGGCCTTCTCACCTTCCTGCCCTTGGTATATCTCCATTCCTTATTAATTCCCTGTCTCTGCAACCCTTTCATAGAGGGTGTGCTCATTAAAATTTCTTGAGAAGTACAATTCTGTTTCTGGTTGGGAACCTGGTCTGCTTGGCATTTTGTGTGATAGGAAGAGGAGGAGGAGGAGGAGGAGGAGGAGGAGGAGGAGGAGGAGGAGGAGGATCAGAGATTTGGATCTGCACCCAGGAAGCTTCTCAAGACGCAGGCAAAGGTGGCAGCTAGATAGTCTGGAGGAAGTTGTCACATTCAGGAAGGTGGGAAGGTACGCAGAGTTTGCATCCAAATGCACCTGTGAACCCAGAGCCGCGGGAACCGAAAGGCAGGCAAATGTGACAACCTATGACATCTGCTGCCCCCCCCCCCCCCCCGCCCCAAGCCATGTCCTAACTTTATATATCTAATTTTAACCCTCTGGTGCTAAAATAATCTTAAATGTTCCCAACATTTTGTTTTCCTGCCATTTCATCAATAGCCATTGTTCTTTCTAGAAACTACAAAATAATAAGGTGGAGAGAAGAAGTGAAATATTGATTTTTGGTGTTAACTTATAGCTTACACTCTTTCTTGACTTTTCTTTTTTGGATAGGGGCCTGCATACATCACTCAGAATACTCCCTCCTCGGCCTCCCAGGCAGGAGGGAAAGATACAGCAGAGCCCTCTGGCAGGCCTCTGTATGAGAAAACAGCTCACCTGGACTCTTCCTAAAGGCCCTCCCCCAAGCCCCTTAATTTCATCACATTGGCAAACACTGGGTTTTAGACGTTCAAACTATCCCACTGTGTGAAATAATGCTCAGAAAGAGGCCAGATCTCATTTCTGTTGTGTCAAAATCTATACTATTTCTTTGTGTGCCTTGCCATGCCCATGGGTTTAATAGAGTTCTTTTCTCTATACACCTGTCTTTATCTGTGTCACCTATTAAGTAACGTTTGGACATACGTCCTCCCCCACCCCTTGGATGATTCTTTGAGCATCCTACACAGAGCTGTTTTCAATGTCTTTATCAGGTTATTCCAACTGAAGAAGACCAAGTTCTAAGCATTTATGTCTCTGATTGCCTCAGCGGTAAGCTTCTCTGACTGCTTAGGAAGTCTTAGGCTTATTTTGTGTCACTGGATAGTTGATGTCTCCTCTTCAACTACAAAGTAGCCTTCCTTCACTGAGGCTGAACCATGTATTGCTTTTGTCCTGGTTTTTAAAGGGATTTTAGAAAACCTGCTTTTAAGTGACTGTCAACATCAAAAATTCAGTCATCAAGCAAGCATGGAGACCAATGATTTTTTTTTCTTCTTAGAGAAGGATACCTTTCCTTCCCTGAGCCAAAAGGGTTCCACACACCACTACTTCTTGTCTCATACAGGAAGTGCCATTCCTGTCCCTAGAATTTTGTATTTCTTTCTTAGGCAAAATCCAAACTCCCTTTGGACACTGGCCATTTCCACTTGGAAAGAAGCTAGCAGATACACAGGATGTGTTAAGGTTTCATGAACTGTAACAAAAGGCCTGAGTAGATCAGTTTAAAAAGAGAAAAAGATTCGTCTTGGCTTAAGTTTTGGAAGTTTCCCTCTATAACTAGTTGACACCACTGCTTTAAGCCGGAAGCACACACATCATGGCTCCAACACACAGTGAAGCAAACTGTTCCCCTCACAGGCAGGCATGAAAGAGAAAGAGTGCTTCATTATCTTCTCCTAGGAATTCCTCCACCTAAACTTTTCAGCCCCTTCTAGCACATCCTAGTTCCAGAACCAGGCCCTTAACACATGGGCCCTTTGCGAACCTTCTGGATCTATACTGCTCCACATGGCCTACATGTGGCTTTCTGCTTCTGTCTAGTTTGGGTCTACAGAGCTCTTTCTGTGGGGTATGAAGCTATCTATGTCTTTTATCTCTCTTCTGGTGTGCTGTATCCTTGCCGTGTTAGAGCAATGCAGAGCCTTCCAGAGGGCGGAGCTGTCCTATGAGATGTAGCAGCTCACAGAACGAGAACGAAAGCAGAACCTCGCAGTAAGTGAAGCTGTGGTGGGTCCTTCCTCCTTGCGAAGGCTCTATTCGTTGCTGTAGCCGCTAAGGCTAAAAGTAGCTCTTTCCCCCTCTCAGTTGCCACCTCTTAAAATAGAGTGCATAAGAGCCTTCAAGATTCTTAAGCCTTCTCTTTCTCCTTCCTCAGAGTTATCAAACTTTTTTTTCCTCCTTTCTAGAGCAGGTCTTTGGGACAAAACAGTACATTGATTTTTTGTTTTGTTTTGTTTTGTAATTACACTCACATTGGAAGAAAGTCACAATAGCAAGGTGAACCATCTCCAGACTCAAGAGGCAGAATGTAAAAAGGCTTTGGAAATACCAACATAAAATCCAGCTCTCATTGTGTCCAGTGCAGTAAGAAAAGAGGTGGATTCAAAATGCCAAAGAGATTCTCAGGTCCCAGATCTTCAAGAGAGAAGTCCTTCCTTAAGAAGAAGAGAAGGAAGATCCTCTGCCACCTCCTCCAGAGTGGACTGGCATGTGCTTTCTTGGACCAATACACTGAGATGGGAGTGGCCCTTTCCTGCCCTGTGGCTTTGAATAGACGGACTGCCCATGATGGCCCCCTGTGACACACTGTGTCTGTCTGTTCTGATCTTGGAGCTGCTGGCTGGCATCTCCTTTCCCTTTACCACGGATCCTTAGAGACTCAGGTTCCTCTGTGCTCTTGTGTTTTCTCTCAAGGTCAGTCCTCAAGGTAAGTCTCCTCCATTTCTCAAAATGACATTTCAAAGCTCTGGAAAACTCAATGTGCCTTCAATTTTCTGTTGCTATTGAATGAGGTATAAGTAGTTTCTTGTGTAATTGATTTTTTTTTAAAAAATTGACAGCAGATTTGAAATAGCTCTTTTAGTATGAAGTTCATAGAACAACTTGATCCCAGGATGAAAGACAAAATAAAGACACCTTCAAAGACCATGGCTTCATGGTCAAGACCAGAATAATAAGGGGTGTAGACTTGGAAGGCAAATCAATGTTAATCAGCAGGAGTTTGTAATCCAAGTTTGCCCCTCTCTAGGCTGTAAAATTTTGAGCAGTTTGGTCACCAAATTTTCTCATCATCAGATTGGGAACAGCTGTGTTGCCTGTGTTGTGCACTTGGGAATTGTTTTGGTCAGTATTATATTTCAAGTGTATAAATTTGTGAGGCACAGTGATCATTTGATATATACATAGTATATAATGGTTAAATCAGAGCAGGTGACATTTTCATTGAAACATTTAAAATCTGTATTAAGTGCAATTATTTTATATATTTATGGGTTATTATATAGCATTTCAACCTGTGTACAGAATACATATTATGTTTATAGTTGTTTTGAAGATTATTAGATGCAGATGTAGCGAGGTCCAGTAAGTCTGGCTCACCCTAAGAGAACTCCCTCAGTACTCGAGACTAAACAGTGCTAAAACTGGACATTCTAAACAAGCTAGGGTATTTGGGCTTCATATAAGGTGTCAACCCTCAGCATAAAACACATAGTATGAGTTCAATAAATATGACCCATCTCTGGTGTAGTTCAAATGTTTTTGAGAATATTTTCATAACTATATTTTCTACATAGATTAACAGAACACATTGCCAGTCTATTCAAAGACTAAAGTATAAGTTAAATAAGACTGCTTTCATGGGAGCTGACAACTGTGCCTCTAAATTCTTTTCTTTTTTTCTTTTTTAAAGGAGAGTTCTGGATCCTAGTCCCAGACTTACTTTATTTTAAGGTTTATTTATTTATTTGCTTGTTTATTTATTTATTTATTTGTTATACAGTGTTCTGCCTGCGTGTATGCCCACAGGCCAGGCGAGGGCACCAGATTTCATGATAGCTATGAGCCACCATGTGGTTGCTGGGAATTGAACTCAGGACCTCTGGAAGAGAAGCCAGTGCTCCTACCCTCTGAGCCATCTTTCCAGCCCGTGTCTCTAAATTCTTATACTCCTACTTTTTATTTTGTTTGTTGAAGTAACAACATTTTAAAACATTACACATCGCTCTGTGAGATATTATGCTTCACAAATTTCTTCAAAAAAAGCAACTTTGTGGGAATGAGAAATATTCCCATGACAAGAACTGAACGGTGGATAATTGTTTTGGGTGCCAAGGGTAAAAGATTATTTAAGTCATGTTCACTTTTTAGAACATTTCCAGTTAGACTCATGGTGTGACCTAAGTTTTTCTTCTGCATCTCTTGCCTCACACTGGGATCTAGGCTGCAGCAAACATCTGGATGACAATCAGCAGCTGACAAATTAGGGAAAGAGGGAAGAGAGATTTCCTGCTCTCTAATTTTTCTTCTCCAAATAGTTTCTTGGGCTCGTCTGATTGAGCACCGCTAATCTTAATTGCTCTGAAATTGAACATGTTGGCGTGCTGATGTGGCATCACAAGTGGAAAAGTTTTCAAGTGTGCAGATGTGACAATTGCTGTTGGAATGTCTGTATACTGTAAGCAGCACATAAAATCACCTTCAGGCTATGTGTGTAAGGTATACAGAATGTAAATTAATTTCATAGAACTAGGTCCTGTTCCCAGTACATCTCGTTATGTATATTCAAACATTTCAGGCAAGGGATATTTGCTATGTAGAGAGTTTTCAGGTCCTATAAGTAGATTTGGGTTCCAGAAGAGATGGTAGGTCCTTGAGTCTATATTTAATTGATGTCACCATGGTATTTGCAACAGGACAAATTCTGGAATAGTTCTCTCCACCAGGGATTGCTGCTATGCCTGGGGCTTCTTGGTCTTTAGCACATGAGAACTGGGATGATTCAACATTCTATACTGCTTAGCCAACAATAAACAGGGTCCTTCAAATGCTCATGTCCCATTGAGAAGGGCACTGTGTGACCAGCAGGGGCTGTGGTGGAGTGATAGATGTGGAAGGTGAAAACGGACGAGAGAAGCTATGTCTGCAATGGTAGAGAAAAGGCGGGTCCACTGAAATGATAAGGAATGGCAGCCTTGGGTGGTAATGGGGGTACAGAGGGAAAGAGCTTCTCCTCCCTCAAAAGACGGTGGCTATCAAGCAGGGCTCTAGCCCAGGAGGACATAACGTAACAGACCAACTGGCTACAGTGATGCGAAGCCTCAGCGTTCTACACCAACACAGGATTTGGTTGGAACTGACCAACAAACATGGACCACACCCATCACCCCTCATGGAGTCTGTCTTAGCCTGTCTTCTGTTGCTCTCGCAGAGGTGTTGAGTGGGTAATTAACTACAGAAAGAAGCTCATTTCTGGCCCATGGTTCTCAAGACTAGTACGTCTGAGAGCAGGATCTTCTGCTGCTTCAGTTCATCTAGAAAAGAAGCACAAGTGAGTGAAAAGGTGTGCGTGTGTGTGTGTGTGTGTGTGTGTGTGTGTGTGTGTGGTCATGATGTATCAACCCAACCTCACAGTTGCTCATCTGGTTTTCTGGGACTCCATCCCACCATAAAGCCCCAAATCCATCCTAACGATGAAATCAGCTCTTAAGGATCCCACGTTCCAACACCACCACAATGGTGAACTTCTGAGGGGACCAAGCATATTAACCCTACATACATTATAGCTTTACTGACTGAAAAAGGCCACTCAGCTGACCTTTTGAGGAGCAAAGGATAACTTATACCCTTCCTTGATGACAGGTAGAGAGGACGAGAGAAAACCTAGTCAAGCACGGGTGATGGTGATGGTCACTGCGTAACACTTGAATGAGTAATGACTCTGTGAGTTACTTATGCAGTTCATTAGCTATAGGTTAACTATAGGGCATGATCGTGTCCAGCTACTCCTGAGAGCCAGACTGAATACTGGGTGGCCCAGCGATCTTCCAGAGATGACAGAACTCTAGTTGAGGGCTGAGGGGAGAGTACTTCAACACAAGCAATTATTTTTAAATGATTTATTCCTGTCCTTTTCTCCAAACATTATACAAGGATATGCTTTATACCTACTCCAGGAATGAGAAGCAACCTCCTAAAAGAAGAGAGAGATCCTCACAGAAGGGTGTGTTTCCAGTTGCTCTCCTCTGCACCTCTTGGCAGTTCAACACATACGGTTTTTCTCCTTCCATTTAATCCTTACATTTTACTCTGTCCAAGATTATTCTCAGATATTTTAAGCGAGGTCTCTAAAGCGTCCTTTGTCCAGTCTTCTGACTAATTTTGATTTTTTCTGGTATTTTCTTCTATGAAAGACTCCTTTTATCCTGTGTCTTTGCCAACCTGTTTCCCTTTTTTTTTTTAAAGATTTATTTATTCATTTATTATATGTAAGTACACTGTAGCTGTTTTCAGACACCAGAAGAGGGCGTCAGATCTCTTTAGGGATGGTTGTGAGCCACCATGTGGGTGCTGGGATCCGAACTTATGACCTTTGGAAGAGCAGTCGGTGCTCTTACCTGCTGAGCCATCTCTCCAGCCCCCTATTTCCCTTTTTGTGACTTTCTCTCCAGCATTTTCTCTTTTAGTTTTCAGATCTAAAGTCACCCATTATTCTAATCAGCTGCCACCAGTGACCAACAGTGTTATGCTGGTAGCCTATAGCCTCTTGTCCCAGGCCAATAAGGGTAGCTAACCACCCAGTCCAGCATGTAACCTGGGGAGACAATCTATTGGTACTCACATACACAGAAGATCGCTTGAGCCTAGTAGTGCTTGCTGCATTACTATTGCTTTTTAGCTTGCAATGGATGAAGAAGAATAAAAATTCAAATAAAGTAAATAGGGTCATCATTGATGCTTACTTAGAAAGATTCTAACTACCCGAGGAAGAACAGTCAGCTGGAAGCAGTTTCTAGGCAACATTAGCAGAAGCTGGATGATTAACTCCTTAATTCGTAGATATAGGTCTGGGAAGCCTGTCCAGCTTTCTCTCCACAGTGCTTGGTTTGGGGTTCTTCTGGTCCCAGGAAAGAAGCTTCTGGAGCTAGCAAGGGCGTGGCATTTGAGTTTGAGAAGCCTGGGGCCTCATTGTGTTTTCTCTCAATCGTTTCTAAGAGTCTCCTCTTCAATGTCAATGTTCCCGAGGTTTATCTTTGACTTTCTTTTCCATTTGTGAGAAGACAACTAAAGAGGGTCTCTAAGTTAAGGGAGAGAACAGAGTGATCATCTTGTGTTTACTGAAGGTATCAGCTGGGTTCTGGGGAGAAAAGTGACATCATTTGGGAGAGTGACAGAAACCTGATCAGCAAAGACATACTTGAGAATTGTGCTCAGGGTTGTAAGGCACTGTAAATGGTATTTTTAATATAACTATATATATCAGGTTAATATGAGGGCTGTAGGTCCTTATCGTAGCTATAGCTCCCAATAACAACACAGAAAAACCAAGATTTTCACAAACTTCGCCTCAATACCTGGACACTCGATCTTAAACCCCTAAAATAATAAATCTGGCTATCTCCAAGCCATGATCTCAATAATATTTGAAATTAGGCCTTCCATCATGTTTCTGCTGAACTCTATGAACTCTTTTCTCCTTCCTCCTCATGGAAAATCTGAATATCTCTCTCTCTCCTTCCCTCCCTCCCTCCTTTCCTCCTTCTCTCTCTTTTTCCCTCCCTCCTCTCTCTTTCTCCCTCCCTCTCTCCTTCCCTCCCTCCCTCTCCCTCTCTCTTCCTCCCTCTCTTCCTCCCTCCCTCTCTCCCTTTGCTCTAACTGGTGGAAGTCCCACCCTATTCTCTCTTCTGTCCAGTCACTGGGTGATGAACATTTATTGAGAAGGCAGAGGATTATTTATACAAAGTTGAGATAGGAGATTCCTGACAACAGCATTGCAACACCATGTCTGGATTGAAACAGTAAATGAAGGCAGAGAAATCAGCATTTAAATAACACAAGGAGAACCTTTACAGAAAACCATACAGAAAACATCATGCCTTACAGGGCACCAACAGGGACTTCACACATCCAAGCCCGGACTGTGAGCAGGCACTTGGAGAGAGAAATCTTAGTGATGGATTCTGTGCATTGGGAGCCACAGCCCTTGGAGAACGGTGTCACAGACTGAAGCTGTCACCATTCATGCAGGCTATCCTCCTGAGGCAGAAAGGAGGGTGTAAGATGCTAGGGATGAAAGGTGTTCTGCAGGTTATGAATGTGATGGGCCCACAGGTGAGTTCCTTTCTAGTAACCTCAAATACCCTGTGATTGTAGTACTGAGTTGTAGGACGGTGTTGGAGAAGCTCCTACTGCCTTTGCCGGAAGTGTTCTTGGTGACTCTGACCAATCCTCACTGCAGAGGCCACTGCTCTGACTCAGCATTGCTTTCCATGATATTTGCACTTATCGGCTGCATCAAAGTCAATATCCCGGTTGCAGGACTGTACTAGAACATTGCAAGATGCTATCCATGGGTGTAATGGGGTGGAAAGGAAAAGGAGATTTCATTGTACTGTCTACTACAATTACATATAAAGCTATGGGCATCCCAAAGGAACAGAAATTATTTAATTTATTCATACTTATTTTATATGAAAGAGTCAAAAATGTGCCACCCCAAAATGTATAATTTTGAACTCTCTCTCTCTCTCTCTCTCTCTCTCTCTCTCTCTCTCTCTCTGTGTGTGTGTGTGTGTGTGTGTGTGTAGGTCAAGGGATAACTAGGTTTTGATCCTTGCCTTTCCCCTTGTTTGAGAGCCCGTCTGCTGGGGTCCCAGGCTAACTGACCCATGAGATTCCCTGGTTTCTCCTGCCTCCACCCTGCCTGTTGCCAAAGAAACTCACTGACATTACAGATGTGTATCCTAGCACCAAGCTTTATGTGCTTCCTGGGGGTTTGAACCCAGGTCCTCATGCTTGCACGGCCAGTGCTTTTCCCACTGAACCATCTCGCTAGCCTGTTGAAAAACAGGAGAGGACACTGCTGTGTGACAGATGCTCTCCTTGCTCTGGAAGGAAGGTGTTTGTTCTTACCATGGATGGGAGACTGAGGCCAAAGGAATCGAACACAGGGAAATCTGGTAGCATGACTTGTCTGGCGACTCATTTCCTTGCGCATTACACAGTGTAATTGAAGCCCCTTTGCCTTCTTGTTTTTATATATGACTCTCCATCCTTTTGAGGATGGAAGAATCCACTGTCTTTGGGTCTGTTTGTTTAGGGGGACTCTCACAGTGTGTACACTTGCATGCTTTCTCTCCTGTTAATCTGCATCATGTTAATTTAAACTGAAAAACATGTAAGCCTGTGACACAATTTATCTCCCCTACACATGTGTGAACATTTTATTTGAAGTTTTAGAAATAGATGTAGAGGCTCCCAGAGTCACTGCTACTTACTATGATTTTATCGAAAGGGATGCTTGCAGGGACACAGGCTGTCCAGGAGAGGGCCCCAGACCTTACAAAGCTGGAAAAGGGCCCACAGTTCCATCAGCCTCCATGCACACAGGTTTTTCTTTACCCCTTACACTGATATCCCTGGAGAACTGCATGCGCCATTCTGCACGATGACGGACCGTTCTACCGGCGAATGAGAGCAGCTTGTGTGCTATTGCTTTCACAGAGGCTTCCGAGTTAACGGAATTAGCTAACTTAATTGCCATTAGAATCAAGTCACAATTAAAAAGCTAAATCTGCATTAGCAGGTTCTTTCAAGGAACAACAGCTGCGCCAAGATCCCAGAGGAGAAGGAAAATCAAAACACTTAATGGCAACTTCTAGAAAGAAAGCGTCCGAAGCCTGATCCGACCGAAGTGAGTGCACGAGGAATTGGGGCTATGTGAATTTCCATGCACTAGTATCGTCTCAGATTCAGAAAGAGAAAGAAAAGCTCCCTGCCTTCACATTTCATACCAGTAATAAGGAAATTGCCTCTAGGTTGGAGGTAGGACGTAGTTCTTCTGTGTGCATGTGCGGAAACAGCCATCCCTGGCAAATTCTCCAGTCTTCGCTTTCAAGACGGATTTTAAGTGGGGTTTTGTGGAGTGGATAGAGTGTGTTTTATGCAGGGTGAATTTAGATGCTTTTTCTACCTGTAACTGCTGTAACCAGGGCCCGTGTTTCCTTTGCCATCTTCTTGAGAAAATAATCAGCAACAGATTAAACAGCACTTCCCCCCGGAAGTGCAGATTGTAATGATTAATCTAAGCTCATGACAGTCTTAGTAAGCAGGTTCAGACAGAAAACAACACCCGAAAGGAAATTTACTAAAATCGGTGGCATGCTGGGCAAGACCAATCAGTTTTGAGGGAGTGATTTTTTAACCTGTGGGATAAATGGAACTCGTGTCACAGCCAAAGACAGCCATGTTGGTGGTCGGGGAGGGGATGGGACATAATTTTAGCGTGACTTCATGCCAGAAATCATACTACTAAGATCCCTAGGTGGCACCGGTAAAAAAGCCCGTTTCCTCAGCCAATCCACCTATGCCTTAATAATGAAAGAAAAGACGGCAGTTAAACTCAAATTAGAAACACAGATTTTTTTAAATTATCTTTAATCTTTTTTTACAGTCTAGTCTTTATCCCCCTCCCAGTCTGCCCTCCAACAGTTCCTCATCCCATTCCTCCTCGTCTCTACCCCCAACGCCCCACACCTCACTGCCCCCACCTCCCCACTACTCCACCCCACCTCACCCAGCCAGGCCTCCTCTAGAGGATTAGGTGTGTCTTCTCTCACTGAGGCCAGACCAGGCAGTCCTCTGCTGTATATGTGTCGGGGGCCTCGGA
Source organism: Apodemus sylvaticus (assembly GCF_947179515.1). NCBI lineage: Eukaryota > Metazoa > Chordata > Mammalia > Rodentia > Muridae > Apodemus > Apodemus sylvaticus. Next base: position 46,818,800 of record NC_067487.1, read on the forward strand.
CCAGCTAGTGTATACTGCCTGGTTGGTGGCTCAGTGTCTGAGAGATCTTGGGGACCAGGTTAGTTGAGATTGCTGGCTTTCCTGTGGGGTCAGTCTCCTCCACAACTTCTTCCAGCCTTTTCCTAATTCAACCACAGCCCCCCTCCCCACTTCAGTCCATTGGTGGGGTGTAAGTATCTGCATCTGACTCCTTCAGCTGCTGGTAGGGCCTCTCGGAGGGCAGCCATGTCTGTAAGCACACCACAGATAGCATCAGTAACGGTTTCAGGCCTTGGACCCTCTGAAGGACTTTCGGCAGCAGGATGAAGGGGCTTAAAAAGGGGGAGTATAGGAGGTTAGGTGAGTGTGGCTAGGCGGCATGGGGGAAGGTGTCCAGGTGGGCCCTTGCCTGGGCACCTCTGCCCCTGAGGGACCACACACACACAGACATGGTATAGAATAGAGTTTATTCAGAATAGGGGATGGGAGTTAGTGGTAGAGAGAGAGGGAGAGAGAGATAGAGATAGATAGATAGAGAGAGAGAGAGAGAGAGAGAGAATAGAGAGAGTGGAGGCCGGCCATGACCACATGGAGGGGGGAAGAGCCCCAGGGGCAGAGAGGTGAGAGAGTATGGGAGAGCAGAGAGCAAAGAGGGAGAGGAGGGGCAAGTAGCCCCTCTTATAGTGGGCCAGATCTCTGGGGCGGGGCATACCTGGCTATTGCCAGGTAGGTGTGGGGTGGAGCTTAGACAAAACCCCAACACCCTCCCCTTGAGATGATCTCAATTTGGGCCTCTCACTGGACCTCCTTTCCCTCAGTCTCTTCTCCATTTTTGTCCCTGCAGTTCTTTTAGACAGGAACAATTCTGGGTCAGTTTTTGACTGTGGAATGACAACCCCCTCCCTCCAATTGATGCCCTGTCTATCTACTAGAGGTGGTCTCTCTCCCCACTGTTGGGCACCTAAGGTCCCTCCCTTTGAGTCCTGAGAGTCTCTCACCCACAAGGTCTCTGGTGCATTCTAGAGGGTCCCCCACCTCCTACCTCCTGAGGTTGCCTGAGAAACACAACTTTTATTAAATAAGCTGGCCCTTAAATGATCCCACTAATTAAATTCAAGTGAAACGGTGGGGACAAATTGGGTTACTAGACAATCCCAAACAGCTATCTTTCTAGAATCTCTTTAGCTAGAAATGACATTTAGTGCTGCTGATATTACGTGTCCCTTTGACTGACCGTCATCAAAGCGAACCTTCAAATGTCCTATGAAGTAACAAAACTCCCGTGAGGCACTTCCTGAGTCAGGAAATTAGAGAAGTGGCACCACTGAGATTGGCCCTTTTCTCTTCCACAGCCTGACTAGCTCCGCAGCTGTGACATGCAGAGGACAGTAACTCTTGCTGCGCGACACCTGCAAACTGAGAGTAACTCAGACTAAGGACTGGACCCACAGTAAGCCCCGGACTCAGTGACAGTCACCTCAAATACAGAACATTCATGCGATTAATCAGAAATCTTCGACTTTGGATGCTTTCAGTGTGATGAGCTTGGGGGAGCAGCAGATCCATGGGAATCTGCAAACTCCCGGCATGACTGAAAATAAAAGAGTGTATAGTGCCCTCTAGTGGACAACAGATAAATCAATTTCCTGCCTGGAATTCAAAGTGAAATTAATCACAGAAATACAACAAAAAGTTATGAAACCAAATATTAGTCTCTGAATAGGGTTTTAATACCTTTGCATTATTTCATAAATTAGTGAAGTACAAGAAAGATTTCTTATCCTTTCATTAGATAAACATTTACATAAATGGTGAATTAGAGTCACACTTTTTTGCCAAACAAAGATGAGTCATTGTGATTAGTTTTCCACAAATGATTGGGTTTTACACACACACACACACACACACACACACACACACACACACACACACACACTATCATTTCAGCTGAGACTGATAGCGCTTCCCAACTACTCTGGGCGCTGAGACAGGTAGATGCTAAATTCAAGGCTAGTCTGGGCAACTTAGAGTCTCCCAAGATAAAAAGTGAAAACCGGGCTGGAGATATTGCTGAGTAGTGTGGCTCTTGCCTGGCATATGCAAGACTCTAAGATCATTCTCCACTGCTTAAGAGAGATGTTAGTAAGGGAGGGGAGAGGAGACTCTTTCCATTCCCATGTGGTCTACCCTATTGCTCACTCAAAGGATTGTCTCTGGTATGCCTGCATAATAGTGTGTTCCTATAACCCTGGCACGTGAGAGACTGAGGCAGGAGGATTGGGAATTCAAGACCTGCCTGGTTTAGTCTTCAAGACTGTGTCACCTCTGTCCAAAAGGAGTTTGTCATGGGACCATCTCTAAAGAAGCTGTCTGTTCTGCAGCTGTTCCTTGTAACACTCCCCTTAGCTGGATGTTATCAGCAGTGGTTGCATCCAGCTTCTGACTGTTACAATTTCCTTTTCCTCAAACCTGCTGCCCTTAAAATTCAGTTGGGACAGTGTAAAGAGGTATTCAAAGGGAGAGACACTCTGAGCCCAGACTGGTTGCAGTCCTAGTGTTAGCATTTATTACCAGTGGGGCCTGTGCTCTTCAGTATAAAACAGCAGTGTTGATAGTGTTATAGCAGCTGCTTCCTGGGGTGCATCTAGCATAGGATGATTGGAAGAGGGGCTTATATTGAGTGACTTATTACAGGCTTCTGTATACTATAGATTCAAGACGTTACAGTCCACGCAGGGAAGGGTCCATTTCTGCAAGGACTCTTCTCTATATGTTGAGTTTCAGGAAGGGAATTTTTCTTTACAGTCCTCTGGCTTCTCCCCTCCCTGTTCTTACTCTTCTTAGTAGGGCGATGCTCTCACAGTGGACAGAGCTGGAGTGTATCCCATGAAGAGAAGGTGTAGCAAAACCTTTTCTAGTGATGTTGGGTTGCGTTTGTCCCTCTCTCTGTGGCAGGCTTACACTTCTACTATGTCAGTAAGAGGGAGAGCGATAGGCCAGGTAGTGGTGGCACAGGCCTGTAATCCTGGAGGCAGAGGCAGGGGGATTTCTGAGTTCGAGGCCAGCCTGGTCTACAGAGTGAGTTCCAGGACAGCCAGGGCTACACAGAGAAACCCTGTCTTGAAAAACCAAAAAATAAAAAATAAAAAAAAATAAAAAAAGAGGGAGAGGGACTGTGTTCCACCCATGAGTGATATGTGCTCTGGTCCTCTACCTGGCCAGAACTCAGTCCAAGAAATGGAGAGCCATCTACAGAGGCGAGCTTTGGAGACTCCAATAGGACATGCTAACCTACAGATACTGCTTGTATAGTGTGGACCTTGTGCCATGTAAACTTGTATAGTGGGGATCTACTGCACCGATATTTTTTAGAAAGAGAACTTTGGTGTTGGCCAGAGTAACAGGAAAGAGCTTCAAAAGAAGTCATACTTCAGCTGGTTTTTGAAGAGCCCAATAGAATTTGGGTAGATAAAAGGAGGGGAAAATATTTTTGGAAACAGATTGTTTCCTCATATCGTAACAATTTATATTAACATATAAGTATAATAAAATATAAAACATTAGTCAAGATGAGTAATTCCTAATCTTATTGATGAGGTATGATGTCATGACTAGGCTATGGTAGTGAGATTGAAGAACATTTTTCAACATCTGTTTTTCTATTTGTGCAGCCTAACTGCCAAGAGTACTATAAGCACATTTGTGTGTGTGTGTGTGTGTGTGTGTGTATTCACTCTTTAAAGCAACCCTATATCCTCCATTTTGCAGCTAACATTGAAACACAGAAAGCAGCAATGTGTTTGTCCAAGATCACCTGATGGCTGGTATCGATTGTCAACTTGACAAGCTGTACAGTCACCTGGAGAGAAGTCTCCGGGAACGTTCTTGAGGGAGTTTCTAGATTGGCTTAAACCGAGGTGGGGCCATCCACTCTAACTGTGGCCAGCACTATTCTGTGGCCTGGGGTCTCAGACCGAATAAAAAGGAGACAGCAATCCAAGGACCAGTCTTTCTGCTTCCTGGCTGTGGATGCCGAGTGACCTCACATTCCTGCCGCCATGCGTTCTCTGCCGTGGTGAGCTGTGTCCCATCACACCGTAGACCAGAATAAAACGTTCATCCCTAAAGTGGCGTTTGCCGTATTTCTGATCACAGCAATGAGGAACACAATTAGCACAGTGAGAGAGTCGGTGAGGCATAGAGCTGGCTGGGCTTGAACCCGGGCAATCTGACCCCTGAGTCTATTCCTGTCATACCACCATCCTACTTTGCAATTTCTCTGTCAGAGAGAGACAGAGACAGAGAGACAGACAGAGACAGAGAGACAGAGAAAGAAGAAGAAAGAGAAGGAGAAGAGACAGAGAGAGGGAGAGGGTCTGTCTTTCTCTGTCAGAGGGGGAAGGGCAGTGGAACCTCTTGTGGAATGAGTCAACGAAGAGACAACTGACCACAATGAAGGCTTAGGCAGGCCCTGGCTACCAAGGGAGGCTAGTGGACAGGGAAGGCTGGTTGATGAAAGGCGGGAAGAGCTAGACACGTTAATGGCGCGCGCACACACACACACACACACACACTCACACGCTAACATGAGACTGTTTGGTTTCAGGGCCTGGGACAAGGCGTTGAGGTGCATATTTTACATAACAAAGCAGGCCTCCAGGTTCTCTCAGCATCCTTCAGTTCCTACCTGGCATGCCCTGCCCCCAACCCTTAATTTTACCTTCCTCCAGAGGCTCTTGCTTTTCAATCCAGACATTTTGGACCCTCTCCCTCTCTCTGTCTCTTCTCCTTCTCTTTCTTCTTCTTTCTCTGTCTCTCTGTCTCTGTCTCTCTGTCTCTGTCTCTCTCTCTGTCTCTCTCTATCTCTGTCTCTCTCTGTCTCTCTCTGTCTCTCTGTCTCTCTCTCTCTGCCCAAGCCCTTCCCCCCCTCCCCCCAATGATGACTTTCTTAGCCTCAGTTCTTGGGGTCAGTGAACTCACCAGAGATCAGCTTCCCGATAAACTTGCATTTAATCTAGTCTAATCTGGTTTGAATAGGCTCATTTCACCATCGAAGAAACAGCCTATCAGAGAGAGGTAAAGGCGGGATGGGATGCTGGTGAGTTTGTGTGGCTTTACCTCAAAACTGCACCAACAAAACCAACCAGGAGCTTGGATATAAAGAAAAGGATTGTCAGGCCACCATGAATCTGCGTCAGCCGCTGGTTTATTTCAAGGAAGACTTCATTGCCTCCTGTTTCATGAGAAACATGAAAGGACAGTAGACTAAAACTGGAGCTCGACCTTGGCGAGGTCATTCATGGGAAGGGGCGTGGCCGAAAGTAGATATACATTCTTTTATCCTTTATTTCCAACCAAGACTGGGGCCAGGATTCACAGATTGCATCGGCATCGGAAAGCTGAAGCTACAAAGTATAAAAGTCCCTGGGTGGGTGGGGGGCTGTGGAGGCGGCACAAGCAGAACCGCCAAGGACCTCCGGGTGCTGTGGAATTTAACAGGTCTGCCCAATTTCAGAGTCCTCAGCCACTTCAAAGGGGACAGAGAGGGAGACCCGGATCACAGCTAGGAAGTTTAACCAGAAGCTTTAGAACACTGGAGAGAAGAAAGGAGATTTGGCTTTTGTCCTGACCGCTGCTGCCTGCTGTGAAACAGGAAGTGCCTGCTGCTGTCCTCCTCCTGCTCTCCACCTTCAGGGCTCAGGGTCCCCTGGAAACCCTCCCTCTGGGATGGTGAAGCAGAGGGAGGGAGGGAGGGAGGGAGGGAGGGAGGGTAAGGAGAAAAGACCGCATGTTATAAAGCGGGAACATTTGCTTTTAAACATTGAGTGTGCGTAGTTGGTGCCGCCTTTATAGTCCCAGCCCTCCCGATCTTTCGATGGGCCCTCTGTGTACAGTTCACTTGCCTCTGACTGACTGTGCCTTCAAGGGAGGGCTCCTCCCATGACTGTCCCCTGTTTCTCTGAGCCTCCATCCTGCCTCGGCCTGGAACATTGTATTAATACTTCCAGCAAGACTCCTTGCTCTTTCTGTTCTTAAGTCCTAATCTTCCACACTCAGATTATCTCGAAGGGAATCAGCTATGCTCGGGTGCGTCGCTTCGTACATTGAGTGGCCGTCTGGTCACCCTAAAGGCAATGTGGTAGACACAACAAAGCAACCCTAGTGATCCATGTCCTTGTATAATCCTGTCCCCTGGCTACTGGTAGAAACTGTGACTTGCTTCTAAACTGTAAAACAGTGGCAAACAACATGATCAGACAGACGTCACCCTGATGATCATGCTTTGTTGTAAAAGACTGTCTTAGCCAGATGGACAGGGTCCCTTGCTAGCTTTGAAGATGCTGTGTTCAAGATGGGAGGGACATAGAGCAAGGGCCTAAAGATTAGCTTCTTCAAGATGATAGGGGCTCCAAACCATTAGCCAGCAGGAAAACAGAGACATTGGTGCCCTAACCTTAAGAGACAAGTGCTGACAACACTGAAGAAATTCAGAAGCAGGAGCTGGCTTCCCCCGTCCAGGTTTCTAGATGAGCACACCATCCAGCTGACCCCTTGTGGCCCTCAGATACTCTGACATAGCTGAGCCAGATGCCTCCCACTGTAGGAAACTCTGAGCTCATAGCAGGGCGAGCTTTTGAAAGGGCTAACTTTGCACCCAGTAGATAGCCAAGAAAGGCAGTAGACAAGAGATACTCTGGAGAGGCTTGGTGATAAGAAGAAATCAGAAAAGACAAGAGACTTTTCAAAGCCCTTTTTAAAGACAGAATGCCCCACCCAGCCTGTGCTGTATCAGTCATGTAGAATTTGCTTTGTATAAACACTGGGATTATGGCTTTGAGAAGATATTTGCGCCAGCCAGGTTTTAGCCGGGAAAGCAGAAATCATTATGCCACTTGAATGATGTAATGCACATACTTTCTTAAACAGGCAATGAGAGCAGACAGGAAGCCTGAGGACAGCGAGGCAGCCTAGAGATTAGAGGCGTCTTTGTGGAGATCTAAGCAACCGTCGGGCTCCTCCCTGAGTTTCACATTTTATATGGTGCTTGTGTATATATGCATGTTAGGCATTTTTTTTTCGTTTGAGACTGGGGCTGGCTGTGTTGCTGAGGCTGGTCTCACACTCTTGCTTTAGCCTCCCAGTAGCTGGGATTACAGGTATATACCACTGTGGCCTGCTTTTGTTAGTAAGCTTATATGCCTTGTCTGCTATTTTGTCTATTATTCGTTGTTTCAGCAGATTCGATTACGGGAAGGCTGAGCTTCCCCTACAGTAGCTAGGAAATAGAGCCATGGATAAGAGCCAACCAAACGACTGACCAAGAGGGATCCAGATACTGGAACTGTTGTGGGAACACTGGAAAGCAGTCGTATCCTAGTGGTCTCCACAGAGGTCATGCTTGAGTACGTTTTGTTGCAGCATGTTACCATAATTGTTCTATTTCATTAACATGAACAATTAGACAGTTCAGAAAAATAGCTGGCTCGGGATAATAGAAATGTCCACTAATAGGAACATAATGCTTTGCTAAATTCAGGTGCGTTTCCATCTCAGTGCAAAGTCTCAGTGCAGTGAGGGATCATTAAGTCGCTAGATTCTTAATCGATGGTGCTTTATCCCGTGATATCAGATCTCTCTCCACACTGCTCATCCTTTGTTTCAATAAATGGTAATATTTAACTTTGATGTTTGTACCGTGAAATATAAAAAAAGGGCACAGTCCCACGCTAGCTCTGGCTACTCCCTGGCCCCCAGCCATCTCGCCGCTGCCATGGCTAGCCCCATACAGTGGCCACCCATCTCTTACTGTGGATTTTGTTCACATTCCCAGCTGTCTGCCTCCTGTGGTTAGCTGTCACAAATCCCAGTAACCCGGCAAAACCAAAACTCTACAGGCTTGTAATTTATCAGTCAGATTTATATTAGTAAATTCTCAACCCTCAAAACACCCGCACAATGAACTCAAAATTCGAATGATATAAACACAAGCTGCACAGCTAGATGGGGCAAACACACCTTATTATTTAATCATGGTTCTAAGAAATCCCCAGTATTTATGGTTCCCAGGACTGTGTGGTTCGGGCTCCTCTTCCTCTCCTATAGGTTCCATCTTATCTCTTCCTCTCCTTCCCATCCTCTGTCTCTCTGTACTCTCTCTAAAATTCTCAGCCAGCCTTCCTTTTCCACTGCCCAGTCACAGACTCTCACCTCATCTTGGGCCAGCCCTCGCCTGCATGTAGACAGCAGTCCACAGATGTTGAAGCAACCATCTCAGAACTGTTCTAGACACGCCCTCATTTCTGTGGGTCATCTTCCAAGAACACAAGAAGTACACATATAAAACACTTCTTTTATTTTCTCTTTTTACTCATCTAGTATAAAGTTCCCATAGCCGGGCGGTGGTGGCGTACACCTGTAATCCCAGCACTTGGGAGGCAGAGGCAGGCAGATTTCTGAGTTTGAGGCCAGCCTGGTCTACAGAATGAGTTCCAGGATTGCCAGAGCTATACAGAGAAACCGTGTCTCAAACAAACAAACAAACAAACAAATAATAAAATAAAGCTCCCATAAAGTAGGCATTATTGCGGATCAAGGGAACATAATCTTCATTCCCCTACACTGTATGCTGACACGGAACTATGAAGACGTATCCTAAATATAAAAAGTAAACTCCAGGACAATGTAGAATATTTAGGATAAAGGAGAGGATGATAGTTAGTTTTGTCAACTTGATTGGCTGTAGACCTAAAAGACAGTCATCTCAGCATGCGTATGAAGGAGTTTCTAGACTGGGTTGATCGAGGCAGGAAGATACATCCTAGATGTGGGAGGGCAGGGTCACAGACTGAGTGATGAGAAGAAAGCAAACTGAGGACCAGAGTTCATCTCTATGCTTCCTCACAGAGGATGCCCCGTGACCTGCTGACTCACAGTCCTGCTGCAATGGACTGCAAACACAAGCTTGGCATTCGGGACCTGTGTTTAATCCCAGGCCTCCACTGTCCGGCTCCTGGCCTTACCTCTTTATAAAATTAGCAGTTGGCGTGTTATGTACTCATTTGATGCACATATATGTTGTCTTAATTTGGTTTCTGTTGCTGATATAAATTCATGGCTAGAATCATCTGGGGAGGAAAGGGTTAATTTGGCTTACAAAACTAATCATACCAATTGCAGTCTGTCATTGCAAGAACTCAAGCAGGAGCAGAGGTGCTCACAGCTCACCATGGCTTGTTCTTTACCTCTGCTTAGCTATTTTCCTTATACAACACAGGACCGACCACCTGCCTAGCGGCTGCGCCCCCTCAGTGTGCCAGGACCGCTCCATCAATTAGCAATCAAGAAAATGTCTCCACAGACATGCCCGCAGGCTAATCTGATGGCGGCAGTGCTTCGGTTGGCACAGCCTCTTCCCAGAACAGGTTGACACATTTAACTCTTGCATATGTGTTTGCCTGTGTTATTAACACACATGATCGTGTGTATTACCCGTGCACGTGACTAAAACGCATTTGAAATGATCAAATAATCTTTTAACGTTTACTTTCCTCTGCCTCCTCGAGAGCTCCGCTTTCCCTACCCTCATCCTGGTGCGGTCGGATGGAGCAGTGGATTGTGCGGGGAAACTTGGTAAGTTGAGCGGGTTGGAAGCCCCGGAACCTCTGAAGAGGATGGTAGGGGCTTCAAGTGCCTCCGACCAGGTCCCTGTCACATGAGCACAGCACCCCACAGAGAGGACCGTGGCCATCAGTCACATGGGGGCTCCAAGCCCCTCCACATGCAGATGAGGCATCCCTAATATCTTAGATCAAGCCAATAGTAAGCGTCTGCTGTCAGACCCCAAATACTCCAAAATGTATATAAGAGCCTATCCAGAAGGAATAAAGGCATGAGAACTACGCCATCACTGCTCACCTGAGAGCTTCTTGTCACTGAAGATCTGTAATACTCCCTGGGGAAGAGAGCGCTCATGCGAAGCCACCTGGAGCTGCCTGGGCCCACCGCAATTGATTGCTTCTTGCCGCGTGGTCCTGACCTTGGTACCTGGCTGCACCTGCGTGCCTACCGAGCCCCAGCTCAGTGAAGCACGGCATCTTGCTGCTTCAAGCCAACTTCAGAGCATCAGAGGCAGCGGTGGGGTGGTGGTGGTTGCACTTCCTGCTCCGTGTTCATTCCGGAAGGGCTCCTGCAGATCCCCACAGACAGAGTCCAGTACATAGACCGGCGCAGTAGGCAGCTGTGATTAGTACATATATTAACTCTGGTACTGATACATCGTATGGACTTAAGATACAGCTGCTAAACTGTTGGTGACGTAATAGATCCAGTTCTTCAGAGCACCTGAACAGAGTGGGAGTGGAGTGCGGCAGGATAAACAAACCCCAGATAAGAACATTCTGAGAACTCTCAAACAAGTAAGTGTTAGGAACTCCAATAACGGGGGAAGTATAAGTCCTCCCTCCTGACCCCATTCTATGAAGACCAGAAACATATCCGTCTACATCCTGGTGGGAAGATCTTTTCCTCTCCTGTACTAGGTTCTCCTTAAAGACGGTTAAAGACTGACTGAAGGACAGACTGTGGACCTTGCCTTCCAGGCCTTTACACTCACAGAGCCTCAGAGAGCCAAACTCTACAGATACTTCCTGCTCACACTTGCAGTATATTTTGTGGGCCCCCAGGTTTTCATAACGAGGACAGAGAGACAATACAAGGAGATTTAAAAAAAAAAGATTAATGGTTTAACCATGGGACTGCTCTCCTGAAACCAGATTGTTATTTTACATAGAAACATGTTTATAGGGGTTGGAGAGATGGCTCAGCGGTCAAGAGCACTGACTGCTCTTCCGAAGGTCCTGAGTTGTTGTTGTTGTTGTTCTTCTTCTTCTTCTTCTTCTTCTTCTTGGTTTTTCGAGACAGGGTTTCTCTGTGTAGCCCTGGCTATCCTGGAACTCACTCTGTAGACCAGGCTGGCCTCAAACTCAGAAATCCACCTGCCCTCGGCCTCCCAAGTGCTGGGATTAAGGCGGCATAGATCATGAGTTCTAATCCTAGCAACCACATGACAGCTCACAACCATCTATCTTGAGATCTGATGGCCTCTTCTGGTGTGTCTGAGGACAACTACAGTATACTTACTTTGGTTTTTTTAGATTTGGTTTTTTCGAGACAGTGTTTCTCTGTGTAGCCCTGGCTGTCCTGGAACTCAGAAATCTGCCTGCTTCTGCCTCCCAAGTGCTGGGATTACAGGCATGTGCCATCACCGCACGGCTTTATTTTTATTTTTTTATTTTTTATTTTTTATTTTTTCTTCCTTTCTTTCTTTCTTTCTTTCTTTCTTTCTTTCTTTCTTTCTTTCTTTCTTTTCTTTCTTTTGGTTTTTTGGATTTGGTTTTTCTCGAGACAGGGTTTCTCTGTGTAGCCCTGGCTGTCCTGGAGCTCACTCTGTAGACCAGGCTGGCCTCGAACTCAGAAATCCGCCTGCCTCTGCCTCCCAGAGAGCTGGGATTACAGGCGTGTGCTACCACCGCCCGGCATTTTATTTTTAATCTTATATTCAGCAGCATGTATGGCCCTCAATTAGTCTTGGAATATATTTTTGAGTTAGTTTGAAAAGTTGTATGAAATTTGTTGATCTTTATGCTATCTGTGCCACTGAATGGTCAACTGATCCACTCTTGTTCCTCTGATTTCTTAAAACACGCTTTTACTTTGGCCTATATGCATAAAACAAGATGGAAAAATGCTCACGCCCGAGCAGCCTGCCTTTTCCTGCAAGGACCGGGAGCATGTGAGCTTGTGTCATGGACAACAGAGCTTTTCTCCAGGGGACAGCGTGAGCTGTGACTGTTCAGGAACAGACCCTGACTCACCTTCACAGGAAGCAAGAATCCATCTTTCCGGCTTCAGCCCCTGTATGGCCCAAATTCCTGGAAATTCTTTAAACATTGCCAGAAATACAGCACACGCCACACAACATCCCTAGGTGGATCTCAGATATCTCCTCCCAAGACCTGCAAACTGGGGGCTGCCCACTCAAGGTGGGAGGTAAACCCCGCTGCTGGGTGCGTGGTGTTTGGCTCATGTGTTGTTTTCAAAACCAGGACTTTTCACAAACAAATCTTGCTTCTCAGAAAAACCAAACCATGCAACAACATAAACCCCTAGTTCATAAATTACATGTCACGTAGGGGCAGGGGCTTAGTCTCAGAGATGGGGTGAATTCTCAGTCCATAAAGATCTTCTTACCACTTCCTTCCCCTCTGCAGAGAACACAGGAGCATCTGAACCAATGGCTTCTTTCAAAGGCTTTGAGATCATTGTGTGCCAGTCTTATAGACGCCACCATTCTGCAAAACGTGGGCCTTAGCTCAAGATAAACCCTGTGAGAGCTAACCTTCAGTCAACCCTCATGAGGAGTAGGTTACTTTAGACATTTGAGTTTTTCCTGTGTAGTTCTTGACCTTCAGGCAAAGGAGGATGGATGAGGGTTTGCTGTATTAATGGCATAGAGGCCTTCATAGAGGTCATAGCAAAAGGAAGTGACACCGCCCTCCTCAGAGAGCCATTGCCTTTAGAGCTGGGGCGGGGCGCGGTTGAAGGAGGAACTCCCCCCTTTTCCTGGGACAGGCTGCTCCGTCTTCTTCCTCCCCTCCTCTCCCTTTTCTTTCCTTTCTGTTCTGTCCTTTCCTTCCCCTGCCTTCCCCCACCCCCTTTGATATATGGCCTCCTACGTTTGAACGTGACAAATGACACCTTTTCTCTTCTAAAGAATGAAAACAGAAGACTCTTTGTACTCCCGTATCCAGAAACAAATCTCTCCCCAAACATCTCCTTTGGTTCTTCTTCTAAATATGGATAATGCCCACATTTATACTATGCCTGGGTTACCCAGGGCCCATGGTGGTGTAGACCTATAAGCCAGCACAGAGGGAAAGGCAGTAGGATCATGAATTCGAGGCTAGCCTGAGCTACATAGTAAAATCCTGTAATGGGGTTGGGGATAGCCCTAGATAGCGTCAGGATGGGGACTGGACACTGATAAAGACTCAGCTTGATTAGAGAGTTGGGCTTTCAGCCCTAATCCCTAGACTCTGGGAGGACAAGGAAAAAAATCATGGCCCCTCTAGTAGGGAGGTGTGGGTGTTGTGATTTATAGCTGGTCAGAAATACAGACCAGGCTGATATAGCTAAGCAAGCACACAGAGCCCTGGCTTTGATCTGTATGACCATGGCAAACAAATATACTAACAAAATAAAGGGCACAGCATGAGGTTTGGGGGGGGGTCAGTCTTGAGACAGAGTCTTTGAGGTGAGGGATCTAACGATCCCTCCAGGTTGATAATGTCCACACAAAATTAAATTAGAGGCATACCTGGCTGGTGTCTGCTGTCGCATCATGAATTACTTGTTTAGGCGTTGGAAGAAATCTCCATATCTCTCTTGAGGCCACAGTTGTCTTTGGTTTTATATCAGTGGAGGGCGAACCTGTGATCCAAGTTCCTCGGATCCAAGTTCCCAGGTGTGGAAAGGGAAAGGATGTCTCTGCCCTGCGTGTGCTGGTCATTCTTGTCTTCGTGCCCTGAAACGTTCACTGACAATTTCCCACCCTCCTGACTTCAGTCGCCAGCTATGAACTGGTGACTCCTAACTTACGGGCTACACGTCTCATGGCTTCCTTTCTGGGAGACTGCCTAGTGAATATTTTTTCCCTAGTATCTTCCAGGGAACTTCAAATTCAATCCATTTATCTTAGCCCAGTGGTTCTAAGTCTATCAGCACAGAGATCCTTCCTGTCATAGTTGCTTCTAGCACAACAAGACACATAATAGACACTCAAATCCTGCTGCAGTAAATGAAAAAAACACAGAATGGGCCTTGAGTTTATAACTTCTGTCAACCTTCAGGGAATAAAAGCCATTCGAAGCTCTCTCCCCCTCCCTTTGTAGCCTCAGTAATCAAATTAGACCCCTGTTGCTTCAGAAAACCATTCTCCAGCTACACCCTCTCCTTTTGGTCAAGTCTCAGAATTTCCTGTATCCACAGCATATGGTTGCTATGCCAATGTCACATAAAAGCCTCCCAAGGGATGAAACAGACCCTGTATTCTTATCCTTGGTCCTGGTCTGATAGAAGGCAGGACCGATATCCTAGGAGAAGTATCTGGAAGATGTTTGGGAATAAGTGTGGAGCTCAGAAGAAGACTGCAGTAGAGACAGATGTGAGGTGCTCATGGTGATGCTATGGCTGACTATTCTTTATCCACAGTGGTGCTGTGGGGTGACTGTTTTCAAGAAAGAAGATACCCCAGATACAGGGGCAAGCTAATAACCTCTATGCACCTGGGCAGGATCAGTGTGGCTCCATCTTCTAATGCTCCCTTAGCTTAGGAATTTGGAATTGTGCCTTGGAAAGAAAAATCTCCCACACATATGCTTATCAACATATGCTTGGGTTACTGCTGGTTAAAATGATCATAAATCAGAAACGTAAGTCGGAACTATATTTAGTATGCGTACCCCATGCAACACCATAGCTCGGCAGCTCAGCCCACCTTAGAGAACAGGCCGGGTCATTTCCCCTTGTGAACACAAGGTTGACAGAATACCATGCCTCCTGCTGCTGCCCGGCACCACAGGTAAATTAGGAAAGAACAATGTTCAAAATGATCAAAGGATGGTTTGTACTGGCTGCATGGTTTGTGGCACAACAGAAAGCATAAGCCAGGGCAGACATGGTGATGCAAACCTGAAACCCTGGAACATACCTGGAACCTCAGAATATGCCTGTAACTTCAGATCATGCCTGTAACCCTGGCATGTGGAAGTAGAGGCAGATGGGTCACGATTTCAGGTTATTCTAGACTACAAGAGACCCTTTCTTAAATAAATAAGCATACAGAGAAAATAGTCAACAACAAACTCTCTCTCTCTCTCTCTCTCTCTCTCTCTCTCACACACACACACACACACACATACACACATACATACACACACACACACACACACACACACACACTATCTCTGGACCAGACAATATATCTGGATGAAATATGTTGATCAAACCAAATACTCGATCAGATTCAGGTCTTGATTTAACAATTTCTGACTTCCCCTCAGAGGAAAAACATGGGCTATTTCTTCCTAGACTATAGACATGTGAATGTGTTAACACTGGGAAGAGAACTGGAAGCCACAATTCAGCTAGAGGGAAAATAGGGAAATACGTTCAAAAAGAACACAGTCCTCAGCCAGCCCCTGAGCAGAATACATGTCTGAGGAAATAGAGGCATTTGTACAGGGAACAGGCAGGTGCTGAATATTGTATTTGGGTCCTTGATTGGATTTTGGAGCAGAGCTGAGCTGTGTATGAGGAGGGTCCAGGTATGAGAACAGATTTTTCCAACAGTGGTGGATAACATCTTCAGAGAATTTCGTGTTCTCAACTGTAAATACTGTAACTGCTGCAAAGGAAATGAACATTAGAGCAGCCAAGGGTAACAGAAAATCCATCCAGGTAAACACTCTAGCCTTGCCTCAGGAATAACTTGATAATCTGAAAAGCTGATTTTAATAAAATGCTGGACTGTCCCACTACTGCTAGTAGTAGTAATATGAAATTATTTCATCATATCCTAATATGATTTAAGGAGGGAGATTTTAAAAGCTTTTTTTTTTTAAAGTTGTATTTTATGTGTATAGGTATGCCTAGTTGTCCTGGAACTCACTATGTAGACCAGGCCTGCCTGGAATCCACAGAGATATGGTTGCTTCTGCCTCACGAGTGCTGGGATTAAAGGTAGGCACTATCATACCTGACTCTGACGTGGATTATTTTTATTTTTATTTCTATTTTTGAGGAGCAAGGGTTGGAAAACTTTGTCCATTTATTTATCTGATGAATATTTAATCTAGAACGCAGGGCATCGTGGTGAAGAAGATAATGTTTAAAAATCTGTTCCAGTAAAGTTCAAATTCCAGGTGTCACCGAGTAGACTCAGGGACAGTCAGTAGCCTTCCTTTCGCCTTCTAGCAGACCTCCAACACGGTTTCTAGCAAGTGGCCAGCCCTTTAAATAATACCAGTAATTTTGAGGAACCAGCAAAATTCAGACCCATGACTCAGGGAATGGAAGTTCTCAAGACAGCTGAGTGGCCTTGAGGCCACTGCCAGCCACATGCCTTAGCCAAACACCCAGTCTGTGGTTGACAACAGTGTCAGCTATGTGCCTGGAGGAGCGGCTGTGAAACCAGCAGGGACTAACACAGTGCAGGTGAAAGTGTTTAGAAAATCACTTGTGTAATGCTTGACATATTATATGCATGGTTTCAGGTAATTATATACATACAGTGTTATTTAAAAAAATAATGAACCTTTCAGCCGATTTGTGACATTTCCTCTGATCTCAGTCCGGTTCTGGATGGATGAGTCAGCGTTTAGTTTGTTGACTTGAGGAGAAGTCTATAGTTCAGTTGCCCTTTGAAATGTTTAGTTTCAGCCAGAAGCAGCAGGGCCCAAACCAGTAGACCCAGACGCAATGAGAGTCACTTCCCAGAGCTGACATCACTTGGGGAGGAGATAAGTGGGCACTTTCTCATTCCTTCATTAAACAAATATTTGCTGGTTGTCCACTGTGTTTTGTTCATTGCTATGCCCTTGGCGTCTGGAATAATACCACTGCTCTGAAGAGGTTTGGATTCTAAAAGGGGGAGGTGATTAATACAGAGAGATGTGTTTGTGTTAGGTAGTAAGGGCGACAGGGAAAAGCATGCCAGGGCTATGGATGCTGGGATGGAGGGAGGGGGGAAGATAATTAAGGCCAGCTGTCTCAGCAAACAAACCCTGCTATTCCAGTGGCTTAGCCCTAACAAAGCTTTCTCAAAGTAGGACTGGGAGTGGAGGCTCAGAGACTTGGCCCCCCCCATGCTCCCCTCCCCCCCTCCATCTCACTTCTGAGTCTTCAAAGCAGTGAAAGAAGCTGGCAGATTCTGAATGAGGCGAAGGTGCTGGGAGGCCGTCCTCTAGGGTAGATGGGGTCTGAGCCAAAGAACAGCAAAGGCAAAGTCAGGCCTGGTCTGCCCTCTCTCCTGTGGAAGAGGCGGCGGCGGAGAGCCTGGCACCTTAGGCCTCCCTTTCCCGCCATGGGAGAAAGTAAGAAAATACAGGAGTTGGGACCATCTTGTGTCCCTTCAAGAATTTCAAATATGAAAACATAGTGTAATAGAAACCGTTGATAGCTACAGTGACTACATGAACTAAGTCATGAATATGTTCTATTTGCTAGAATAGAAGTTCTCAACCTGTCGGTCGATACACTGCATACCAGATATTTATAATTCAAACAGTAGCAAAATTATGGTTCTGAGGTAGCGATAAAATAATTTTATGGTTGGGGGGGGGACTCATTACAGCATGGGGAACTGTACTGAAGAGTCAGAGCACGAGGAAGGTTGAGAGTCTCTGCTCTAGAGAAAAGCTTTTCAACCTTTCTCACTCATGATATTCTTAGTCCAAGAACAGATTATTTGACCTTAGGTACTATTTAAAATCATTATGAAAATTAAACATTTACTGATCATAAATCAATTCTTTCTTTCTTTCTTTCTTTTTTTTTTTTTTTTTGGTTTTTTGGATTTGGTTTTTTTGAGACAGGGTTTCTCTGTGTAGCCCGGGCTGTCCTGGAACTCACTCTGTAAACCAGGCAGGCCTCGAACTCAGAAATCCACCTGCCTCTCCCTCCCAGAGTGATGGGATTACAGGCGTGCATCGCCACTGCCCTGCATAAATCAATTATTTCAAATAATTCTTTTATATGCTTATGATTTATTAAAGATAAATTGCATACTAATAAGTGTGCCTGTTTATTTTTTAAGTAAGAATTACATCTTGGATAAATGTTGATTGATATTAGTTTTTATAATCCTCAGTTCTTGAGAACTATATATTTCACATACATATGTAATACAAAAAATGACAGAAATATATCAAAGGTCATTTCATAAATTGCTAGCAAATTCTATCTTATTCCAAGCCAAAATTCACTTTTTTGTTTCTTTGTTTTTCAAGACAGGGTTTCTCTGTGTAGCTTTGGTTGTCCTGGAACTCACTCTATAGACCAGGGTGGTCTTGAACTCAGGGACTCACCTGTCTCCACCTCCAAAGGGCTGGGATTAAAGGCATGCACCACTATGCCTGGCTCCAAAATTTACTTAACAAGTTTTTACAAACTTAATAAAGCAACTCAAACAACAGTTGGGAAGTCAAGCACTCTAAACACAGTCTTAAGATGATTTAACACATACATGTTGTCTTAGTCATGGTTTCTATTCCTGCACAAAACATCATGACCTAGACGCAAGTTGGGGAGGAAAGGGTTTATTCAGCTTACATTTCCACGTTGCTGTTCATCACCAAAGGAAGTCATGACCAGAACTCAAGCAGGTCAGGAAGCAGGAGCTGATGCAGAGGCCATGGAGGGATGTTTCTTACTGGCTTGCTTCTCCTGGCTTGCTCAGCTTGCTTTCTTATAGAACCTAAGAACACCAGCCCAGGGATGGCACCACCCACAAAGGGCCCTCCCCCCTTGATCACCAACTGAGAAAATGCCTCACAACTGGATCTCATGGAGGTATTTCCCCAACTGAACCTCCTTTCTCTATGATAACTCCAGCCTGTGTCAAGTTGACACACAAAACCAGCCAGTACACATGTCAAGGAAGGGCAGCAGGAAACTATTCTCTTTTTTGATTATGCTTCTGTAAGAGCAGAGAACTTTATATGCACACTGAAAACATTGGTGCTCATAATACACAATGGTCTTAAATCACAGCTGGGGATCACTGGGCAGTATCCAAGGGCATTGCATGTCTGCAAAGTCCTGCAAAGTGTGCTTTCTCTATCGTGTGTCTGGAACCAAGGCTGCAGTGACGTTGGGCATGTGACACGGCTGAGCATTGCCAGAAGCACCTCAGACTCCTTATGTATTTGATTCTGAATTGAATATTTCTGTTTGTTGCAAGTCATGAGCTTCCCATTCAGCTATGTGGACTCTATACGGGTTTATAACCCAGCGTTTAAGCTGGGTTCTAAACAAATCTTATATAAATGATATATTTACTTCCATAGGTGAACGATTGTAAGTTACTAATGCTAAAACACATTTCCTCCATATCCAAGACCATCTTGGGGTAGAGTATTTCCTACCATTCTGACCACAGGGCCAAGCACCATGACACTTTGGTCCCCTCCCTTGCAAAGACTGATTCCTGAAGAATTTAAGTCTGTAACCTTTCTCTCGCAAGCTGAGCACTCACGGATCCATGCGCACTTGGGGTAGAGAGCATGCGCACATTTGAAATGGAGCGCACGCGCACTGGGGTATCGCTAGCCCCTACTCGTGGAGGGCTTTAGTTATTGCTTCTGCAGTTGCTCAACCTTTCTGAACGACTTTCTCTTAAACACCTGGAATCACTGTACCTGAGATGAGCCTGAAGCTACTGTAACTAACTGTCGAATTTAGAGTTTGCTATCAACTGAATAGAGGAGTGAATCCACTGCGGTTTATCTGAAACATCCTAGATGAGTATCTCGTGAACCACTACATAGTGTAAACTGTTTACTTGGTGTTGACTTTATGTTTCTGACTATGACAAGTGAATCCCACTGACTGGTCTCCACGAGAATTGTCATATTCAGAATTTTGAGCTGAAAGTTCTGCACTTCAGAAATAGCTCATGAGATTGAGTATAGGGTTTTGCATTAGGATGCACAGCGTGGGGCTGAGAGTACTTTGGTTAGTGGCTTTGAACAGGATGCTTAGATAACCACAGTGCTTAGGATAATGGAAGATTCTTCTTGTCTGATTGCCGGGTCGTCATAGAAGGGGTCAGAGGGCAGGCTGAAATTGATGACACGTGACTGTAGAACTCCAGTTAGAGGTATCCTCAAAGGATTAGGCTAGGATCAGTAAGGAAAGCATGAGAAAATAAGCCTTGGGAAAATTATATTTTGAAGGAAAAGATATGAAACAAGGCACCACAAGATAGTGTCGTTGATTAAACTCTCAGGAAGTGAGTTTTGATCTATTTAACATAAATTTATTGAGGCCTCGTCAATGACCTAGGGGGAAGTGTTAAAGTTGTGAGCATGGGGGCCGTCCGGGTTGTGTACCACAACAATAACTATTCTGGTTATAACTAGTTCTAGGACCCTTATTTCTCTTTAGGAAAGAGGTCAGAGATTGTTTCCCCCAAAAACAGCTACAGCAAACAACTGAACAGTGCTTAGCCAAGTACCTTAGCGTTTCACTTCCTTCACCTGTAAGATAAGAATGACCTTGTCACTGGCGCCACAAACTCTAGGAGATAAGGGCAGTGCAAGTGACTCGCTCAAGGTCATACAGCCAGTCAATGCTGGAACACACTCCGCACATTCCCTGGAGACTTCTCCGCTTCTCCCTGCCCCACCCTTTCCTCTGGTCGAACAAGGATGTTCCCGAACTTTGTCCCTGTCCGTATCCACTCCTTGTCTACAAGATCAGAGAGAACCGGAAGGAAGGGAGCTGTACCTTCCGGGAGTATCTTGTGAGTTACTACATATTAACCCTGGCAAAGACGTACTTATCAGTGCAACAGCTAATCTTCTTTGCGAAAGCCTTTATTACAAGCATGGGTTAAGGTCATTTAAAGAGCATTTACTCCGAGCAGTCAGAGAGGGGACAGCTGGCTATCGTTGATACATTACTTTCTTTAAACAAAACAAAACAAACAAAGAAAAACCCACCCCACATTTTGTGACGTAAAAATCTAAACAATTTCAGATAATTCACTTTTGAAATTCTCCCACCCACCACGTGGTCACTCGAGCTCGCTCCTTTTCCATAACCGCCACAAGGGGGCAGCTGCGGCCGCAGAGTCGGCGCCAGCACGGCTGCTCGGCCGTCGCTTGCTCTTGTCTGGCACGCGGCTCTCGGCAATGGATTATCTCCGCTGGGGACGTGGGAGGCCCGGGCCCCGCCCCCGGCCGGCGGCGGCCCCGAGCAGCAGTCGCTGCTGCGAGCAGAACGGATCTGCACGGAGGGCGAGAGCGGAGCGGGAAGCGGACCGTGCGCTGCCCTCCAAGCTCCCTTCGGCGTTCAGGGACGCGGATACTGACCGCGGGGCCCTCGGACTGGCCCGAGCTCGGGGCGCCGGGCTCGGGACCATGGCGCTGCGCGCCCGGGCGCTCTACGACTTTAAGTCCGAGAACCCCGGTGAGATCTCACTGCGGGAGCACGAGGTGTTGAGCTTGTGCAGCGAGCAGGACATCGAGGGCTGGCTCGAAGGGATCAACAGCCGCGGTGACCGCGGGCTCTTCCCGGCCTCCTACGTACAGGTGATCCGTACACCCGAGCCTGGCCCACCGGCCGACGGCGGCCCGGGAGCTCCGGCCCGCTACGCCAACGTGCCGCCCGGCGGCTTCGAGCCTCTGCCCGCCGCGCCGCCCGCCGCCTTCCAGCCGCTGCTGCAGCCGCAGGCGTCGCCGGGTTCCTTCCAGCCGCCGGGCGCCGGCTTTCCTTACAGCGGGGGCGCCCTACAGCCGTCGCCCCAGCAGCTCTACGGTGGTTACCAGGCCAGCCTAGGCAGCGATGATGACTGGGATGACGAGTGGGACGACAGCTCCACGGTGGCCGACGAGCCAGGCGCGCTGGGCAGCGGCGCGTACCCGGACCTCGACGGCTCGTCGTCGGCGGGCGGCGGCGCGGCCGGTCGCTACCGCCTGTCCACACGCTCGGACCTGTCGCTGGGCTCACGCGGCGTCTCGGCGCCCCCGCCGCATCAAGCGTCTGGAGCCAAGAGCTCGGCCACGGTGAGCCGTAACCTCAATCGCTTCTCCACCTTCGTCAAGTCGGGCGGGGAGGCCTTCGTGCTGGGAGAGGCGTCAGGCTTCGTGAAGGATGGGGACAAGCTGTGCGTGGTGCTGGGTCCCTACGGCCCCGAGTGGCAGGAGAACCCCTACCCTTTCCAGTGCACCATCGACGACCCCACCAAGCAGACCAAGTTTAAGGGCATGAAGAGCTACATCTCTTACAAGCTGGTGCCCACGCATACCCAGGTGCCCGTGCACAGGCGCTATAAGCACTTCGACTGGCTGTATGCGCGCCTGGCAGAGAAATTTCCCGTCATCTCGGTGCCCCATCTGCCCGAGAAGCAGGCCACCGGACGCTTCGAGGAGGACTTCATCTCCAAGCGCAGGAAGGGTCTGATCTGGTGGATGAACCACATGGCCAGCCACCCTGTGCTGGCGCAGTGCGACGTCTTCCAGCATTTCCTGACCTGTCCCAGCAGCACTGATGAGAAGGCCTGGAAACAGGGTAAGCGGAAGGCTGAGAAGGATGAGATGGTGGGTGCCAACTTCTTCCTCACTCTGAGCACACCACCTGCCGCAGCCCTGGACCTGCAGGAGGTGGAGAGCAAGATCGACGGGTTCAAATCCTTCACCAAGAAGATGGATGACAGCGCGCTGCAGCTCAACCACACTGCCAACGAGTTCGCGCGCAAGCAGGTGACTGGCTTCAAGAAGGAGTATCAGAAGGTGGGCCAGTCCTTCCGGGGCCTCAGCCAAGCCTTTGAGCTGGATCAGCAGGCCTTCTCCGCGGGTCTGAACCAGGCCATTGCTTTCACTGGAGACGCCTATGACGCCATCGGAGAACTCTTCGCTGAGCAGCCCAGGCAGGACCTGGACCCGGTCATGGACTTGTTAGCACTGTATCAGGGGCACCTGGCCAACTTCCCAGACATCATCCATGTTCAGAAAGGTAAAGCCTGGCCTGTAGGGCAGGTGGCACGGGGTGTTTTCATTAGGGCAGAAAGCAGTGACGTTGATAGGCGCACCACTCTCTGGTTTCCATGTCTGGGGATCCTCGGGGTTGTGGACTGATGGGACTTTCCTTACCGAGTTTTTCAGTGGATTGTTAGATTGCCCCTTCTAGTCTGTGACTGCCACCCTTCAGAGTGCTAGGTTTTCAGACCGTGTTGTCATTTCAGAATTTGAATAGGCAGGGAAATCAGCTGATCTGGTCTGTAAGCTTGGGGACTGGGTAGAATTAGCAGGGTACCCAGGCCAGGCAAGACATCCCTCTGAGGGTTTATAGGAAAAATGGATGCCTGGGAATAAAGGTAAGTCAGGCTTCCCCTCAGTTCCTGCTGAGGCAGGGGAGTTTGGCCAACCCTGTTCTCAATGCTGGGGCAGCACAGGCACGTCCTGTGTCAGCTTGCAGACCCGCCTAAAGGCCGGTGACCTTTGGGAGCTCTGCTCTCCTCTCTCTTGAGTTTGGAGTTTAGTAACCAGCTGGCATTTGGACCGTTCTTTAGGAATGCTGGGGTGAAGTAGGGGTGTTGTGTCTGAGAGCGAGAATTCGCTGTCCCAGCGTCAGAGTGCTTTAGTAGTTTGGTGTGTTGCTGGCTTTTGTTAAAGCACTGACTTTGCAAAGGATTTTTTTGTAAACTGCAGCAGCCATGCCTGGCTGACCTGAAGTTACTCACTGGCTGGCCTTCTGATATAATGGCTCCTTTGATAGAGAGAGATGGGAGGTGTTGCTAGTAAGAACATGGCCTTCTCTGGAGGTCCAGTGTGGGGGAGTCACCTACTGTAGCCCTGGGCTGGGGGAAGGGTGCTTGGATAGCCAGATTTGGCCTTGGGTGGGGGTGACCAGCTCACTTCCCTGCCTCGTGGGGACAGACAGAGCATTTGTGAACATTCCTCATCTTTGCTTTTTCTTTCTTGTATTCAACTAAGTTCTCTCTCGATTGTCTCTCTGGCAGCAAACAGAACAAATCTGTGTCAAGCCTTCAGCCATTTGGAAATCGCAGTCTCCTTGTCATCTCCTTCCTCTCTGCCCTTTTCCTTCCCCTTCTCAGTGTGACAAGGCCTGGGACTCTTAAATAGGGTGGGGGGATGGGGACGTTCAAAGGTCTTGAGTCCATTCTTGGTGCTGCGGACAGCTGTGGGACTAGTTACCTTGAGAATAACTACTTTCGTGACAGTTTACAGTTCACAAATACAGTCTAAGACTGAGTTAGCTCTTTGAGCAATAAGATTGCTGCTGGCCAATGTTTAACCGTCATCTGCATTCTTTGTGTTCTTAAGTTTTATGAATCCTTACCTTCTGGGCTGCTGCTAGTGACACTGACATTTTGAGTCTTTAATGCAAGACGGTACCATTTAAATTCCATGGTATTCCTTCAGTCAGGTCACATGCTGGCTGCCTACTTAGGAATTTCCCTGAGTTTCTACAGAAAGTTGGCAGTCACTGAAGGAGGCAGAACAAGCGCTGACACCCGTGGGGGCGGGCAGGTGTCTGTCTGCGCCACCTCTGTGTGGCCTCATTGGCGGGTTTCACTGTCAATCAGGCCTTTGGCAAGCCCTGCTGTGGAAACTGTGTATCGGAAAAGCTGTGTTGTTCCTAAGGGCGGCCTGAATGTCCTGTGGTTCTTTTAGTCTAGTCAGCTGTTGAACTTTTTCCCCCAAATCCTAAAACTTGGATTGTCTCCTGTTGCTTAGGCTCTGGGAATCCTTCCTTTTCAAAACTAGTGCCGTTTTATGTGGTTTAAACAGTCCTAGAGATGAAACATCTGTAGGCATTGGTCCTGAGTCTTGTTTCTGCTGTTGCCTTGGTGTGCAATGTACAGGAAGGAGCCTGAGTCTAGATGACTCGTCTTTAGAATGTTGCCACTTAGGCCCGTGCATACAGCCAAGAGCTTACAAGCTGTATCTGTGAAGGATGCTAGCTCTGGAAGTACAAACTAGGTTAATCTCCTGCCCCCTAGCCTGGGGCAGGCTTTTTGAGCATGCTTGGGGACTTGATGACTCTCCTCTACAGCATATTTGCTGTTGTGTTGGAATGACTCTTTTTTTTTTTTTTTGGTTGTTGTTGTTGTTACCATCCAAGGTCTCAAAGTATAATCACATCAAAGGGCTAAAAAGAACAGACAAACAAGAAAAACTCAAAGCGGCTCAAAGTGTTTTGTTGTAGGTGATTTCTGTTTAGGAAGAAATTTTATAGTTAAGAAATTCAAAACATTTGTCTTACCCCTGGGGTACTCATTGTTTAAGGAAAAACCGCAGTGCTTTATTTTACATACTTGGTAAATTGAAGTCGATTTTGATGAGAAAGAACCTCAGTTCCTCATGCTACAAGTAACAAGTGCTTAAGTGAGTTGCGGCCAGAAGGTCGGGCAGGAAGCGCAGGCATTTCCATCATTGTTCAGAGCTCCATTGAACAGCACTGCCTGATAGGCTGTGGCCGCAGCAATCCCTTTCCTAAGATTCTCTGGCGAACAGTAAGCTTTCAGTGCCTTTTCATGGTAGTTTTCTTTTTGTTTGGTAATTCTGTGGCAACACTTGACTTCCCTTGTGAGTGTAATGGGTGAAGCCGGGAGGGGAAACAGGTTCTGCTGGATCCTGTTGCAATCTGGCCAGTCCTTTACCCTGGGAGCAGTGTCTCAGAACACAACACTGGCCTCCTTTGGGACTCTGAGCCATCCTGGTGGGGACCCCCACTACAGAATGAGGGTGCGTGCTCTTCGATATGGTGACTGGCTTTTGCTCAGGCTAACAAAAGTTGTAGCTTAGTGCTTTGAGCACGAGTGAATAGAGCCATATGGTTCCATCGGCTAAATGATAATTCTAGAATTGCATCTTTAAATCAGCTAATGGACTCGCAGCTAAATAGACCTGCTTAGTTTAATGGAGTGGAGTGGAGGCCGAAGGGGGGTTGTTGTAGTCTGTGGTCATGCTGGATGGAAATTTAGAATATGCTCAGGTTGCAGTGGTAGTTTTTCCTGACTTAACAGGAGTCCTGTCAGCTCTGTAGCAGTGCACACACTACTGTTGGGAGGCAGTGTGTGTACTGAGCTCGGTCACTGACCTGGGAACCCCGTGGCTTTGATTTTGCTTCCCTCGGTGGTGGGGTTCTATGTTCTCTCTGGTTATCATTCCTGCCTGCAGCGTGCTTTGATAATGCTGGGGCCCAGTGACTTTGAGGCCGTCTGTGGGAGGGAGAGCGCTTATTATGGGAGTCATGGCACATTCAGTTTGGTTTCCAAAGATAGGATGGGCTTCTCCAGTTAATCAAAGCCACATCTGGGGGTAAAAGCAACCCAGGGGGTAAAAGTTTTACATCCATCTCTTGGGTATTACAGTAGGGAACAGCCACAGCAGTGAAATGAGGAGACACCGTGTTTCATCTTCCATTGTAAATGTGGACGGCAGGCCTTAAGGGAGCCACGCAGGGCAGAGAAACAGGCGTCAGGCTATGCTGCACCCTGACAGATAACCTGTCTGGATCCTAGGAAAGGGGTCTCCAGAGAGAGCTACAGCTGTGCTGCTCTGTGGGACTTTCAACAGTGACAGAGATGTCTGTTGCTGAGACCTTGTCTGTGCCTCGTGACTAGAGAAAGAGAGCCCTGCTTTTCAAACTCATCACTTGATGCTGCAAACTCATTTCTTTGCTCTCTAAATGTTCCAGGTGGTACTGCCTTTTCAACCAAAAACTAGCCCCAGGACCTGAGGCTGGGCGGCCAGAAGCTGGCCCGTCCGTCCTGCTGGGTAGGATTTCACCACTGTACTGCCTTTGACCCACCTGAGGAGGGTTGGCCCTGTGGCCCTCAGACATTAATTAAAGATAGCCAGAGGCCAGGCAGGGCAGGCAAGGTGAGGCCCTGGTGCTCCCGCTTTCATTCAGTGCCCCTGTCTCCTGGCTAAAAATAGCCTGGAGAAGGTGGTGCCAGGCTTACAGAGAGAGGGTCAAGGAGGCGGGCTCTTTGCAAGTTCATCCTCTTGAAATCTGTAGGCCAGAAATTGAGGCCGGTCCTTCTTTGAGTTTAACTGTTTTATCCCGATTGGGTCATTTCTCCCTTCTTCCTCCCCTTCAGCTGTTGACTTCATTTCCAGATGTAACCTTTGTTTAGCCCAGTTTGTCATTTTCTTAGCAGAACTAAGGTAACCTTTGGTTTTTGAAGTAGAGGGGACCACTCTTGCTCCTGGTCCATGACTATCCTGCCCAGCAGCTGGATGGAGGCCTCGGCATTTTCCCAGCCAATGATTTCTAAACTTTGAACCCCACAGTCCTGACTGTCCCACGGGGAAGTCAATCACAGCTGAACTGAGAGGAGGCAGGGACTTTGATTCCTTGCCAGTTCCACCAGGAACTCTTGGCATCCCTGGGCTCCATAGAACTCCCTTCTTGATGGAAAATGACACCCCGACAGGTCACCTTAAGAGCTCCAAGCTCAAGAAACTCTATGATTCATTAGGAAACAAGAAATTTCCCCTAAACTGAGGCTCCTTTTTGGCAGCTGTATAAAAATGTGTATTATTTCTAATGTTTTAAAACCAGAATTTATGATTAGATTGGGTGGAGCCATTTCTGAAGCCCGTGATGCATGACTGTCACCAGCGAAGTGGTCTGGAAGCTGGGCCGTGCTTAATGCGGCTGTACCCAGAAGCCAGAGACTGGACCGCCTGGCGGCTGGTGCTTAGCTGCAGACTAGATTTCCTGGAGGCACAGACAGCGCCCTCGGATTCTCAGTGAGTTCTGGGCGACTGATAAAGGGTGATCGTTCTGCTGTGGCAGTGTGGTGATGTGCCAGCTTGTGGAGAACCTGGGGTGGGGATAGTGGAAACAGGGTGTGTTCTTAGGGTACCAGTGGCACAAGGGAGGTTGCATGGCTTGGGTCTGACAGCTGAGCTGCAGTGGTCAAGAAGTCTCGTGTGCAGCTTCATGGCCGTGCACCAGGCTTGTCCGGACTGCTGTGGTGGAGTCTGCTGGGCCTCATATACGAGTGAGGGGAACCAACTCTGAACAGGTAATTGGAACCTCCACAATTCCTCAGTGTCCAGGAGGGAGACTTCCTCAAGGTCATCCTGAAGATGAAGTTTTGCAGTGCATGGTAGCTACTTACCACATGTCTGTTTTTGAGAACAGGAAGGTGCTTTAAAAGAATGGGAATTAATTTCCATCACAACACAATTCAAATAAGCGTACCTTCCCTCTCAGCAGCCTGCCACCACTGGAACTGCAGACACAAGTACAGAACTGGAGGGATCATTAGTACAGCCAGCACTGGGGCATTCTGTTTTAATCAGGTGATTCTGTAGTGAACCCAGAGATACCACTGGCATCAGCGGGATAAATGGAGATATTATCTGGAGTGGTCAGTATATTGTTCACACTAGGTAATTTCTCTTATCGACCCTCCTACATCAGATTACTTGTGTGCAGGAGCAGATGGCTTCAACCTTTCTGAACATCCTTTTTGAGCACATCTGTACAGATACAGTGTTCTGAATTCCCCAGAGACTGCTTTTGTTTAGGTGATTTTCACTTTGATTGTGACTAACATAATTTCTGTATTGAAAGCAAACCGAGCCAAGACTGCAGGAAACATTTAAACATTGTTTCAGGCTGGTCTCAGTAGTGTTTTGTCTGCTCATGTGACTGCAGGCTGGGAGTGTGACAATCCTTTATAAGCTGACAGTGTTAGGTTCAGATCAGCTTAATTCATCAGATGCTTCCAGAGGGAAAGTACCTGGCTTCCCGGCCCCTCTGAGGGCTCCCAGCAAACATCTGCAAATTCTAGAACCCAAGTGAGGGAGGTAATGAATGGGGCCGCAAAGCAATCAGTTGGAATGCTTTTTTTTTTTCTGCATACAGAGAGAACTTTATTTTAACTCTAAATGCAATCTCCTTTCCCTAAATAAAAGAAAATCAAGAAAATAGTTTGCTTTTCATGTTGTGACCAAACACCTGATAAGAAGCCAAGGGAGGGAAGAGGGGGCTTAATTTTACTTGTGTTTGAAAGCGGAACCCCCACCCTGGGAGAGATGCAGTTCATGATGGTGGAGTGTGCAGTTCAGACTCTTGCCTGCTTCCAACTCTGGAACCGGGAGCAGAGGGGAAGACGGGCTTTCTCCCTCTCCCTATTTAGTCAGTGTGAGACCTACCCAGCCTCTTTCTTATTAGCCCCTCACAGACATGCGTGAAAGGCTAAAGATGTGTGTCACAAATGCCCTTAATCCACTCAGACTGACAGAACTAGCCGTCAGGGTGGGTGTGCAGTCTGATTAAACTCTAGTGCAAGTACTCCAACCAAGGTGTTCACTCCTACCCTTTTTCTTACAGCTTTGTGACTCTTGATGTGATTGGATTTTCCTCTGCATTATTTATTTGTTTGGGTGATGGTCACTGGGAGAAAGGCAAAATCATCAAGTTTATACAGGAGCCTCTAAAAAAAATAAGCTCGATTTTTATTGCATAAATATTTAAGTAGACATCATGATCTAAGCGCTGCCAAGATTACATCAGTGACCCAAGTGATAGCCACCCTTGTGTAGCTTACACAGCAAACCGTATTGCACAACACTGTGTGTGCGCGTGAATGATCTGTGTTCAGTAGTGCAGCAGGGGAGGAGGGCGTAGGAGGCGGGGTGGAGCACAGAGGAGTACGGTCAACGCAGATCTCATTGAGAAGGTGGGGTTTGAGTTAGCGCGGTGAGGAGGGAGAGGAGGGAGGTTACAAGCATTGCAGTAGAGGGCTGTGCAGGCAAGGGTTTCATCTATAACCAGGCCCTGGATAGCTGAGAACTAGGAAGGTTGAAGAGCAGCCAGGAGGTCAAAGGTTGGGTCTAGAGCCCATCCTGGTAGGCAGGAGAGGCCATCACAGAACATCACATTGGTACAGCTTTGTGGGTCATTGCCAGAGCGTGTTAAAAGTTCAAGCAAGACGGAAGCTCTCAGGACCCTGAGTGAGGGGATGGCATCCATTTGGACATTTCTCCGTCAAGACTGGAGAAAGTACAAACAGGAAGCTAGTAGAAGTGGTAAGGAGGTCCCAGCCTATCAAAATCTGCATTGAAGGTGCAGTCTGCAGGGGAGAAGGGATATTTGTTTAAGCCTCGTAGATGCATTGGGTCCTGCATCTCCTTTTGGCACAGGCACAGGCAGGAGCCCCAGACCTGCACCCACTGCTTGGAGGCTTCTATTGAGGAAGCATCCCTTTATAAGCAGTCCTGGGTAGGGCTTGGTGTTTGTCTGGTCTTTGTTTCTCCCT
This sequence comes from Apodemus sylvaticus, assembly GCF_947179515.1. Classification (NCBI taxonomy): domain Eukaryota; kingdom Metazoa; phylum Chordata; class Mammalia; order Rodentia; family Muridae; genus Apodemus; species Apodemus sylvaticus. Next base: position 46,848,867 of record NC_067487.1, read on the forward strand.
TTTGTGTTTCTGCATTCTGTAGCTACACTGACTTACATGTTTGTGGTAAGTGCTTAATACAAGTTTATAGAGTTAATGAGGAAGGCACTTATTAATAAACTACTTGGCTGACTTTGAGAGAGATGTTTTCAGTGACTTAGAGAATACTTTTGTTTTTTCATGTAAAAGTGCACAGGATCTGAAGATAGAATCTGCATATATTTTATGGATGAAGTCATTAATATGTAAGTGACTTTAAAGTCATAGTTCTACGTGGCTTTGAAGTGACTTTCTAAAATTCATTGGAGGGAGGAAAATGGATATGTACCTCATGATATTTCTTTCTATTTACTGCTTGGTGTTTGAACATGTAGAGGTACAGTTCACAAACACGCACTTCTTTATGCGGCCCTTTTTGTTTAATTCGGAGCACAAAGACGTGTGTGCATTGACACTGTTGATGACCTCGGATTCCTGGAACTCAGACGCTGAGCAGGTGGTGCCTCATGCAATTCACTGTTCTATTGGTAGGATGTGTGTGTGTGGAGGATCCAGTTAAAAGGCAAATCTACCTCAGAAGAAGTGTATGGGAATCCAGGAGATGGAGAGAGAAGGGTTGTCTGTCAGCTTGTGTTAGCCATCTGCATGGTCTGGGCGGAGGGTACTTGGCTTCTACTTTGAAAGATATTCATATTTGACTTTTAGAAGACCATGGATCGAAAGTACCTGCTTGGTCTTGGATATGCTTTAGAATGGGTGTGATAAGCGTGTAACAGCTGGGCCTTTGGTACTAGAACCCACGAAGTCTGTGAAGGAATGTGTACATACGGAACGCAGTCGTGGCATGCACTGATAGAAGTGGATCAGGAGAAGGTATTCTTAGTTGCACAGTTCCATTCTAAAATAAGTTTTGGAAGCAATTGTAAATTTGCAAGCAGTAAGGGAACTTTCCAGACTAAAGGAACTGTATGCAAAAATCAGTCCTGGCAGCCTCTGAGAATCAGCTGGGGCCCGTCTGTCTATTGAATCTGAATGTCAAATGCACACTGTGTGGACATTAGTAGTTTTCAAAAAGTCCTTGTCATTGAGTTTCTGGGGTTTACAGCTGCTGTCCCCTGTGGTGGAGGGAGTGATATGGCCAGGTTAGCATGTCCATTGGACAGGTGTCTGGTATGAGAAGCTTTTGAAATAATTGAGGCAAGACATAGTAAAATCTTGAATGGAGCTCAGTGTCATGGGATGGAGAAGAGGAGACAGGAACTTCTGTCTGCAGAGAGGGCACACAAAATGACCTGTCGAGCATGAAGTCTGGAACCACTAGCGTAGCTGCCGGCAGGCAGACAGCTTTAAGCAGAAGTCTGTAGGCTGTAGCCCATGGGCCAGGTGCACGGAAGTGCTTGCTTACAGCACTTGAGCTCAGGATGGTGCTTATGATTTTAATGGTTCTGCAAGTGCCTGTATAATAACCCCAGTTTTGCTTGTAGATCTGCAAAGCCTAAAAGATTTACTATCTAGCCCTCAACGAAAATGTTATCTGAGCCTCTTGTTAAAGGACAAGCAGGTTAGTGGAATGGAGATACGAGTGGTATTGCTGCTGTTCATCGAGTTTGCGCTGTGACTTTCACTATTCCGGGCATACAGGGGTGGGGGTGGCGCATCTTGTCACAGTTCTTTAACAAGTGCTTCACATCTGTCTTTTAATGGTATTAGTGCCTAATGTTTTTAAGCATTGGTATTAGCTCCCGTATTCGTTTCCTAGGGTGGCCTTAACAGGTCACTGTAATCTGGGTGATTGAATAGTAGCGATGTGTTCCATCACACTTGTGCAGACTGGCCTTCCGAAGTGAAGGTGCTGGCAGAGCCGTCGCCCCCTCTGCAGACCCCACTTCCATTACCGGTGCTGGCCTGACCCAGTGGCTTGGCTATAGGTGGGCACTCCAGCCTTTACCCATGGTGACGTGGCATTCCCGGTGTAACTGACTCAGGGCTGGCTGGCTCAGTGTCCTTTCCTTTCTGCCTGCTCTGTCAGGATGCCTCACATTTGAAGTCAGCTCACTACACATGCAGAGACTGACTCCAGGTGGATGATGGGGCAATGCAGTTTAATCCAGTTCAGGTAGCTAACTTCCCCCAGGGAGTGTTATCTCCAGATGGTATCCTCACCTCTGAGGCTAGATCACTGACAAGTCAAAGGCAGGATTTGAATTAATCTTTCCCCTTGACACTGGTGTGTCTTTCACCAGAAGAATCCTTGCTAGGAAATAGAGTTGATTCTGTTGGCAGGTGGAGCCTGTAGAAGTTTTTCAACTAAATCGTGACGCCCTGCTCAGTTTCAAAGTAGCTAGCATGTTTTGAAGACTCACCATGTACCAGGCACGGCCCTCCATGTTCTATGTTCACTGTACCCACTTAAACCTCACGGGAGCTTTTGAGGTAGACACTCCTCTATTACCACCACTTCATAGGTGGCAAAGAAAGGAGCCGTTGCTCTGGAAGCCCGGGGTTCTCCGTAGGAACTTTAGGAAGTTCTGCCCACGCATGCTCATGCAGAGAAGAGGAGGCTGTTGAGTAGGCCCACCGTGCAGTGCGTGGTGCAGCTTTGGGAAGGAGCAGGGAACTTGAGACATCTGCTAGCTCGAGTGGCAGTACTTGGTATGGCGCTGGATGTGGCAGAGCCTGTGTTACCTTGGGTGTTAAGTCTGGGTGTTGGGAAAACACTGAGACCAGCAAAAGGGACAGATGGAGGGAGGAGGGAGGAGACCGGAGCAGGCTGGAAAGGAACTGTAGGAAGTCCTGCGGTCCAGGCTGTTTTGTTTTGTGTTTTCAGACTGGTCCCCTTATGTAGCCCAGGTCACCTTGAATTTATGGATGTCTTCCTGCCTCAGCCTAATGCTGGTTGGCAGGAGTGCACCGCAGTGGCCACCATCATTGTCTTAATTAAAGGAAAAACTCTGATTCTTTTGATATATGAAGATAAAGAGAGGCTCTGGCTAAAATAAACCCATAGAGAAGCCCCTTTGCTTGAGGCTGGCAGCATAAATGAATCTTGACAGTGAGGACAGAGCCTCCCAGGAGCCCGGGGCTTATGCCTTTATGTTCACCGGGCCCTCAATTCCTGTTGTGCACAACGGGATACTCTAACCAAGAACAGCACGGGCCATCTCTTAATTCTCTTGCTCTTCAAGGCGCGTATTTTGAGTACATCTTTAAACTCGACATTTTCTGGGTCTTCGGTTTTTGTCTCTGGTTGGTTGGTTGGTTAGAGGGGGGCGGCGGCGCTGGGGAAAGGGGGGGCAGCCCTCATGGAGTGGGCACAGTGAAAGATGTAAGAGAAGACCTGAGCTGCTCCCCTTGTGTGGTGGGAATTGTAATTAAGGTATAAGCTGGATACTATGAGGGGAAAATACTAGACAGCAAAATTACGTCCTCTAGAGCTATTCCCGTGGTTCCAGGTTAACACTGTCCCCTTGGGAGCCTTCCCAGCCCAGCCTCCTGGAGACCTTGGCCCTGGGCTTCCAGCTTCCCACTAGACCTGGCCTGGCTCTGCCCCCACCCTGCCCATGGGGACAGCCATAAGTGCCAGCAGCTGGCTGGCACTGCCTAGTGAGGTCTTATGACCAGAAAGCATTCAAGAAAAGAAGTAATGCTTGCTTTGCCTTTTTTATACTCAGATTTTTAAGTCTTCTTCATCTGTATAGAGTGCTCAGCCTTTGCACCCTGGGATCTGGTCTTCTGAATGGAAGGCATACTGTGTTTGTAGAATCCTCTTGGAATTGCTGTTGCACAGTATTGTAAAATCTCCTTGGTTCCAGAGATCCAGCCCAGGGCCGAGCTGATCCCGACCCAGGCTTAGTATCTCCCGGGGGGCTAAAGCAGGAAGAACCTTTAGGAAGTTCCAGCTGCGGACATTTTGTTTTTACCAAAGAAACTGCAAGAGACCCATGGCTTCAGGCTTCAGGCTTCACTGGGGAAGGAGGCCAACTGAACGTTAGTGAGTGTGTCGCCTGATGCCCTCCTCTGTGCCGGAGCTCCGTGTGTGCGTGCGCGCCCGTGCATGTGTGTTCGAGTGCATGTGTGTGTGTGTGCGTGTGCGCGTGCATTTGTGTTTGAGTGCGTGTGTGTGTGTGTGTGTTTGTGCGCGCCTGTGAGAGAGAGAGAGAGAGTGAGAGTGTGTGTGTGTATGTGTGTGTGTGTGTGTCTCCGTCCCTGGAGTACAGTGCTAGCTGGTTCTGCAGGGTAGAGCAAGCAAGGCTTTTACCACGAACAAGCAACTTACTTTTTTATTTTTAGGGCCAACCTGAACTTAGAGAATGGAATTCTTTAAATGAGTCTGTTCCGCTGTTAAGAAGCAGCCTGGTTGCTCACTCCTGTCTCTGCTGTCTCACAATAACTCCAGACTTCTCTTCATGGAGCGCAGTTATGAGCTGAAAGTGAATTCAAATTAATTTACCTTTAAATATTTCAGAGCTTGGCTTCCGTGGCGTTTAAGCCCTTCAAAACCTTGTTTTGGGAGCAGGCGTTGTAATTCTGGGACTCTGGGAGGCCGAGTTTAGGGATTGTGAATTCAAGGGTAAGCTGGCTGGCCTCGTAGGTCCATGTCTCAAAAACTGATACAAGTCAAGCAAATGATTGTGTTCGCCCGCAGAGTGTGTGTACGCGTACTCCAGCCCTGGGCTGACTAGAATGCGTGGAACTCTGCAGCAGTGTGGATGCTGCTGCCTGTGACGTGGGCAAGGGGGGCCCTACCTGGCCAAGGTCGAGCAAACTGCCCAGGTTCCTATGTGTCAGTGGGTGGAGACCCAAAGGGAGGACCAAAAGGGTGGGAAGAGGGGCGTGGGGACAGTAGGGGAGGAGAAGGAAGTAGGTCACCTTCGCTAAATTAGCATTTTCTTTCAGCATCTGTAGCATAGGGGAATGAAAATAATCAGGCCATGTCCACGCTACCCATCCCATCCCTGTGCCGTCCTCTGCCCCGCCCCTTAACCTGAGGCCTCTGTTTTCTGAGAAAGCCCATATGAAAATCTACCTTTTGTTTTTGGCACATTCGTGATTTTGAAATCAAATGAGTTTTTACCACCATTCCCCCTTTTCTCTTTCAAGGGAAAAAGCAGCCTTTGGATCCCTGTTGCTTAGTGACTGGGCCTTTTGTGTAGATGGCTTTTGAGGGACAAAACCAGGAAGGCTGAGGTGCAGAGGGAGAATGGGGGGGCAACAAAAGGGAGCCCCACACCAGCCCTAGCAATTTTTTAAATGGGGTTGGGGCAGCTCCTGGGCAGTATACAGCCTGTGAGGGCCTTTCCCTGTCTCTCTTGCTGGGTCAGTTATGCTAGGAAAGTTGCCTGTCCCCCATGGCCCAGCGAGGCGCTAGCTGGTCTGCCAGGGTGCTTGGTGACTTGGCCCGGCTTGAGGAGGGTTCACTGAAACCAGAGAGAGCTGTAGTGCTCCCAAGTCTGCGAAGGCAGTGATGTGCAGTGCTCGCGAAGCAGTAGCTTCTTACAGAGGGAAACCATTTATGACCACATCCTTTGTAAATAGTGTAGCACTCCGTCACTGGTGCCGACTTCCTTAGTCGTGAGTCCTTAATGTAGTGATATTAATAGGCTTTGTTAATCATTAAATTTTTGCCTCAGTATTCATCGCAACATGAGTAACATGCAAACTTTGCTCGTGGATAAGACTTGGCAAGGGGCCCTCCCCTGGTGACACACTGAGGTACGAAGAGGACGGAAGTGGATCCGAGACCTTGGTCTGTGGAGCTGATTCTAGTATTGGAAATGTGGGGCAAAGTTCCTTCCAAAAGTGGGGGAGGGTAAGTGTGAGCATGAACCTTGCTGAAGTTTGCAGTCATAGAGTCTGTATTGGAGTTAAGGAGAATTTGTTCATAACAGCAAAGTTAAAACATTGGTTTACCTCCTCTTAACTCTCAGAATATGGATTGTGGAAGGGTCCCTCTTGGTCCTTTAGGACTATCTGGTCTCTAGCCCAGGCTGGCCTGGAATTGTTCAGCTGTCCTCCCTGCTTCTGCTCCTGCGATGCAGGCATGGGCTGGCGGGCTAGCCTAAGACGCTCCGCTCACATGGTGCCCACAAAGCTGTTAGCAGTCCCCTGCAGACTCCTGTGTGGGACGAAAGTGACAAGTACCAGGCTGGCTGGCAGGTGGGCATGGCGGGCTCTTTGAAACACATAGCCCTGGGACATTCTGGACAAGGGACAGCCTCTTGGAAGATTCTGGAATTATACCAAAAACTTCCCAGCACCTTTCAGCTTTAAATAAATAAGGAAACGCAGCACAGCGATACTCTGTGCACCTGGGCCTGACCTGAAGCTTGCCTCTCAAGTCTGTCAGGCCTGAAGTGATGGGGCTGGTGATTGGTCACTGTCTGTGGCTTTGGTTTGGCTACTCTTTTAGAAATAAATCATTAGCTGAATGAACTTTTGGTCCTCTTATAGAGGACTCTGGATGATTTGTCAAACGAATTCAATAAATCAACCATGTACTCAGTGTAAATGTCCCTTTCAACATGTCTCTTAGTCAGGGCTGTGAAGAGATACTATGACCATGACAACTCTTTTAAGGACACTTAATTGGGGCTGGCTGACAGTTTCGGAGGTTTAGTCCATTGTCCTCACCTTGCAGGGACCATGACGGCATGCTGGCAGACACCGCGCTGGGGAAGGAGCTGAGAGTTCTGCATCTCTTTTTTCTTGTTTGTTTCTGAGACAGGTTTTCTCTGTGTAGCCCTGGCTGTCCTGGAGCTCTGTTGACCATGCTAGCCTAGAACTCACAGAGATTTGCCTGTCTCTGCCTCCTGAATACTGGGATTAAAAGTGCGAACAACCATCTCCTGACTAGAGTTCTACATCTTGATCCTAAGGCAACAGGGACAGCTACACACTTCCTTCAACAAGGCCACGCCTCCTAATAGTGCTGCTCCCTATGGGCCTATGGGGGCCAATATTTTATTCAGACCACCACAATGTAAGTTTTTTATGTGAGTGTGTTCTTTTTCTGCCACTTTGTCCGACTCTCAGAGCCTCTCATAGGAAGGGGCTATTGGAGTGTCCTAGAGGCTGGCTGGTGCTCTGGGACAGCCTGTGCTACCTCTGCCTTCTGGGGAAGCTCTTTAAGCTTTAAGGCCCCTCCTATGTTGGGAGCCTGTGTCAGGAGCACGTTTCCTGAGGGTGACTCAGGCTACACTGGTTTCACCACCTTCCTGAAAGAAGCAAGTCCTTTGATCCAGGAGCAAGTGTCCCCGCATCGCTGCTGAGGAGCAAACCCTGCTCTGTGGTAGACCCTCTAAAGTCAGCGTGTCTCCTGCCCAGGTTATCCAGGTGTGACTAATTCTGTCTGTTAGCCCAGTAATGTCCATTAGCATCCACTCCCACCGTCGCCTATACACTTTCCAGTTATTTATTAGCACAAGTTCACTACATGGGAACAGGCTTTCACTGTAACATCCTCTTGTTCTCTTGTCTCCGCCCCTTCCTCCCATGTAGTTCCCCTTCTACTTTTATGTCTTCTTTAAAAAAAAAAAATCTAGATTTTTGCATGGGAGACATGTGATATTTGTCTTTTAAAGTCAGCGTTATATCTCACTTAACGTGGGATTCCCCTGCAACGGACACAATGTTGAAGTGTTGCTGTGTACGCCAGTGTGTACCTCTGTTAGATCTCTCACCGAATCCAGAAATCACTCACAGATTTGGCTAGACTGCCAAAGAGACTCTACCCTAGCCAAGAGACCCTCCTGCCCCTGCCCCTGCCGCCCCCCCCCCCCCATTGAGCTCAAGTCCTCAGACTTGCAAGGACCTGACTGAGCCATCTCTGCAGCCCCAAGTTGTACTTCTCTGTGGCAGAATAATACTCCATCTCTAGCCCTCATTGTCCTTACTCGTGTCTGTATTGAGGGACACCTCTGCTGATTCCAGCGTTTGGCTCCTGTGATTAAAGCTGTGGTAATCTCGAGGTGAGGTGTCTGTGGTGTGTGTGCTGCTTTTCCACAGCGGCTGCAGTACCTTAAGTTCCACCAACCCTTTGTAACCACGCGCCCTCCGCATTTGCTCTTCTCATCCGCTTCCCTCTCTCGTCACTTGGTGACGTCCACTCTAACTGTGGTTAGGATTTATGTCTTCCTGATGACTAAGAATCTTTTCATGTGTGTCTCGTCTGTTTGTACTTCTTTGAGAACTGTTCACTTGCCAATTGTTGGTCTGACCTGTGTGTTCTTTTTCTTTCTTTTAGAAACTGCTTCCCTAATCATGGGCATCACGGGACTTCTGGTTTAGCAGTGCTCCCTTGACCTTAGACCCGGCCACATCAGTTCTAACCCCTCCTTTCATTTCCCTCTTGGGTTTTACGCAACATGGCGGTACTATGTGAGGGACCAGGCCCCTCCTAAAGGAGCCACATAAGCGGAGCCTCTGAAACCGTTGTTTTCCCTGTCGATTCTCTGATGGAAATGTGTGACCTTTGTTGTTGTGTTCTGGGTAGGGATTTTAGCTTTTAATTACCCACCTCCAGGGTTGGAGACAGCTTCAGGGTTGCCTTCCTGCGCCTCAGCAGGCTGCAGTGTGCATCGCATTGCTCTGACTCTGCCCACCTCTTCTCTCCAGCTCTCCTGACGTGCAAGGTTTGATGGAAAATTTTGCAATCTGCTTTTATTTTGATATTTAACATGTTAAACACGGAAAGATGCAAAGCGTTCCTCAGAATCCCCAGCTCGAGAACTGTCAGCTGCGGGAATGAGCAACTGTTCAAAACCCAAGTCCTGGCCCTGTGTGCTGGTAGCTCACCTCACCTCGTGCTCTGGGGTGGGGTGGGGGTGGGGGATGTGTTTGCCTCTGTCTGGAGACAGAGCTCAGTGAGGGGAGGCGGGGCAGACTGCGGCTTCAGAACACGTGGTCATGTGCTCCTGATGTACCTGGCTCAGTATAATTCTACCAGTTTGTTTTATTTTTAATCATCTTGCTTTCTTTTGAAAAGTAGTTCTGGGAGGAACTAAGAGACATTTCATTTAAAAGACACTGTAAGTGACAGAGCCAGTGCAGTTTGAGACAGGGTCTTACTGTGCAGCCCGAGGCCGGGGGTGTGCGAGCCACCTCGGGCTCTGTGACACGGCTCTCCCATTCATTCCCACCTTCACATGCGGTTCACACATTCTCAACTGTTTCAGGCGTGTGTACCTTGCTACCTCAAAAGTGATCTGTGCCCCTGTACTGGGGCCACGCTCTTCAGGGACACGCCTCCTGCTCATCTCTCTCTGTCCCACACTTGACACACTATGCCAGCGAACTTGACTTTAAGTGGGTCACCTGGAATTCCACGTGGAACTGGTTCCTGCACTCATTCTCCCATACACTCCTCCCTGTCCTTTTACAATAGTGAGTTGTCTTTGCCAGAATGGTCCGGTTTGCCCGTCAAATAAACCCATACATCCCCAAAGCAACTGTGTGGTAATATTTTGGGTTGGAGTTGACAATTTGTGTCATCTTCTGTAGCATCTAAGTAGGTGGAGAAAATGAAAAGAAAAACAAAAACTCCCTTTCAGGTTTGAGTTTGTGTTTAGACTTTCAAATACTGTAGTGGTGCTTTTTCAATATTTAAGATAAGGAAACCATACATCTTTAAGTGTAAAAGGTTTTACAGATTCAATTAGTAGGTTGAATTAGGTGAGTAAAAGGAAAATGTCAGATATAGTTTCTTTTATACATTCAGAGTGCCTTTTCAATTACACATTTTAAAAAAGTCAGGGGCTGGAGGGGTGGTCCTTTGTGTAGGAGCGCTGAGCTTGAGGGCCTGGGTCTCAGCATCTTCACAAAGCTGCCTGTGGCTTCACCTGCTGCTGATCCCGGTGCTCTGGCAGGAGAGGGGACAGGAAGGAAGGTCGCTGGACTTGCTAACTCTAGACTTGCTCCAAGCTGCAAGATAATACTGCTGTAAGGGGAGAAGGTGGAAATGATAAACTAGGGCACCACTCATGTCCATACTTCATGTCCATCTTCCCTAACCATACAGGCACGTGTACACACACACACACACACACACACACACACACACACACACACACACAGAGTCGTGTGCGTGCATACCCACAGAATGCGGCCAGGAGGGAGGCATTGGCTGAGCTGCAGGTAGGACAGGCTCCCTCTGCTCACCTTCCTCGCGTGCCTGTTCAGGCTCCAGCTCCTTCTCTGCACAGTTACGGTATTTGCCTTGAGTTCAGTTAGACATTCCGGTCCCACCTCTGATGGGGGTCTCTGGGTGACTCTCAGGCTCACATGGCGAACAACCCTTAGTTTCCCTTGTTCCAGTAGGAACTGTAAGCTGTAGCAAGGGCAGAGGCAGTGTGCATGGTGCCTAGCATATATTAGGGCTGTTTTTGACAATGGCCATTTACTGACTGTCTGTTCCCTAATCTATCTCCGTCCTGTATCCCCACTCCCCTTAGCACAATACATGGCATCTAGGTGACCCTTTGAGCCACCGTAGGAAAGCTAGCCCGTGGAGCGTTTTCTGTCATGACACATTTTGTGTTACTTTTGGGAAGGCACATCTGGCTCCCGTGCAGAATTCTGAGCTCTGTGGTACCCTTCACTGTGTCTGGCTGGTGCTCCTCTCCTGAGTGTGCTTGTCACAGGGTTCCCTGGTGAGCTCACAGAAGGCTGGGGCTGCAGTAGCCATGTTTGATCTTGGCCCCTTGAACACTCACCCTAGGAAGCCTTGACAGTCTTAAGCTCAAGTTCCTTAGCCTTTAGCTTAGGGGACATTCCTACACTCCTGGGCAGTGTTTCACTCCTGAGCTCCCGTCTGCTGAAAAGCCAGAAGACCACAGTGAGAGCTGTTCTCTATCGCACAGGCACCTGAGCGGAGCGGACAGCTGCGGCCCTGGGAAGCACGCTGTGGCTCAGTGGTCAGTGGTAGAGCTTGTCTCTTGTGTTTGCGCCTGGACTATGGCTTCCAGAGGCACACAGTCACAGAGGCCTCCACTGTCCTCTCCCTGCCATTTTAAAATGCACATTTTTATATCTTTGGGAGTCTTTTGAAATATTTTTTTTTCTTGAGTGTTGCCTCTCAGTGTTCCTGGTCTTTTCATCTTTTATATCTGTGCATATATGGGAAGCCTGTACAAACGAAACAGAGACAACTCACTGTACTGCAAATAGGCACGTGGCTGGGTGTGGTCTTTTTAACATGAAGCAGGTAGGGCCAGGCTAGGCGCACATCTGGAGGTGGAGACAGTCCGTTCCCTGTGGGCTCCCTCCCTCTTTCCCCTCCCCCAGTCTACAAAGGGAGCTAGCCCCATGATATACCTTGTGTTCCTATTCAGCCAGGAGTTTACAGTAAGACCCTTTCTCAAAAAAACACACAACCGACGCACAGCAGGCACGTGTTAAAGGGTCACTGCTGCTGCCGGGCTAGGAGAAGTGTTGAAGGTGTCATACTGGCTTAGCTGGGCGGGGTGAGGGCTGAGAGCCTTGAAACCATGTGTTGCCTCTCTGCCTAGCTAAGCATCCTTCCCAGTGGCAGGGTGGAATGGTGCCTGCCCTTGCTGGGCTACACCCGGCAGCTCTGGGGCTCAGTGGCAGGGTGGATGGATGTCTGCCCTTGCTGGGCTGCACCCGGCAGCTCTGGGGTTCTGCCCATTTCAGTGAAAGATCTCATTTAGACAGAGCTCGTGAAAAATGCATGGTATGCGCCCTCCTCCACAGACATGCGTTTTCATGGTAAAGTTTGCTGTCAGCGGAGTTCCACTTCTGCCCTGGATAGTGTGAACAGGGATGGGGGGTGGGGGGTGCAGGGTGGGGGGTGGGAGGGGGCAGGACCACACCCGAGCTCAATGGTAGAGCGAGGCATGTGTGAAGTGATCCTGTGCCTTCTACAAAAAATATTAACATAGCATTTTGAACAGCACACTGTTTATTTAGCCTTAGTTGAGTACTGGTTTACTCTCTTAATCTAAAGATTTCAAGGAACTTAGAAACAAGGTGGGGAGGTGGCCTCCCCAGGTAAAAGTGAGCTCCTCCTGAAGAGGTTTCTCCTCAGGCGACTCTCACAGACTGCTGGGTCGCACTCCTGGCTTCCACACTCTCTAGTCTCTGCCTTTTGATGGCTTAAGTCTTTGAGCTCTAGATGCCTTTGGACATCTCCATTCTAAAACTGCTGAAGTGTATCCAGGCCATGTGAGCATGCGCATGGTGAGCCTTGAAACCGGTAGATACCTTCACGTCCTGCCTCTGCCTTCCGTGTGGCCTGTGCTTCTGGGGGAGAGTCCACGCTTGTGTGGCGCCTGCCAACGTGACCGATCCCCCCCCCCCCCGCCCCCGCAGCACTAGATAAGAAGCTGTGGTACTTTTGGTGACCTTCCGAAGCAGTCATTAGAGCAAACTTAAACCCCACTGCCCCTGTACCTCTAAATCATTCAAGATGCAAGTGTCCCGGTGTGGTCTCCCTGAAGAAGATGCAGCCAGACGAGGCACACCTGTGTCTGTCTTCCCTGCTGTCAGGCGCGTCATTTAGGCATGGGCTCTCAGTAAACCTGGCATGGGTTTGGGAATCTGACAGCTTCATTGTACACGGGCAGCTCTGCCCAGGCCCCTCCCCTGCCCTCCCCACCACCGCCTGACTTCCAGCTCCAGTTGGTACTGACATGTTTCAGGGATGGACGGCTCTGGCCTTATACAGTAGTAGCTCTGTATGAGATTTTCCCCCCCTCAGGAAAGGGAATCCGTCCTTTATGAGGTATTATTTCACAAAGGAGTCTCTTAATATGCCTGCGTATAATAATCTTAAACGTAAAAACAAAAAGTGTGGATTTGGGGTTTATCTTTAAAAGGATATCTTTTTGCACCTTTTTTGTTAGGTATAGCATGCCAAGAAATACTACAGAGGCTTGGTCAATATGGGATGTTGGTTTTGGTAAGGGATGTTAGAACGCTGGTCAGGCTGCTTTATGAATTGGTCACCATTTTGAATCCCAAAGGATGCTGAAATAGTTTAGACAAGTACTTCCAGTACCCGAGTTCCTGCGTAATATTTAGTTATGTCATTGGGATGCGTGCACATGTATGTAGGTATGTATGTATGTAGGTATGTATGTATGGTTTTTAATTAATTATTGTCTTTGACCACAGGAGCTCTTACCAAAGTAAAGGAGAGCAGGCGACACGTGGAGGAAGGGAAGATGGAGGTCCAAAAAGCGGACGGCATTCAAGACCGCTGTAACACTATCTCCTTCGCCACATTGGCCGAGATTCATCACTTCCATCAGATTAGAGTAAGAGACTTTAAATCACAGATGCAGCATTTTTTACAACAACAAATAATATTTTTCCAAAAAGTGACCCAGAAGTTGGAAGAAGCTCTTCACAAATACGACAGCGTCTAATGACTGCACGTGGGACCTCGCTCTTGTTTTCAGTTCAAGGATAATTTCCACAGCAGAACAAAAACGGCCTTCTAGGAGCTGTTGCCGACTATAGGCGGTGGTACAAGGACGGCTTTGTGTTCAGCTGAAACCCGGCTGGATATATAATTATGTAGGGAAGAAGCAGTTAATATGGTTATGTAGCAGAAACAGTACCACACTTTGTAACTAAATTATACTATGTATGCCTACACTACCATTGTAACTTTTGGATAATGATTATACTATTTGCCTTATTGCTTTTTAAAGTATGGGTATATTAGTGTATACTTTGTAGACCTCAAAACCCATGAAGAGTTTCAAAGAAGCTGGCTGGATAAAAGCCTGCTGTGGATGCCTTTTTAGTCTCATAGATCGAGATTACCTAAATTCAACCTATTCTCTGTTTACAAACTCCAGCTGGAGCAGCTATGCGACTTTGTGCCTTTAGACCTCTTGTTTTCCTTTCTGTCCCACCTGGGTTTGAGCCCCAACTTTTCTGATGGGAAGAGCGAAAGGCGGGCACACTGGTGACAAGCAGATGAAAAACTCCCTTTTCTGGGGGTGGTGGGAGAACCAGTGGCCATCACTTTGCACAGGAAGCGTCGCCTGGTACGATGCTGGCAGTTACAGAGGCGTGAGACGCTCTGCCGTCTCTGGCTGTAAAGTCTCAGAGAAAAGGCAGTGCACCGCGCTCCCTGACAGTGGAGTAAGGGCCTCGACTCAAGGGTCACACAGACCGACCAGGCCTGAGGGTTTCAGTAATGCCCTTAGCACGCGGAGGAGGAGGAGAAAGCATAGAAACAGAGGGTGACAACGCACTCCGTCTTAGTTTGAGGGAGGGTCTCCTGTCTTCCTTTTTTTTTTTTTTTCTGTTTTAGCTTGAAATTTTCTTTTCCTGTTCAGCTTTTTGTTTTTATTTCAAATGGATCTACACTGTTAACTGAATGAGACTCCACTGTGATTCACTCGTTTACTTAATCAAAAAAAAATTTCAGGGATGTCTGTAAATTTCAGTGTTGTACACAATGAGAAGCGCTGTTGGTTGATTTAAGGAGGGACCAGAAATAATTTCTACTATTCCAGTACTGAAGGAAAAAAAAATACTGATTTATACTGTTTTTAAAAACTAAATATTGATAAAATCCCCCCTCAGAACATTTAACCTTAAAAATTATTTTGAATATTGTCTTTTATTATTAGAAGGGAACTGCAAATGACGATAAATACCAAAAAAATTCACAAGCAGCTTCATTTAAAAAGCACAAAGAGGTTCTGGTGTGAAATGCCCAAATCTCAAATGTTTTTGTAGTTGCCGAGCTAAATATTGTGATTCTTGAGTTTACAGATGTAAACACTGTCACTGAAGGCTGAGGTATCTGTGTCTGCTGTCCCTGTGAACTATACTTCCACCACCCCAGAAACCCTGGTACTGAAATGGTAGCATAGGGTTCAGAGGCCAGTCTCAGAGGGGGTGAGTCACAGTCACCCCAAAGGGTCAGCTTGCAGAAAGGTCAAAAAGGAAAGTCGAGCGGGGTAATTACTTAACAGCACATTTGCTTTCTACGAAGAAATCACATATGGGTTGACATTTTAAGAACAGATGATGATCATTTTGACCTCTGGTCGAATCCTTGTACTCCAGAACTCTGAGGTGGGCGTGGCATCACGTGGCCGAGTCTTTACGACAGGCATGTGGGACTGTTGCCAAAAGCCATGCTCTCTCAAAAAGCAACTTTCTCTCTTTGATTGCAAAGTACAGTTAGATAAAGAAAACCCATATATATTTAAAAATTAATTTTACTCCAGAATTTTGGAGGCTATAATGATATCATTTAAGTTTGAATTGGTATTGAAGAAGCAAGCTCTCTGAATTTCAAATGATTTGAACGTCGCATTTATTTGCCTCTTTGTTTTGATATGGTGGTTTGATTTTTTTTCTTTTCTTTTAATAAAGTTACTAAACTTGTGCAATAGTAGCAAGGACATTGCCTGAGGGGTCTTGTCTGATTGTGCTTTAGCCAGGGTGGACATACCTTAAATCATAAAGATAAAAGTACAAAGAAGTATAAAGTTCATGCTGCCTCCTCCCTAACCACATAGCATGATCTCACCGATTCATGGGACTTTAAATGAATTCTGTGGGTTAATGCACCAGACTTACTAGTGTCCATTTTCATCCAAGATCCTTACTCTCTAACGTTCTTGGTCCTATTGAAACATTTCAGTATCTAAACATACTGCAATGTTAATACCCAAGAGAAAAGCCATTATGTGTATACTGGTCACATGATCAGTGTGGTACCGTTTTATTTGTTACTGTTGTTTTGTTTTGTTGTTTCTGTTTTTTAAATAAACTATCACACCCTTCAAGCCATCGCTTGTCTTTATTTCTCGAATTTTTAACTTTGGTATGGACTTATGTATAACACAAGGGTTGCTACATGACCCTGATGAGTCTGGGCTCACTGTTTTATCTGCAGGCAGGGAGTTGTTTATGGGCAGTAGCCATGGCGCAGTGAGACCGGTTTTACAGTCATGCATAGTTTTCTAGGTGGTTGTTGCTGAAGACACAGTTCACACCCTGAAAGAAGAAACACATTTGAAAGTGAAACATCAGTCACAGCCCCATTGGCTTGAACAGTGCAGCGAGGAGTTTCCCTGGTGTTACCATGACTTTGCCTTTACTGCTAACAATACAGCAGACTCTCCAATGCTGGTTTTTTAACTGTCTTACATTTTGTTGCTGTTCTCATAACTAAGAACCCGAAAGAAGTCCAGTTTGTCAAATCGAACATGTAACGTTTTTATGTAAACCTTCACATGTCAGTATCTACTAAGTTCCTCCATCTAGACATTTCCTCCCCTCCCATGGGCTTTAATTCTGTCAGAATCAAATACTCTGTCTGAGCCTTTAATGACCTGGACATTATCTGCTTGTCTTGTTTCAACTTTGTCTTTGGTTAACAGAGTAAGTCAAACGGTATTATTTAATGTTGAATATTGTTTACCTCTTTCAGAATGTTACGAGTAGTGTGGAACAGACGAATTTATCTTTCCAAAAATAAACAAGGTTGCTTCGTTCTCAGCCTCAGTAGGTTGATGTGTTTTCCTCTTTCACCAAGGAAGCGTCCTCTAACGTGAGACCCAAAGAAACTGAAGCGCTGGCCTTCTGTGGGCTGTGCTGGCCACTCACATTGTCCATGGAACTCTGGTTGGATTCAAGCCATATGTCCGTCCTTCAGGTGGTCTCAGTACTTAGGTCTGTAAACTGAGATCTTTGATGATAGTTAACTTGAATCCAACCCCAAACACACAGTAGGTGTTGAAGTAAAATCCTTACAAACTGCAAACCTGCTGAACCCAAGAAACGGCTTGCAAGGGACCTGGGGCATCATCCCAGGAGGGGCCGGAGCCCCTGGGGATTGCATTTGCTCCCTTTGGGGCTTTGTGAAGTGATGCCAGTGCATCATTGCAATCCTGCCTCCCCCTCTACCTCAGCCCCTCTAGCCTTCCTTTCCTGAAGGACCTGCAAGGGAAGACAGGAAGTGGTTGGCCCCTCTCGCCATGAACTGCATCCGATGGTCCACACAGCCTCTAAGGAGTCTGTCCTTGCCCATTTCTGGGTGAGTTAAAGCCCCAGTGCGATCTTGTGTCTTTTTCCAGAGATCACACAAACTAAGGGGTGCCACTGCTGATATTCGTTCTGGGATCTGCCTGGAGCCTATTAATTTTAACTAGTTTCATTGGGTGACATCTCTGCTTTTTAACATATTCTGAGCCCCCCAATGCTGGGTAGATAGGAACCCTAGCAATCTTTAGTTATGACATAAAGGTGCAGAAGAAACATTTAAGATCTGCTTTTCTCCTTTTCTGCTGGGGAGAATAAGTGTGTGTGGAGCAGCTTTGTCATCACGGAAAGGACTGACTGAAGACAGACAGGGAAGCGTGTCAAAGCTTACTGATGTCACCTAGCTCCCGCCCCATACAAGTAACGTGTGCCCTAAGAATGACCTTGGTTGAGTGTGGGTCATTCTTGATGTTTGATCCCAGATGGTCAGAGTGTAGCTCTGACAAATGCTATTTGGTTACACAGGTGGGAGCAACAGAGTGTTCTCAAGTGTTAAGTTCTGGTTACTAAGAAAGCACGGGAGGCAGCTGCTGTGCCAATCCTCTGGACAGGAACCCAGGAAAAACCCCACAAAGGAAGCCAGGCTGTTTGGCCCTTCCCTGGGCCTCTGAGGTGGAGGAAGTCAATCAGGATTGGTTTGTGACCACAGCCCTGGAGGCCACAAATTTTAACTAGGCACTGACTGGTCCCTTAATGTCCCTACACCATCCTTGTGCTAGACATAGATCTCCTAAATGTGATAGTGGCTGAATTGTCTTAAAGAACACTGGTAAAGTATTTGAGTCATGTATTGAGGGCAAGGCTGACTCTCCCCATGAAGTTAGGTTCACGGGGGCTTGAAACACACAAGAGGGTGTTCTATGGCTTTGTGACTTTGTTAACCCATTGAGAAATGGACTCTGAGGCTGGAGTCATATTTTCCCTCTGTTTCCTGATTTCATACGCTCCAGGAAATGACTCTCAGGCCCTCAGAGTTTGCTGGGTTGGCAGGCTTCTGTGCAAGCTGATCCAGCACATCAGAAGAATGGCACTTTGGAGCCAGAGGCCTGGGTCAGCTCCGAGCTTCCTCACACCCCGTATGACCTCGGGAAGTTGGCTGACCCATCCTTGCCTTGTGTGGTGTAGTAGACCTCCTTAGAAGTTATGACACTGGGGGCCTATTGATTCAGACCACCACGCAGAGTCCTTAGTCATTTCACAATTGTCTTCTCTAAAGAGATAATGGAAGCAATAATGGATTCCAGAATTAGGTCATGAGTATCCCATGACCTTGATCTATCGTTTGTGAGTAACCTGCAGCCTATAGGCCTCATGTACCCGGGATAGCTAGGAATGTATCTCGAACAAAATAGTGAACTGGCCCAAGCATTGAGTTATTTTCATAACTCACTTGGATAATCCTTCACCTTGAGCTTCATAGACGGCAACCATGCATTGCATTGTCTGATGGTTATGTTTTCCTGGACTTTTCTGAGCTAGTTCTCTTATTTTTAATAGCATAAAGTGACTCCTTGACAACGACAGGGCAACAATTGGATGGCAAATGAGCCCTGAGCTCAAGGATGAGAAGAGGGGGAAAGCAAACATCCATAATTATAGGGAATAAAGTGACGTGAAAGATTTAAGAACATGGGGGAGAAGACACTGCCCTAGAACAATGAAGGAAGTCCAGCAGGGTCCCAGCAGGCATGAGGTTCCTGATTGGTGGCCCTGCCTTTCTTCTGCCCTGTGTAGCCAGGCACAGGACAAACTTTCCTCCAGCTTCCCACTCCCCAGAGCCCAGCACAGCCTCCTGAATCAGTCTCAGATGCACTGAATGGATGAAGGGGCTTTGGGTCCGACTCATCCGTCACACTTTGGTACTTACTGATCCCCAGGCTTCCCAAGAGCTGAGTGCCAGCGTCTTTACCAAGTTATCCCATAGCTCTAGGCAAGAAGAAAGAGCAGAAGACAGCTCAGAATTCTGCTTTGATTTGCCAAGTTAATAGTGGTCCCGTTGAGTTGCTCTCTTCTCCCTCTTAAACAGTATGAACTTGAAACCCAAAGGAGCTGCCTGCTCCGTATCAGTACGTGGCTCTGACCTAATCAAGACGCAGGCTTTTGGATGCTCAGTGCCTTCTCTCTAGGAAGCTGAGTTCTTGGTGCCTTGGGATCACTTCAGAGGCAACCTGTGCTCATGTTCAGTGTTAGTGTAGATCAGGTTAGATCAGATAATTTACTTGTTCTACTTTTGTTCAACTCGACTGTTTTTAGAAAAAATAGCTTTTTCCTTAAAATGGTTCCCTTGGGAACAAAAATATTAAAAAACAAAATGAAGTCCTGTCAAGGATTTGACAAAGCAGGTTCAACATAAAACTGACATTGCCTCTGAGTACTTGATATCAAAATATTTTAAATCATTTTTTTTTCTATCACCTGGCCCATCTGGGAATTCTCTTCCGAGCTAGCTGGAGTGATTAGGTGCTAATGTGCAGCCTAAGGCTGTGTGATCTTAACTTCATAGTCTGCATAAATCACAAGGTCTTTAGAAAAGTAAGAGCTGGGATTCCAGAGTAAATGGAACTTCTTGAAATGTCAGTGGCTGTTGGTCTCGAATCCACGAAAAGTTTGACCTTTTTAGATGCTGATGTTGACATGATCCCATGATGCACTTCTGACAGTATCTAAAGTACCAAAACCCATGTGGCAGCCATTTTAGATAAGAATAATGGCCTGTATCTGTAATCCCAGCACTCAAGAGCCAGAAGCAGGGGGATTGCTAAATTCTAAGTTAGCTTGATCTACATAGTACCACAGCGCCTACACAATGAACCCCCACTGGAATAAATATGGAATCTATTTGTCAGTATAGGATTCCCAAAGAAAATTAAATGAAATAAGAGACAACAGTATCCCATATGCTATTCCAATGAGTAGAACAAATGCTTATTTGTGTAGATTATTTCATACATAACCCGCAAATTGGTAACAAGGTTATGTTGTTTGCTTTTGGGGCTGAGGACTTGGGGCAAAGAGAGGGGCGGCTGTCCATCGAATACTCTGTTGGAGCTCTTGTGATTGAATGATTGGCTCTGTTTGGTACTTCAAACAGAGCTGGAGATAAAATTTGAAATTAACAAAGGGACAAGCAAAATTTAAGAGGGATGTCAGAGAGGTAGGTGGATAGAGCCACAGCCCAATCAATGCCTTTGGGACCTTGAAACGAATCTGTTCACTGTGTTGCCCTTTGTTGAGGCCCACTATATTTAGAATAACTGGACCATAGACTGTAAAGACAAGTGTGACCAGGCCATGGCCTCTGCTTTTATGTCCTGTGAGCTATCTATTTGTCTTTCTGATCAAAATCCCTCCCAGCTCCTGATCTGTGAATCCCATCTTGAGGCTATCTTCTCAGTGTCTGCCCCCTCTGCACTCTTATCACGGTTGTGATGGCATTTAGCGAACAGTTACCTGTGGATCCAGGGACAGAACTTCTTTCTCTTACCATCTATTTGTGGAGTCTGCTACGGGCACGATTCTCCTTCCTGCCGTTACAACCATGATTTATCTATAGGACTCTCTTCAACTTGGTGAGCAAGGACACTAGAAAATAACAGACCTAGAAAGAGGCAGTGCGGGGGTGTGACCACAGGTCACCTGACCCCACAGCCCCCACAGCAGTCTAAATCACTTGTCACTTGGGTGATCCTAAGCAACTCAGCAGGGAAGTCTGTGTTGTCTCAGTCTCCTCCCTGTCCCTGTCTTGTACTTTCCCAAGTTCCCAGCTGTACCAACGAACCAGCAAATGCAGACACAGGCAGCCTTAATCACAAAAACCCCAAGTGACTCCCCAGGTTGGTGAATGATACTAAATGGCACTTTAAGAAACAAATGAAATGGAGACATTTGAGCCCTGTGCACCAGCGCTGCCAGCACACACAGTCGCCTTCCTGTGAGGGCCATCGTTCACAAAGACAGGCCTCTGTTCGACTTCCAGGAGAATGGTGGGCCGGCTGGCCACAGAGCGAGCGGCCACAGAGACGCTTTGTGCAGCAGGGCACTGCCTCTGTGCAGCAGCCTGCTGATGCAGATTTGTGGCCCTGCAAAGTGACAAATCAACCCTCCCAGCTCTTCTCCCCCCACTACCCACCCCGTCGCACACATCACACCCTTTGCAGCCATTCATGAATGGCTTGCTGTTGGGTTTTTGACTGTTAAATCCTCCACTGCTAAGTTGCTGCTGTGCAAAGCTGGGGAAAGGCTTTTTGGAATCAGGGAGAAGGGAAGCTTCTGAGTTGGGGGCCCAGGGAGACTCAGCATCATCAGAGCTGCTAGAGAGAAACCCCTATGCACTGTGAAAAAAGTCACTGCCCTGCTGCTTCTTTTACATAATATACCTCTAGGGAAACAAACTTCAGACTAATAATGTTCTTTGCTGTGAACAAGCCCTTTGGGAAACCATCATTTCTTCAAGGACATTTACCCCCAGGGAACTACGCATTGAAGTAAATTAGTTTCAAAACCTCATGAAGGCATCTATCTACATGGTAGCGATATCCTGGGCATGGGGTGATGAAGTGCTTCCACGTAATTACTTGACTGCCTATTGCACTGTTACAGGCTCTGCCCAAGGCCTCGGGGATAAAACTCAGCAGACTGTACATCTTATTATATGGAGAACAGGAAGAAGTTCATGTATTAGTCAGGGTTCTCTAAAGTCACAGAACTGAAGGGTAGTCTCTATATAGTAAGGGAATTTGTTGATGACTTACAGTCTGTAGCCTAACTCCCCAACAATGGTCAGTAGCAGCTGTGGATGGAAGTCCAAGGATCTAGCAGTTGCTCAGTCCCACAAGGCAAGCAGGCAAAGAAGAGAGAGAGTGAATCTTCCTTCTTTCAATGTCCTTATGTAGGTTTCCAGCAGAAGGTGTGGCCCAGATTGAAGGTGTGTGCCACCATGCCTGGATCTAGGACTTGCTTTGTAACTCAGAGATCTCCCTGTCTTAATCTTCTGGAATTCATCATAGCCACTATGACTCAAGATCTCCAAGCCAAGATCCAGGTCAGAAACTTGTATCTCCCAGCCTCCAAATTAGGATCACAGGTGAGTCTTCCAATTCTGGATTGTAGTTCATTCCAGATAGAGTCAAGCTGACAACCAGGAATAACCACTATAGTTCATTAGTGAAATCAATGGTAATATTTAGAAGACAGCAAGTGTTCCTGGGAAAACATCAAGTGGGAAGAGCCGGAGGATGAGCATGAGGGATGGTTTTGCTATGAGCAGGTCAGGACGGGACTTACAACTTGAAGGGTTTTAGAGAGAGCGACGTGGATAGCAAAAGACAGAATGACTCAGAGCATATGGAGCAAAGGTCCTGGGGCAGGAGCATACCTAGAATGGTTGAAGGATAGCAGGTCTCAGGGGTCTGTGTGGCTGTGTGAGGAAGGATGGGTGAAGTGGGGTAGCCTTGCAGGGTTCAGTGGGAGATTATCCTAGAGGAGAGGGAGAAAGGGCAGAGAGGGTCATAGCTGTCAGGGGATGTCGTGCATTTCTCTAAATAAGATGGGGATCCTTGAGGTCAGTGGAAAAGGTTAGGAGTTGCCACTGAGTCTGTGAAGAAAAGCAGGGAGACTTACAGAAAGCTTTGTATCCTCCAGCGTGGGTGTGGCCTATACCAAGGCTGAGGCAGAGGATGTTCATGGCAGCTGGGTTGAGGCCCTAGGCCAGGACGGCATATCCTAGGATATGTTCCTGTGTCTTCTGAGCATGTATCACTGGTGACTGCCTGCCTTTGATTGTTGACTTATTTGTAGTTTATTGACTGCCTTGCTCAGTGAATTGTTGATTCCCTTAAATGGGCTCCCCTATGCCCAGCCTTTATAAGGTAGCTGGGAGGGTTATCCTATCTAAGTCCTAGGACTGTCTCACTATTGTCTTCAGGTATAATACCCTGACCTAGAAAACTGCCCTCCAAGTCTCTGGGTGCCACATCTATTTTCAGGTTTTGATTGAGTTTCCTGAGAACCTTGCCTCTGGGATCAATTGAGTCTGCCTACTTGTTATAGACACCAAATTCCAGTCATCCCTGGGATCTCCATTGCAGGCCCAGGCCCGTTCCTCAATCCTGAGGACTTTATAACTGCCTGGTCAGGATGCTGCTACTTGACATCACAGGCTGAGTTAGCAACTCAGACAGTCTGAGGATTCTCTTGGATTCCTTCCCACTGCCCAGGGCACAGTAGGTTTCCTAGCTTTCTGTAGCGTAGCGTGGGGCTTTAGCTTTTTGCTTGCTTACCGGGCTGCCACACCTCCAAACTGACATGTGAGGCCTCTTGTACCTCTCTTAGTACTTTTGGTTCTTCTTTTGTTTGTTTGTTTTGTTTTTTGTTTTTTTTTTTCTCCATTACTTACCTGCAAATGAGCTAGCAAAAACCACAGATTCTTTTTCTTTTGGATATGGTCATTTTGGAACCAAGGTTTATATCCATATCACCCAGCGACCATTAAAAATGCTATTCTGTTGGGCTGGAGAGTTGGCTCAAGATGGTTAAGATGGTGCACTGCTTGCTTTTGAAGAGGACCTAAGTTCATTTCCTAGCACTCGCATTAGATGGCTCACAACTACCTGTATGTAACACCAGTTCAAGGAGGATCTGAAGTGTCCAGGCATGTACACTCATGTGCACAGGCACATTTGCATATATACGTAATTAAAAGTAAGGAGTCTTTTAAAAAAAGTAGCTGTGATGCCTAAACCAATGAAGGCAGTGTCTTAAGGGTGGGCTCAGGCATCAGCATGCTGCAAAAAGCTCTCTAATTCTGAATACAAAATCGCTTTCCTCAAATAAATGTGAGCAGGGCCAGGCCCCTCAAACTATTTAGACTGCAGCTCAGAAATTCTCTCTGGGTGAGGCCTTATGGAAAGACACTTAGGGAAAGGATTGGCACAGTGGTTTTCAATTATAACGTGTAGTTTCTACTACTCTGCTTTATGTTCTGGGCAGACCGCCACCACCTTGGTTTCCTTGGATCTTTGGATGAAAGACACGCCCACGCGTTAGCTTATTTTTAATATGCTTTTTAGCTCAATGGTCGGGCATTTCTAAGCCTCCTGCAGCTAACGTGCCTTTACCTTCACTCCCAGCTTAACATCTCTAATTCTGTCCTCAACTTACTTGCTCAGATCAACACCTCTAAATCTGTCACCCCACTCAAGACCTTACATGGTTGGTGGCTCTCTTTCCCTCTGAAGCATGAGGAAACCTTTCCTCCTCCTCCTCTGCCTACTAGCCTGCCCGCAGGAATCTAGAAGTCCTGCCTCTTTTGCCCAGTCATTGACCACTAGCATCTTTATTGATTGATCAAGAATCATTTGGGTAACAGGCCCTTCCACATGCAGATTCCCTATCAAAGCATCTGAACCACCCCCTACACTCAACTTTCCTAATGTTGCTACCCTTTCATTCAGTCTCTCATGTTGTGGTGATCCCCAGCTATAAACATATTTCCTTGATACTTCATAGCTGTAATTTTGTTACTGTTATAAATTATAATGTAAATAAGTGCTATGCAGGATATCTGATATGTGACCCCCAAAGGGGATATGACCCACAAATTGGGAACCACTGGATTAGAAGAAGAAAAACATTCATTATATAAACTTAAATCTCTGTTCTATTACGAGGACCCAAGGCCTGGAGTGTACTGTAAGTTAATGTGGTCTAGTCTATAATCTGTACTGAGTAGCACGATTCTGTATTACAGTTTGTGTGCATTGATTAGAGGTGGTGATTTGCTGACTGTGAATGATTTCAATTCATCATGAAATGTTTCTTGTTCTTTAGTGCATTTGGGGTTTTCTGGAAGTGGCCTCACCTTGCCTGGGAAGCAGGGACTTTGGGGAGAGTAGACATGGCCAGGAAGACAGAGATTTCCAGAAATTGGATTATCTTTTCTTTTCAGGACTCAAGACATTGGAAAAGTCTCTTAACCCTACCACAGTGGGAGGTTCTGTGTGTCTCCTATTACAAAGGTGAAGGACTGAGGGTCTGGAAGTTTTACGAAGTTAATTATGTACAGGTCCTTCGTGCAGTTTTGTAGAATTTCCTGGTCTCCTTGTGCTGCCCCACGCATCTCGCCACTCTGGACCTCATGTCAGCTGGCCTTTTGTAAGCCGTTTCCTCTGCTGTTCTGGCCTTCCAAGTCCTCTTTGCCTGGAGAGGTCCTGCTCCTCCTTTGGGAGTGGGCTCAGGCATTGCCTCTCCTTGGCAGCTCTCTCTGTCCTGTCTTCCCAGCCTTCCTTAGTTAGGTGTCTCTTCCCTCGGACATTTGTCATACTTCATATAACCTCTTCCCTACCTCCCCCTCTCCTCTATTTACTTTGCTTCCTTGCTCTTTATTTTCTAGTGTTTAATAAGGTGCCTGCCATATTGATTTATGAAATAAAGAGGGGTAACGACCTTTTCACCGTTAGGTTTTAATGGCCATTAGTTCCAAGCAGAATGACTTAAAAGCTCAGTCACCTTCCTCTCCCTCCCTTCTCGTTCAAATTGGTTGGTATGAAACATCACCCACTCTCTTGGGCAAAGTACAAGTCCTTAGCATCCATTGTCACAACGCAGTGTTTTACCAGACTCCTGCAGGTGGGTGTTCCAGGCGTCTGCTGTGGCTTAGATGCGACTTAAGTATGCCTGAGGCTCGCTCCTCACTCTGGTGGTGTGGAAGGTAGTAGTACCTGTAAGAGATGAGGCCTAGTAGAAGATGAGTATCATCTCTGGAAAAGGCATACTGTCCTTCTTGGGAGCAGCTGGTTTTCGTGACAGTAGTTGTTATGAAAAGAATGCGCCTGGCTCTAAATCTTTCTCTAGCTGCTTGTGTCACATGTAATCCCTTCCTCACATGTGCCTGCCATTGTGATGCCTGTTATCATCAGTCCCGCCCAGGAAGCTGAACAGATGGGGTGGTCCAAACTTGAACATTCATTCTCTAAAAACTCCTTCCTTCTAAAACACCTAGCTCCAAGTCTTTGTTAGGATGATAGAAAATTAACTGACACAGTTGCTTACAGTTTGTTGTTATTGTTGTTGTTGTTACAAAGGATGCTTCAGTGAATGCCCTTACCCATTACATTAGTTGCCTCCTGTTGCTATAACAAACCATCACAAACTCAATTACTTAAACTATCAGAAATGTATTACATTATAGTTCTGGATGTTACAAGTCCAAAATAGATAGCACGGAGGTCAAGGTGTCAATAGGAGTGCCCTTTTCTTTGGAGACTACAAAAAAGGGAAGCTCTTTTCCTGCCCTTTTCTAGAGTCATAACGATGACTCCATTTCCTTGCTCCAGGCCTCTTCCATCTTGACAGTCCACACTGACTGAGTCTTTCCTAATTTGAGTCACTCTAACACGACCCCTCTGTCACCCTTGTTGACATTTAGAAGACCCTTGGGACTATACCAGGCCCAACAGGTAAATCTAGGAGACTCTTAGTAAGGTAACCTTTATGGCATATGCAGCTTCTGTTGCCTCTTGCCATGAATGTAACAGAGTTAAAGACTCTCAGATTTAAGATGTAAACATCTTTGGGGGCGGCTTTATTCCATTTACCGTTTCATCTATCTTTGGATGTTTGTATGATGATCTCTGTGAAATAAATGAACTAGGAATGAACTTGCAGAATTGTGGAAGATTTGCACAGTTCCTTCGCCTTTGTGAAGGTCTAAAGTTCTACTATCCATGCTTGCAGGTCCCAGCCCTGCCATCCACCAGCCCGAGCATTTCAGGGCACTGATTCATTGTCAGTTTCACTGTTAAAAGTAATTTAGAACTGCAGAATATGAAAACTAATAAAATCTGACGCGTCTATTTCCCTAAAAGCTGATGTAGCACAGATGTAGCCAGGATTCAAAAGCCAATTGTGCTTGTCTTTCAAAGGACTGTATTCTGCTTAGGTTAGCATTCATATAAGTCCACATGGTCTTTGTACCAACAGTCAGTGATGTACAGGATCAAGGCTGAGAGGATACTTACGACAATTTGTTTGGCTAAGAATATATACTAGGACTTGAATCCATTGATTTATTAATTTATTGATTTGTACATTTATATTTAACACACATCTTATAAATACTAGGCTTTCCTCGATTTTTAGGAACTTACAAATCATTAAAGGGGCTAAGATTCAAATGCCAATACATAGGAAGTGATCGACAGATGATGATTATATTTGTATAAAATCCATCCATTGCAGCTGTGTACTGTCTTGTTACAATGGACCACCTTTATTCTGGACATTTCTATGCTTTTAGGTAAATAGCTAGACAATTATGCAATATAAAGCATAGCAACCCAAATTTTTGTCTTGAGAACAAACGTTTACCAACTTTCAAAGGGTAGTCTCAAACATAGACTATCTGAAATAAGCCAATCACACCGTTTCAGCAGGGAGCATAGGGTGCCTAGAATGGTCAGATCCATAGGCACAGAAAGGAAGAGCAGAGTTGCCAGGGCCAGAGAACAGAAGAGCTGGAACGAGTGGTGGATGGGCAGATATCTTTAGGGTTTTAGTTTTGCAAGAGGCTGGGTGTCGGCTGCAAAGCAGTGTTAACTCACTTAATGTCACTTAGCTACAGATGCAAAGAGGGCTGAGAAAGTAAAAACATCATGTATACCTCCTTTTAAAACCCTTCAAAATGTTCTCTTCCAAGCAGTCCTGGGAGGATGCTGTATCACTGTGAGCACTTGTTAAACACAAGTCTGGTCCTTGCCTGTATAGTATTTACCCAAACCTCTCCGGTTAGATATTAATTGCTGTATTTGGCAGATGAAGAAGGCTCCATAAATCTCCAGTCATAAACTAGAACTTGAGCCCAATTTACTTTTCTCCTGTGTCTTCATGCTTAATAACTAAAGGTGCACAGAATTTCACCCTTCATACTCTCTAAGCCAGAAAGAACCATATTAAAATTGAACTAGTCCTGTTGGTGGGAGCCTGTAACCCAGGTACTTAAGAGGTAAGAGATGGGAGGAAGGGTCAGAAGTTCAAGGACACCCTTGGCTACATAGTGAGTTTGAGTCCAGCCTGGGATACATGGACCTTGTCTTAAGAACAACAATGATAAAAAATTATTCCCAGAGTGGGGCACATTGATCCACTCGTATCTGACTTCTGAAGCCATGAGGCTGGAGAAGGAGGAGGGAGGATTCTGAGTTTCAATGCAGTCTGGACTCGATTGTAAGAACTGTTTCAAAACAACAACAAAAACCCTACCAAAAACATGAAAAGACTTCCCCTCCCCTCATACAACCACAAACTACCACAAGCTTATTTATTCAGAATATAAAAGCCTTGGAAATAGCCAGCATCTACTAGATCATGTTACTAAAAATGTTTTTCCTTTCTCCCTGCCCTTCTTGCTGGCCGTGTTAGAGTCCAGTAGGAATCTCAGTAACACAGCCTGGCAACCGGTATCAAGGTGACTTGTAATTACACTATCCCCACCTGGCTCTCTTGCTCAGGCTAGGGTGGATCTGTTGGAGACTACAGAAAGGATATGCCCCACCTGCTTCTCCTTCTCTGGCCTGGATGACATCATATGAGAAGTCATTTCCTGCTTGATTCTTATCTCTAGTGCTCACTAAATTAATGGCCTTACATCCTTTTCTCTTGTGTGTAGGGTCTGAGAATGGAAGTACAATGACTTCCTATTGAGATTTATGCTTATGACCCTGAAAGGTCATGTGTTTCGTTGGTTTTCTCCTCTCTGGGGAGGAAAAAAACCCAACAACAACAACAAAAAACCAGAAACAATAGTTTGATGGAACCTCCACTGCTGAAATCCAGTAGGCATTATTGCCATTTGCTGACGGATGTATTTCTGACTCACAAATTTGCTGACTTAAACAAGGCCTAACAGAGAGAGTATAAGAAGTTTTACAACAGGTTGAAAAGGGTGGTGGTCATTTTAAACTCTGTCACTGTGTGACACTCTGAAGTTGATCACCCTGTACAGGAAGAAACAATGAAAACAGCAGCATTCCCACTACATTCCCACTGTACTCTCACTGTATTCCCACTACATTCCCACTGTATTCCCACTGTATTCTCACTGTATTCCTACTACATTCCTGCTACATTTCCACTGTATTCCCACTACATTCTCATTACATTCCCACTGTATTCCCACTACATTCCCACTGTATTCTCACTGTATTCCTACTACATTCCTGTTACATTTCCACTGTATTCCCACTACATTCTCACTACATTCCCACTGTATTCCCACTACATTCTCACTACATTCCCACTGTATTCCCACTACATTCTCACTACATTCCCACGGTATTCCCACTAGATTCCCACTGTATTCCCACTACATTCTCACTACATTCCCACTTTATTCCCACTACATTCTCACTACATTCCCACTGTATTCCCACTACATTCTCACTACATTCCCACTGTATTCCCACTACATTCTCACCACATTCCCACGGTATTCCCACTAGATTCCCACTGTATTCCCACTACATTCTCACTACATTCCCACTGTATTCCCACTACATTCCCACTGTATTCCCACTACATTCCCACTGTATTCCCACTATATTCCCAGTATATTCCCACTACATTCCCACTGTATTCCCGCTATATTCCCAGTATATTCCCACTACATTCCCATTGTATTCCCACTACATTCTCACTACATTCCCACTCCATTCTCACTATATTCTCACTACATTCCCACTGTATTCCCGCTATATTCCCAGTATATTCCCACTACATTCCCACTGTATGCCCACTACATTCTCTCTACATTCCCACTGTATTACCACTACATTCCTAGTATATTCCCACTACATTCCCACTCTATTCCCGCTATATTCCCAGTATATTCCCACTACATTCCCACTGTATTCCCACTACATTCTCACTATATTCTCACTACATTCCCACTTTATTCTCACTGTATTCCCACTTTGCCACCAGAATTCATAGCTGCCCATTCCAGAGGGAAAGTGGGTATTAAGTGACAGACTGTCAAACAAATTCCTTCAGGGAAATTCATGTTCCTGAGAGGAGCAAGCTGCTAACTGCAGCCATTACAGAGGACTGAGGTAGTTGCAAATAATCATTATGAATATTTGTGTTCGAATGACACCGCTCCAGAGTCAAGCTGGTTAACAGAAATTCACCACCCCGTTAATTATCATGAATGTTTCCTTTCCTGCCCCAGAGGTTTTGGGGTATCTTCTTCATTGTCAAGCCTTGACAGAGTGGTCTTTAATGCAATAGAATGGCATCGATGTTTACTTTATGAAACTATTCAGGGCCTTGGGACTCTTGACTTTAAGGTGAGGATTATACAACGTTTTTATTCCTATCAACAGGAAGCAGATAGATGGTTGACAGACAGACAGAAGGCAATAAGTTCTAAAATTTGAAATTGTTTCATCAGATCATGATTATTTTGCCTAGAAGGGTAAAGTTAACAACCTGTTGGATTGTTCTAAATGGAGAGTTGGGTTTTTTTTTCTTTTTAATGAGAAAATTAATACATGGCAAGTAGTACCTGGTAAGTTTAGGAAGGGAAAACACTCACTTCAGTGCTAAGCTACTTTGTTTTGTGACCCCCCCCCGGCGCCTGCTGAGTCCATGAGTTCCAATCTCATTCAGTCCTCAGACACTCCTGGGGAGGGGGGCATGTCTGTCTCTGCTGTGGGGTACTAAGAACTAGGTGATTTACAGAAGGTCAGAGTAGGAAGAAGTGAGGCAGCAGTGGGTTTAATGTGGGTAGTCTAACCTCAGAGCCTTTGTTCTTAACAGCAGGTGGATTCCCTTGAGTTTTCTTTGAAAACTTTACAAACGTGGAGGCAGAAGATGTATAGTGGTTAGACTTAAATACTTGTGAATAGGATGGTGATTGGGGGAAAGGGCATTCACTGGAAGGGGGAGACACCTCTTATTCCTTGTCTAGTATATTCTCAGGCTGGTGATTCTATTTACCCTCCATTTTTGTGTCCAGGTAGAGGCCCCCCAGAGCTCTTTTTTTCCATGATCCTGTGTGAATCTGATGTTTTATATTTCCCTTTATCTTTGAAACAGCTTGGGTAATTCATCTTTTCTGAGCTAAGTCTAATTGCTTAGCATATACATACATACATACATACATACATACATATATGTATATATAATATATACACTATATATGTGTGTGATTATATATGTCTAATTTATATGCGTGCTTGTTTTTTTAATTTTTCTCATCAACATTCCACAAATTTAAAAATCAAGCATCTTATTACTCGTAAAAATGTGACATTGATCACTTTCTATTCTGTTATTATTGGATGCTCAAGTTTTTCCATATTTATACTTGTACAGATGAGTGCATATTTTGATACAGAATATTAGTTTTTAATTACCGTTGTAGCAAATGACTACATGCTTGGTGGCTTAAAAACATCATATACATATTGCTTTCTAGTTTTCGAGGTCAGAGTGAGGACTGGGTCTCACTGTACTGAAATGAAGGTGTTGGTAGGACTACATTCATATAGCAGGATCCTGGGGATATTAATCTACTGCTTTCCAGCTGGATTCATGGCCACCTTCCATCTTCTAAGCCAGCAAAGGCTGATGAAGTGTGTCTCACAGTGCATTCCTCTCCTCTTGACTCTCCTGACCTCTTTTTCTACCAATAAGCTCCTTGGTGATTCTGTTTGGTTTCCTTGGTTAATCCGGGATGGACATCACATTTCAAACTCATTTGTCTTACAACCTCAAATCCAGGCAACCTAGCTTCCTCTTGATCTGTAATATGGCCGCTCTGTAATATAGCATGATCACAGGAATCATATTTTGGGGGACCACATGGATGGAGACATCATTCTCCCTCACATGCAGTAATTCTTCTAGAAGCCTATCCAGCAGATAGGCTGGAGAAGACACAGAGAAAGCTTAAAGACTACCATGTCAAATAGAACTCTCAACTTACATTGTACTTGGGATTTTAAGAGTTCCCATCTCCCTCCTACTATTGTGAGGCACTGAGGAGTACTGATTCTCAGTATCCCCCAGGTCTGCAAGATTATCAGTGCAATATTTTCATGTGATAGGAAATTCAGAACATGAAACAGTACATGGTGGGAAGTAGGCTTCTTCCTGACCTGTATCCTCCAAGCTACTCTACGATGGCTCCAGGTTGTCAGTAGACATGTTCTGTGTATATAGAATCACACATATAGCTCTGTGACTCCTTTGATACAAATGGTCTATATACATTGCTCTGATAGCCTTTTAGGCTTTACAGTTAATGTGGGAAATACAAAGACGATTTTGGATCTAGCAGTTCTATGTAAGACTGCAGCAATGAGTTAACGTTTGTTTTGTCTTAGGCATTTTGACTATAGAGAGACTTCTTATCTTTTACTTAGAAGACTGGATGTGCAGAAACTCTACTTTGTGTGGCTGCAGCGTCGCCGTATAACGGAATAGTTCAACTCCAGAAAAGGCATGCATGTTTTCCTACTCAGAGCTCAATATTGTGCTCATGTGCTGAAAACTGAATAGTATGCTACCTGACAAGAAGACTAGCCATTGTCACCCGAGAAAACTATGTTGTTGTAATACGGAAATGTGCAAAACATAGCAGGCGAGCAGATCTCACCACTCTGAATTCGTAGTTTCACACAGAATAGTATGGCCACTCTGTTTTATAATCACTTTGTGAAACTATAGTGTCCTGAATCTCTTTGTGCTGGGAAAAAAACTATGATGAAATTGGTTCCACCCAGCTCTCCTACAGCCAATCAATAAACAGGGTGGGTCTTCCAACCTCATTTAAACAGTCAAGATAAGTTCCCACATGCTCGCCTACGGACCTGTCTCCCAAGTGATTCTAGATTCTATCAAAGCAGCAATTAACACTAGCAATCACACAGTCTAGCATATTTGAGGATGACGGAGTCATGTCTCAGTGTCAAAAGACTGGACACAGAACTGGGAAGACAGCTCAATGATGTGTCTTCTGTGAATGTATAAAGACCTGAATTTGCCTCCTTGGCACCATGTAAAGGTGTACCCCAAGGCTGAGGGGTACACAGTGGGTTTTAGGGGCTCACTGACCACCAAGCCTTGCTGAAATGGTAAGCTCCAGGTTCAGAGAGAGATCTTGTCTCAAAACAGGGTGCTGAGCAGTAAGGAAAGCCATTTAGACATCAGCCATCGACCTCCACACATAACCATACAGGCCAGTATACCTGCGTGTACACATACACACATGTCTAACACACACACATACATACACCCAGACACACACACCCAGACACACACACACAGACACACACACATACACACATAAACATACACACATACACATACACACAGACACACATAGACACACACAAATACAAACACACACACACACACACACACACACACACACATACACACACACACTACTCACTGAGAGTTTTGACAGCCCTGAGTATAAAGTTATATACTGCTTATAGGAATAGAAATTCCGAAGTTATCAGTTTGTTTTACTTCAAATGTCAATGCATAATTTAAATTTACAACCCCCTTGCACATTTACATGGATATTTCTCTAAGTTATTTTGCTAAAAACAAAAATTGTTTGAATAAAGATAGTTATAAATTATGCCTATTTCAATGTTCTTTGTAATTTTACAGCATTTGATGGTAAAATGATGCTACACATAAAACTCGGAATACCATAAAACAATTTTTTTAAAAAGAAAAGTATATAATTTTATACCAAAAATGTCCATGCTATTTTAAAGATATATCACCTCATATATCTGTATGAATCTGTTTTGAAAATGGTCGTGTATGAAACTGCAGGAGTTCGGATTTGTCAGCAGTGGAGTGGGCAAGTTAGAGTCAGGCTCAGTAAGGAGCAGCTTTATACATACACAACTCATGCCTGTCCAAAACTTTACTCACCCAATCAGCTGCACAATTATTATTCAAATTAACCAATAAACATAAATAGTTCAGGGTAGATTGGCAGCTTCCTCTGTGCCATGTGGTCACTCAGAAATCCAGATTTCCTTCTCCTCTGTCACAGGGTGTTATCTTCTTTTGAAGACTGAGGTTAAGGACCAGGTTCCCGGCAAGGGGAGATTATAAAACGCATGTGCATTGGGCATATTTCCTCACTTTTCATAGAGGACCCCCACACAAACATACACACACACACACACACACACACACACACACACACACACACACACACACAAGCAGCTCGACCTTGGTAGAGAGATGCCTGAAAATAGAAGCTCCCCTCCCCCAGAACCCAGCTAGTGACTCATTGTGGAGAGAGGAAAGATGTGGTGTTTGTTGGTCAGTAGCTGCCTTCTCCTCCCTACCTGGTCTTGCCACAGAAGTAGAAATGTTCCACAGCTATCTCCACTTCCGGAAGGGCTTGCCGTGCAGTCTTGGCCTCAGAGGCTATTGAAGATCACCGATGACACTCCACACAGCACCTGCTGTCACTCAGCCACAGCCTGATTTCTCTTGTTCTCATCTTTTCTGGGAATTGAGATGGCATCAACCTACCTCATACTTGTGTTTGGTTTATCAAATCCTTGCTAGCTTGGGAGCAAAGATAACTTTACTTTTGGGGCTAAATATAGCCATTTGGAGCAGAGGCATAACTCCTGGATGTGTGTATGTGTTATGTCTATATGTGTATATGTGTGTGCATGTGCCTTTATGTGTCTGTGCATGTGTGTCTGTATATATGTCTGTGTGTATGTGCACGTGCATATGTAAGCATGTTTGTGTGTGCATGTGTATTTATATGTGTCTATACATGTGAGTATGTGTATATGTGTGTATGTAGGTGCAAGTGTGTGTGTGTGTGTGTTTGTGTGTGGGTGAAGAAAGGTCTGCTAAGAATCTCAGGACCTGAATATGAAAATTAACATGACATATGTTAAGAGTCAGGTCTTTTTTCTGGCCTGTAAAAGGCTGGTGAGACATGCAACATGAGAAAAGGAAAGAGACTGAGCGCACGTAAATATGAAGTACCAGGCACAGAGTGTGCTTTGATGCCCGAGAACTGATGCTTTATTCTGTGATTGGAAGAATGCAGGCTTTGACAGGAGGGAATTATGATTTTACCTACTCATCTGACAACCTTATAAAACTGAGACCTGGGCACAAAGTGCACTTCTAACAAGCAGGGGTCTGCTCAGCAGACATGGCTGAAAGATGAGTTTAAGAACTGGGGTGACTTGTGCTCCAGAAGACACTCAGAAAGATCTTACCTCCTTACTCTGTGGCTCGGAGGACTGGCACAGCCCCTTCCTGCCTGGTCTCTGGGTTTCCTGCCACCTTCCCAGTGCCCACTGTGCCTGGGCTTCTGCTCCCGAATGTTCTGTAGAAGTGGGCAGCTACCATTACAGGGGAAGCACTGGCCACATGGCTGGGAGCATCGACCCTGCTGAACGAGGGCCTCCCTCACTGATGCACTATTTGCTTTCAAAGTTTCCGTAGAAACCATGCCTATAATGCTGAACTCAGCCTTGGCCCCATTCAAACACATTTTTTCTTTTCTGCAAAAGTCACAGGGTTTGCTCCTTTCGGTTGTGCCCTCTTCAGTGTCCCTGATTTCCCTGTGCTTCTAAGGTGTGGCCATTCATGAGGGCCAAGGCCGCCTTTGTCATACCGAGGCTTGTGCCTATGCTCTTGGCCGGACTGCATCTGGAGGAAAAAGATGTGCTCTGTGACACACTTCCTGCCAGCATCTTTACTAGTCACCGGACAACATCAGAGCTCACACACCTGACTCTGTAACGCAGAGGGCTTCCGTGACCCTTCTGGACCTATCTTAGATCTGAGAGACCTGTGATGAGCGCTCGATCTTATCACCACTGTGATTAGCCTGAGACATTATCATCTCTGCAGAGGCAGGGAAGGCTCACGATTTCCCAGAGACCCCCAGTGTTTCCTCCACAGGGCTGAGCATAGCTGTAGAGTTTGCCTTCAGTAAATATTGGCCAACCTGTCACCAGACACAAATGATTTTCAGACAACACAACACCTAGAAGTGCTATAGGAAAGGATTCTAAACACTCAAGGTATGAAGGATTTAAAGAAATTTTCATCATGTTCCACAGACTTCTTGCTTAAGGGACGTATACGGAACTTAAAATCTTTAGCCTGAAAGATAATTCCTTACAGTGCTCAACTATTTTAAATACATGGGGTGATAGTATTAAAAGGTTAAAATCTATGCTTTAGAGACATAATCCTTTCAGTTCCCCAGGCACAAAACAAAAAACAACAACAAAAAACAAAAACAAAAACAAAAAACCCACAAACAAAATAAAAAACCAGAGTTGTAAATATCCAAGCCTCTTTTCCAAGTGTTAATAAATGACTCAGAACTGTCAGAAACACACTCCTGTGATACAGGCCTTGTGCCTCTTGGGCTTCTCCTAATGTTCTTTTATTGTTTTGGAGTTGGATGAGGGCCCCTGGTGTTTCCATCTCTGGGCAAGTCTCTCTTTCCATGGCCCCATTTGTGCCTTTTCTATGCAGAAGGAGGGGAAGAGGCAGCTGTGGAGCCCCTCCCAGTCCCTTGGGTGGGAAAGTCAGAGCAGCCTGCAAACTGTTCTGGTTGCTCTGCTGCCACTATGAAAGTGTCTGTAGGAAAAATACAGCGAGCTTGGATCTAAGATACTTGGACCTACTTGGCCATTTACAAAAAATTAATACCTGCTCCAAAATAACTGTCTAGACAACTGTTGAGAATGTGGTTAAAGGGCATTCTCAGTTCCTCTTTCAGTATGAATAAGTGCTAATGAAGGCTAACTGTTGGACTGGTGGAGATTTTCATGCTTTCTGGGTATTGGGAAGCTTGGGTCCTGAAACTTCTCTGAGACTTGCCCTTTTTCTATCATGAGGGGAAACGGGTTTTGCATCTGATGGAGAGCCGCCTTGACTATTCTCTGAGCTAGCTCTGAGCTTGGATGGGCTTCTGATGCTTCTGTTTCCCACAGGGTGGGAGGGCCCTTCCTAGACACTGAGTGGGGGTTCTTAGCTTCCTGGAGACTGTGCACTGTGTCTGCACCATGCCCAGCTTTGCTCCCCAACAAATGACAAGCAACTTTTTATTGGGTCCCTACTGTGTGTCAGCTATAATCAAGCTGGCAAACAGGAAGGATAGTATCAAAGTCTTTCCCCAGGATCTAGTCCTTTCCTTTAGTTACCAGGACTCTGGTTTTGTTGTTGTTGTTGTTGTTGTTTGTTGTTGTTGTTGTTTGTTTTAAGGTGGAAATGCTGGCAGGAATGGAGGTGGGTGTTATAGGGGGGGAACAAAGGCTATTGGCTCAGCCCTGGGTGATTGACTTACTCATGATGATCTCCTTTTCTAGAGGTGACCATGTGCCAGCTATGAGAATCAATGACTGGTACCCTGAGGGCAAAGAAGGCTTGCACTTTGCCTAATAAAAATGTAATATATGACAGTAATAGGATGAGTTCTTCTTCTTCTTCTTCTTCTTCTTCTTCTTCTTCTTCTTCTTCTTCTTCTTCTTCTTCTTCTTCTTCTTCTTTTTCTTCTTCTTCTCCTCTTCCTCCTCCTCCTCCTCCTCCTCCTCCTCCTCCTCCTCCTCCTCCTCCTCCTCCTCTTCCTCCTCCCTCTTCTTCATTTGCCTGGGACACAGACTTGAGATCTGGAGCTATAGTAGCTATTTTCTGATAGATATGGATATAGAGAAAGAGCTGACATCATCTCACAATGATATGCTCTGATGTCTGAAGTCCTCAGTCAACAGCAGTCAACTCCCCAACTTCTCACTTGTTGTTATTTAAGTTACTCTTGACCCTTGATCACCAAAAGCCGGCTACTATTCTCAGCAGTAATTGCATGCTTCTCAAGTTCTGTACAGAAGTCCATCACCAGAAGTGTAGTTATCTGTAGCCCTGGAGTTTAGCTCAAGCTGACTACTTTTGTTTTTCTATTCTAGTATGTATATATGTATGTTCATTCGTACGTATGTACGTATGTACTTATGTATGTATGTATGTATGTGTGTGTGTGTGTGTGTGTGTGTGTGTGTGTGCGTGCTTGCCTGTGTGTGTGAAAACACTTCTGTGTGGAAGTCCAGGGTTTGTGAGAATCATCTTTGATGTTTTTCCACTTTACATATTGTGGAAGTCTTTCAATCAAAACCAGAGCTTGCAGACATAGCTGGTCATGTTAGCCAGCCTGCTCTGGGATTCCCATGACTCTGCCTTCTGAGGCTGCCACGCCTACTGGCATTTCAACGGTTTTTGTGGATCTGAACTCTGGTCTTTACATTTGCCAGGCAAGAGCTTTAGCCACTGAGCCATCTCCTCAGACCCTAAAGACGAACTTTCACCAGCAAGACCTGATCTGTCATTTATCTGACACATACTCTCACATATATGGATGTGTGTTACATTTTATTTCACAAAATATTGCTGTTTATAATAATATATAAAATGTTTAAATGCTATTAAGAAAAATGTTAACCCCTCCCCTTCCTACCATATATATATGGTATGATATATATATGGTATTATATATATATATATATAAATGGTATGATATATATATATATCAGATATATATATATCTGAAACGAAGCAGTTTTGTTTCCTCTGGGGCCTGAATGAAGATCCCTGTGTTCATGTTTCCTGTATGGACCTCCAGAACAGCAAATGGCATGAATTGAGAAGGACCAATGGAAAAAGTGCAAAGACAAAGATAAAGAGATAGAGCTGGGATCATGATACTGCTAGGAGGTTAAGATAAGAAACTGGGTCCAAGCCAGGCTTGGTAGCACATGCCTTTAACGCAACACCCGGAAGACAGATACATGATTTGGAGGCCACCTTGATTGGCAGAGCATGTTCCAGGACAGCCAGGGTTGTACAGAGAATCCGTTTTGAAAAACCAGAAGGAAAGAAAGAAAAAAGGAAAAAAAGGATACAGGGTGTAAAACTCCCTCAGGAGTGAGACACCATAGGAGACAGAATTTCAGGGAAACCTGCAAGGTCAACTTTTCCTGCTGGTGATTGGCATACTGGTAGAACTTAGTATGTTCATTTATTTTCTGCAACTTCCAACATTGCCGGGCATAGCACCAGATGAATTTTAGCCAAGTTATGTCGAGATAGTTCAATAGTTAAACAGCAAAGTGAATATAAAAATAAGGAACCATTCAGTCCCATCCGCCCCCACGCTCATCTTTGTATCCAGTCTCTGGTTTAGTTGGAGTTGGCCAGCTGAAGGGAAGATAAGGGTCTAGAAAGTGAGAGTATAGAATAAGGGACCCACAGGAGGCTTTTCTGAAACAGCCCAGCCACACCTGCCATTGTGGATGCTGGCAATCTGAAAAGAAAGTTAATTAAAGATGAGGCAAATCCTCCTGTGTTCCCAAGAGGATGCTCCCAGCAAGGTCCTGGGAGGCTTTGACAGCAAAATGCATCTTCTCCCTTTTCAAGGAACTTGTCTTCACGAGAAACAAAGGTTAGTTTCTCAAAGTAAGAACCAAAGGAAAGAAATCTATTTTCCCGAGGAATCAAACAGGCGTTTGCCTCTCACAGAGAGCCCCGTGGAGCCGCCCAGCCCGGCACAGGTTGCTGCGGCTGTGCAAAAGAGCATCTGTGCAAAAGGGAGAAAGCCGGAGAACTCTGAGTCAGGCCCGTGCCTGATGGGGCTCGTGAAACTGGCCTGTAAAACGCAGTTACAGCAGCTCCGTAAAGGCCTGCCGCAGCAAACACCAGCCGCTGTCTTCTTCCTCCCGTGCTCCAGTTTATGCTGTACCTTAGGAGCTCTTGTAGGCTTGTTGCACTTAGCAGAATGCCTTGAGACGTGTGTTTGGATGGTACCCTTTTGAGCTTTTCCAAAAGATGTGATTCCTCCCCTTCTCTGTTTCATTATTATTATTATTATTATTATTATTATTATTATTATTATTATGTTTTGCTTTTGTTAGTCACTTTCTTTTCACAGTTTGATCTTTTACTTGCATTTTTCTGAGTTCCATAACCTCAAGCAGTTCTGACCTTAAATTAGTTTAGTAATTTGATGGCCACTTAAAATATACACCTTCTATTTAGCTAGACTAGAAATGAATATATATATATACATATACATATACATACACATATACATATGTATATATATATCATACAAACCACACACACATATATACACACATACTACACACACATACATATACCCACATACTACACACATATATTCATTATTTTTTTCTTTTCAGACGTGCTGATAATACTCATGTATGCCCTTCACTTTGAAATTGTGAAAAGATTGCAACTTGTTTCTGTATCATTTGCAGGCATCCCCTGCAAGAAACATAAGGAGCTTTATGAACAGGTTACAGACAAAGAATTGGAAAGTAGGGCACCTTTTTTATTGCTTTC
Source organism: Apodemus sylvaticus (assembly GCF_947179515.1). Taxonomy (NCBI): domain Eukaryota; kingdom Metazoa; phylum Chordata; class Mammalia; order Rodentia; family Muridae; genus Apodemus; species Apodemus sylvaticus. The sequence goes on from NC_067487.1 coordinate 46,889,316, forward strand.
CCTAAAGACATGCATTGAAAACATCCTGAGTAAATCTGTCTGGATCATTTCTTGGGTAAATTAAAAACAAACAAACGAAAACTCACATGTCATTTAGTAAGAGATAGTTTAGATAGTTTCACCTCTGTTCTGGGGGAACTTTCGAAGAAGGGCTGGCAGTGGTTGGCTTAGCTTGGTTTCTACTGCTTCTTCTACTACCATGACCAAAAGCAACTCTGAGGGGAAAGGGCTTCTTTCAGCTTACGCTTCCAGGCACTAGTCCATCACTGAGGGAAGGCAGAGCAAGGCCTCAGGTAGGAGCAGAGCCTGAAGGCAGAACTGAAGCAAAGCGCACGGAAGGATGCTGCTTACTTGCTTGCTCCTCGTGGCTTGCTCACGTTGCTCTCCTGCAGACCCCAGGACCACCTGTGCAGGGTGGCACCACATCAACTATTAATCAAGAAAATGCCCTGAGCTGGGCATGGTGGCACCAGCCTTTCATCCCAGCACTTGAGATTAAAGCAGAGGCTGGTGGTTTGAGGCCAGACTGGTCTATAACTTGAGTTTCCACAACTGCCAGGGCTGTTCTATAGATAAACCTGGTCTCAAAATCAACAACAAACAAACAACAAGTAAAAAATATGCCTCCAGAAAGAGATAATTCCTCAATTAAGATTCATCTTCCCACATAACTACCTCTGTCATGTTGACAAAACCCAACCAGAACAGTGTTAACGAATGTGAAACTAGGGCTGGCTTGGGGCTTCCCCAGAAAAAGATAATAATATAGGAGAGTCTGCTGGAGGAAGCCAGACCATGCTGATGCTGAGGATGATGTGGCTTTAAAAAGACTGAGAGGAATAAAGCTGACCCCACAGCAGCAGAAGGTGAGGGCGAGGGCCTTGAGGAAAACTGGACTGAAGAGTCCATCTGGCCGAGCCGTGGCCTACCATTGGATTGCACGTCAGTCCCCTCTGTGTCAGGGGTAACGTGAACAAATCCTTTATAAATATCGTTGTGTGTCAAGCTATATTTGGGAAGATTAATTTGGTTTCACAGTGTGGGAACGAGCAGAGAAAGGAAGATGCAAGAGGGAGTGGCAGGCCAAGTTAGGACGAGATTGTCCAGGAAGGGAAGGAGTATTTTAGGGATTTAGCTGGGGTTGTTATTGCTCTGAGGCTAAATATTCCAAAGGAACATACTGCTAAAAGGGAATTCTTAAAAAATATGACAGATATATCTATATCTACATCTACATCTATAGCTATATATCTACATCTATATCTACTTCTGCCATTTCTCCCTCTCTCCCTCTCCCTCTCCCTCTCCCTCTCCCTCCCTCTCTCTCTCTCTCTCTCTCTCTCTCTCTCTCTCTCTCTCTCTCTCTCTCTTTCTCTCTCTCTCTCCCATGTATGTATCTGTGCCTGGGTTTCGCTTGAGTCTGGGTGTCTGGTCTCTGACTTATTCCTCTCACTTGCCCTGCACCCACTCACAGGTTTCCCTTCTCCTCCCTTCCTTTGAGTGCTGGAACTTAGAACTTAGCACTAACCAACAGCCAGCGGAGCAAAGGCTCGTGAGGCAAGATGGCAGCCTGTGGGTTCCTGGATCGCCCGTGCAGATGGAGCCTTCCTAACCGATGGTCCTTATCCAAAGCCTCACAGTGAGAGAGGGAGCTGCTTTCTTGAACCTGATGTCTATTCAGCTAATTGTTACAATTTTGAAAAACCATCACATCGCCAGTGTCTGTTTCTATCTAGCTGTAGTAAAACTCGATGTGTTGGGGGGGGTGGTGGCGGACAGACACAGGGCTGTTTGGGGGACAGACACACAGACATCTGTACTCGTCTCCAGCTGGCACCCCTTTACCAAACTGACTTCCTGGTAGTCACAGCCAGCCCTTTGCAGAGTGTCATTTGGGGACCTGAGCACCAACATATTCAGGTTGGATACCAGAGTATGTCTCTTTATCCTGGCCCAGCTCTTCGCTCCGAGTTACTTGCCTAGAAGTAGCGCTTGGAGAATTTTGTCATATTTAAGTAAAACTCAGTGGAAAGATGACAGGTTCTGGATTGCTCTCGTTAGAGCCCTGTGTCCAGACCCCTTTTCCTTTCTTAGATTTCTGACTACCTCTTAGGTGGTGATAGATGACTGTACCCTAAAGGAACTCTGACCCTGCTAGAGCACAAACTGGAAATCATGGGAAATTCCCCGAGCTTTGCCTGGGGATACGTTCAGTGACAACATGTTTTTAAAATGTTTTCTGTTTATGTAATTTTTGTCTAAATATAGAATTTGTTTGGAATGTGGGGGAAAAAAAGGAAAGAAAAGAAAAAACCCCAAAGTTCAACAAATAACGCATTACCACTGGCTTTGAAAGAAATCAACCAACCCCAGTAATTTCATTTCAAGAGGGGTTTCGTAAGTATGTCGTCTCTTCATTATTCCCCTCGTTCTTGAGAGTTTGAACAGGATCAAATCTGTTCTTTATAAAGCTTTTGCTGCGTGGGCACAACCCACATCCCCCTCCTCCCCCACTTTTATGATGGTTATAGACAGTACCTTTTGGGGTTTGGATGAGACATGTCCCCCATAGGCATGGGAATTTGAACACTAGGTCTCTAGCTGGTGGTGCCATTTGGGGGAGTCAAGGCCTTGATGGAGGAAATACATCACTGTGGGGGGATGGGCTGTGGGATCCTATAGCTCTCCCCACTTCTGGTTTGCCCTGCTCTGCTTTGTGTTTGAGGTGAAGGATGTAAGTGCTTAGCTTCCTGCTCCTGCCGCCATGCCTGCCTGCTTCCTGCTCCTGCCGCCATGCCTGCCTCTGTGTTGCTATGCTGTCCTTGCATCATGGACCATCCAGGATCTAAAAACAGAAGAAGAAACAACTAAGAAATCTCAAAGGGAGACAACTTTGGAGATAGAAAACCTTGGGAAGAAATCAGGGGCCTCCAATACCACAAGCCAAAAGAAACTCCCTTTACTGTAAGTTGCCTTGGTCACGGTGTCTTATTACAGCCAAGGGAAAGTGCCGCCTTTCTGTATCACTTATCCCTCATTTTCTGCCGCTTTGCGTGGCTCGCCATTACGTGTTTGTCAGACGATGGTGACATATTTTAGAAAGTGGGTTCCCTGATTGTCTTTCTGTGAGCACACCAGAGGCTGATCTCTCTCTCTCTCTCTCTCTCTTTTTTTTTTTTTTTTTTTTTTTTTTTTTTTTGGTTTTTTGAGACAGGGTGTCTCTGTGCAGCCCTGGCTGTCCTGGAACTCATTCTGTAGACCAGGCTGGCCTTGAACTCAGAAATCCACCTGCCTCTGCCTCCCAAGTGCTGGGATTACAGGCCTGTGCCACTTTGCCGGGCAGGATGAGAACTTGATAAGCGGTTAGACGAGTCCCGTGGTCCGCGGTCGCCAGCCACCATCTTGGCTCCAGGAGCTTGGCTAGGAAACCGCCTGACCAGCAGGGAGTCCCGCGGTTAGACAGAGCCCCGTGGTCCAAGGTTGCCATTCACCATCTGGGCACAGGCAGCACAATCAGCTCAGCCAGGGAAGCTCCTGACAGCTCTACAGCTGCCTGGGCACTTATCCTGCTGGGAGCATCTGACCTGCAGGAAGCCCCTTGGTTAGACCAGGCCCATAGGAGTTTCAAGCACCAGCCAGTCACAACAGGATTAACTAACGCCAGAGATAACCAGATGGCGAAAGGCAAACGCAGGAACGTAACTAACAGAAATCAAGGCAATATGGCAGCATCTGAACCCAACTCCCCAACAACAGCAAGTCCTGGATATCCCAAAACACCAGAAAAACAAGATTTAAAATCACTGGTCATGATGCTGTTAGAGGAACACAAGAAAGACATAAATAAATCTCTTAAAGAAATTCAGGAGAAAACCGACCAAAAGTTAGAAGCCTTTACAAGGGAAACACAAAAATCATTTAAAGAAATTCAGGAGAATATGGGTCAACAGACAGAAGCCAATAAAGAGGAAATGCAAAAATCACTTAAAGAAATGGAGGAGAAATTGAGTCAACAGGCAGATGTCATGAAAGGGGAAACACAAAAATATATTAAAGAAATACAAGAAAATACAAACAAACAAGTGAAGGAACTGAACAAAACCATCCAGGATCTAAAAACAGAAGAAGAAACAACTAAGAAATCTCAAAGGGAGACAACTTTGGAGATAGAAAACCTTGGGAAGAAATCAGGGGCCGTAGACGCAAATATCAACAACAGAATACAAGAGATAGAAGAAAGAATCTCAGATGCAGAAGATACCATAGGAACTATGGACTCAACAGTCAAAGAAAATGCAAAATGCAAAAAGCTTGTAACCCAAAACATCCAGGAAATCCAGGACACAATGAGAAGGCCAAACCTAAGGATTATAGGTATAGATGAGAGGAAAGATTTACAATTTAAAGGGCCAGAAAATACCTTCAACAAAATTATAGAAGAAAACTTCCCTAACCTAAAGAGAGAGTTGCCCATGAATATACAAGAAGCCTACAGAACCCCAAACAGACTAGATCAGAAGAGAAATACCTCCCGACACATAATAATCAAAACCCCAAATGTACTAAACAAAGAAAGAATATTAAGAGCAGTAAAAGAAAAAGGCCAAGTAACATATAAAGGAAGACCAATTAGAATTACACCAGACTTCTCACCGGAGACCATGAAAACCAGAAGATCCTGGGCAGATCTCATGCAGACTTTCAGAGAACACAAATGCCAGCCAAGATTACTATACCCAGCAAAGCTCTCAATCACCATAGATGCTAAAACCAAATTTACACAATATCTTTCTACAAACCCAGCCCTACAAAGGATAATAGGCGGAAAACACCAATACAAGGAGGGAAACTACACCCTGGAATAAGCCAGATAGTAAACTTCTTTCATCAAGCCCAAAAGAAGATAACCACACAAATATAAAAACATTAAAAATAACAGGAAGTAATAGTCACTACTCCTTAATGTCTCTTAACATCAATGGACTCAATTCCCCAATAAAAAGACATAGACTAACAGACTGGATACATAAACAGGACCCTACATTTTGCTGCTTACAGGAAACACACTTCAGGGCCAAAGACAAACACTACCTCAGAGTAAAAGTCTGGAAAACAATTTTACAAGCAAATGGTCTCAGAAAATGAGCCAGAGTAGCCATTCTAATATCAGATAAAATTGACTTTCAACCTAAAGTCACCAAAAGAGACATGGAAGGACACTTCTTGGTAAAAAATTAAATCCACCAAGAAGAACTCTTCATTCTGAACATCTATGCTCCAAATTCAAGGGTACCCTCATTTGTAAAAGAAACTTTACTAAAGCTCAAAGCACACATTGCACCTAACACAATAATTGTGAATATTCACAATTCACATATCAAATGACTCCCAAGAAGAAGGAAGGATAGGTCCCAGATCTTGAAAAGACTTGTTCCAGCATTGTAGGGGAGCACGGGGACAGAGAAGTAGGAGGGGGTTGATAGGAGAATGGGCAGAGGGAAGAGGGCTTAGGGAACTTATGGAGAGGAGGGGAACTGGGAAAGGGAAAATCATTTGGAATGTAAACATAGAATATAGGAAAAAAAAGCATGTGGTTGAGAACTTGCTACGCCCCACAGGGCAACATTGTGCAGCTACTTGGGGGCTCATTTTAGGAGCCAGATCCACCTCTGGCCTTTGTTTTACTGCTGGGTTGGCACAGTTTGGTCGTTACCATGTGAAAAAGCTGTGCCAAGATGAAATCCCTTGCTTGTTAAAAGAGACAAAAGAGCTGGGTGGTGGTGGGGCACACACCTTTAGTGTCAGCACTCAGGTGGCAGGCGCAGGTGGATCTCTGAATTCCAAGGTCAGTCTCTGCACAGAGAAATCCTGTCTCACAAACACCAACATCATTATCATCATCACACATAATTATAATCAACATCAACAACAACAACAAAACAATGCAGCAGAAGCAATGGCAACAAAAAGCCACAAACAGCCATGGCACAAGAAGCAGGCATGGGCTCTTGGGTCAGCAAATCTGAGTCCAGGGCTTTTTTTTCCTGGGCAGCATTAGACAAGTATATATATTTTTTGTTTGTTTTACTAGAACACAACTTTCCAAGTGTATAAAATGGGAATCAAAATGTTAACTTAACTTCCCAGGCATTTGTTGGCTAAATAAAATAAATTATATAGATTTGTAAATCCTAGGAGCTCAGTCAGGTATGTAAGGAATGTAATTTCTTTGGTCAACTTTGAATATGCTACGAAAGCTAAGGAGCTGGTATTGGAAGGCCCACAATCCTGTTCCTTCCCTCTGGATCTTCTGTGATGGAGATTCCAGTGTTTACTACAAGGGTCAAGGGTCAAGTTTCAGGTCTTTGGTCCTTGCTGGGTGTTTCAGTCTGCCTTAGTGCTACTGCCAAGACCTGCTGCTGCTAATTCATTATAGATGGGAAGCAGAGCCCTGGCCATTATCAAGGTCACAGCAGTTCTGGTCATTTTTAGAGAGCGCTTTCATGGACTGTTTAGGTTTATCTTGCATCAAGAGGGGCCATAAGTCTATGTGTCGTCCTAATGTGTTTTTGGAGATGGATAGGGAGGGCACTTGAACTAAAACATAATTTGATGCGATGATTTTAATGAGGCTTCATGTAGCTGGGGCGTGACCATCAGTGTCTATGTAACAGGACAGGTTTCTATTTGCCAAAGACATGGATGGGATGGCTGTGAACTCCGAAATAAAAGCAGCATAAGGGGCTCTCCTCTCTGTGCACTGAGAGAAGCAGCATTTTGAGAGTGCTGGTGTTTTTGGCAAGATGTTTCTCAGCTTTCAAAGTGGGAAGTGTTCCAACACCAACCACCAGAAGGATGAGACGAAGAGCCTGGCCTCACACCGATGGGTGGTCTTGGAAAAAGACCAAAGCCAGTGAGTGTTTGAAGGCCCGTCCTGGGGAGCCCAGAGGAATGCTTTGGTGTTATTCTAGACTGACTTTTTCAGACCGACACATACCTTGGACCTTGTGCCTGAAGCCTTTGCCATTTGCTGAGTGGATAAGATGTAAAAAGAAAGACAAAAATAGAATATTGTGATTTGCACATCTGACAAACTCCCCACCTCTGCTTGGGATGGCTGAATGGATCAATAGTGTATCAAGAGAACTGTGTTGTGCTATCACACAGTGAGTGGGTTGAGTGCTCCCCAATTAGCCTGATGCCCTGGCCTCTGAGAACTTGGATAAAGAGCAAGGTTTTCTCAGGAATTTGATGCCTTGAAGCTGAGATTGTCTTGTCTGATTTGTGTGGACTTGATGGAAAAAAAGAGACTGAATGACCCATGCAGTGAGGTGGCGGTGGAGCAGGAGGACAGATAGAGAAACTGTCTTAGTAAGTAAGGGTGTCATTCCTGTTTCATCCCTTAGTAAGTAAGGGATGGCATGAGCAAGGCAACTCTTATAAATGAAAACATTTCGTTATGGTTGGCTTACAGTTTCAGAGATACAGTCCATTATCATCATGGCGGGAAGCATGGCAGCGTGCAGGCAGACACCGTGCTGCAGGAGCCGAGAGGTCTACAGCTTGATCTGAAGGCAGCATAAAAGGACTGGCTGGATTCATCAGGAAGTCAGGAGAAGGCTCTGATTCTACACTGGGTGGAGTTCAAGCAAAGCTTCAAGCCTTCAAAGCCCGCCTACATAGTGATGCCTTTCCTCCAACCAGGCCACACCGCCCGCCTCCAATAAGGCCACGCCTCCTCCAATAAGGCCACGCCTCCTCCAATAAGGCCACGCCTCCTCCAATAAAACCACACCTCCTAATGTCTCTCCCTAAGGCCAAGCATTGAAACACATGAATCTATGGGAGCCAAACCTATTCAAACCACCACAGAAACCATAAGGAAGTTTCTAATGGAGCACCTGGTGAGCCAGATGTTCCTTCCTGCCTACCTCTCATGCTGTACTATCATCTCCTGTAGCATCCAGATGTTTTCTTAAGGTCTAAGGGAGGTTAGGAAAAGTTGAGTCTTCTGAAGGCCTGACATATCTGATGCTCCATTTGTAGGAGAAAAATGGAGACCAGCCCTCACGACAGGAGACAGGATGGGGAACTGGGTGCACATTATCCTTATCTGGTTTTTCTCTCTAATGGTCTCTGGCAATGGCCAAATACAATGCCGGGTTTTAAATGTCTCTCTTTCATTGTAATGTCCTGTATGAAATAGACTAAATTCCTTACCACCAAATATTTATACGTACACCCTCAATGAGATGGTGCTCTTGGAAAATAAGGGACAGAGGTGGTCCTCAGGACACAGCTTGTCCTTGTCACCTCATTAAGAAGCCAGCCATGAAGCCAGGTAAGTCAAGAGAATAGAGATGATGTGATACAGAGGAATGAGGCCAGATGTGCACATGGCACACACAGTATAGGAAGGGTGCCAGGCTGCGTGTCTGCCTCACCACTAACATGCCTAAGCACCACTGGCAAGGCAGAGCACAGTCTGTAACAGGGGGTCTCAGACAGTGTTTCCCTTAGTGAGAAACAGTGGAGTCTGAGACAGATGCTGTGGTTCTCCATCTCCTGTGTACCCAGACACTACTGGGGTACGCTGGGAGTTGGACATGGGTGTCCTTGGGTCCTCTGGTCATGCTTCTCCTCAGGACATCTATATGCCAGTCAGGACGTGGAAGGCTGAGCCTGGGTTGGGGGCAGAATCAGGTTTGGTTCTGAGCAAAGGCCTCCTCTTTCCCCCCGTATAGCAATCCTTGATGAAGGAGAGGGTTCTTACTTGTTTAAATTGTTTTATTTGATGGCAAATGTGAATGCATACACCTTACTCAGGGCGAACTAAGGATTAAATGCCTTTTGTGGGAAGGAATGCTTGGGAAGGGAAGCTCATGGGATGAACATTCAAGGCCTATCCAGATACCTGATTAGCATGGCAAACTCCAGGTTTTTATGCTATGTGACCTGTTGTCATGGTCCTCTCAGTGGGGTGTCGTGGTTATGTGTTTCAGATCAGAGAGTTTGGCAGGGAGCTGGCTCTATCCCTGCTGTTCTCACTTCTGGGATTCCCAGGGTTCTGAACCTGCTCAACCTTACCAGCTCTTCTGTCTGGTGGCATGGTCCACTTGTCTCACAAAGGTATACTTGCTAAGGGAAACGATCAGTTTTCTGTAAGTTTAGTGACAAATTTAGTGAGAGTTTCTAATCTCTCAGCATCTGGAGAGATATTCCCTTACTGTCATCCTGAGATAGCAGAGTTGAAACCTCCTAGGTTGATAGGATGCCCCCTTGGGTTTCCAACTTCTAGAGAAGCAAGCAAGTTAAGCATCTAGTCAGTCTTCACTCTCAGAGTGAACTACACCTGACAACTCTTTACCTTCTTGTCATTCTCTTTTGTTATACGTATATTGTGGTTGAATGAAAATGGCCCAGTAGGTTCATAGGAAGTGGCACTATTGGGAGATATGGCCTTGCTGGAGTAGGTGTAGCTTTGTTGGAGGAAGTGTGTCACTGTATGAGGACTTTGAAATCTTAGAAGCTTAAGCCAGGCCTAGTGACTCAATGCCTCTTCTTGCTGCCTGCCAATCCAGATGTAGAACCCTCAGTTCCTTCTCTAGCACCATGGCTGCCTGTGTGTCACCATGCTTCCCACTGTGATGATAATGGATGACACCTCTGAAACTGCAAGCCAGTCTGAATGAAATGTTTTCCTTTACAAGAGTTACGTTGTAGAGAGAACATCTTGTGTATTGAATGGATGCATCACCTGTCAATTAAAAAACCTATGGCCTATAGCTTAGGCAGGAAATAGAGGTGGGACATCTGGGAGAGAGAACAGATTCTGGGATAGAGCCAGGCAGAAGATTCACCAGGAAGATGTGAGGAGATGGACCTGAGAGAGTGGAGTACCAGCCACATGGCAGAATGTAGGTTAAAATAAGTGGGTTATCTTAAGTTATGATCTAGCCAGAGAAGAGTCTAGCGATATGGCCAAGGTATTTGTAAATATATTTTCAGTCCAAGTCTTATTTCTATGAGCATGGATCTGGGAGTGGCACTATTGGGAGATGTGTAGAACTGGGATTGATTTCAATATTGCATGGCCACAGTGTCTCCTCAGAGCAATAGAATTCCTAACTAAGACAGGTACCCTAGTTCCCTCAATATTTTTCAACAAATTTGAATCTTTATATGTAAAAAAAAAAAATGGCATATACAAGTGGTTAAGTAAACATGTCAGTAGAATATAAATAAATACGCCCCGGCCAAGTTGAAAAGAGTTGAATCTTTTAATTTATATTTTGTTCCTTTGCAACTGGGAATAGCATTTAATCAGAACAAAAGGCTATGCTCCAGGGCAAATTAATATTTTTATGTTCTGTAGGCTGGAAACTGTTAACAGCTCTTGAAAGACAAGAAACAAAGCAAAAACAAAACCCTTCGTGTTCCATCATGTATGTGTTACCCGACCCCATTTACTGCACCCTACATGCCCGTCTTGTTGGGTTTGCCAGGGTTCCTGCCCCCAACTGACCCACTGGCCTGGAGCCACCGTTGCTCTCAGAGTCTGCTGCTGTTCTTCAGTTCAAGCAGGGCTCATTGCATTCTTGCCCCACAATACCTAATGCGAGTAAGCAATGGGAATCATTTGCTGTCTTTTCTTATGGCCTGTGGTAGGGCTACAAGTTGACCCTCTATCCACATTCCCACTTTGTGCACACTCACAATTCCCCCAAGAATTTTCTGGGCATGTGGCCATTGGGGACACAGTTTGAACTCCCTTGGCTCCCTCGCAGTTATGTGTGGCCATCTGGCAACATTCTGGCCACTGGATTGTGAACAGATGTGATGAGTCCATCTCCTGGGTAGTCTATCTGTAAAAGGGAGCGGGCCCTGTTCCCTGTCTCTTTTCATAAAAACAGGGGAGGGTTTCAAGAAAGCTGTCCTCTAGTGAAGCTGGGCAGAAAGATCAAGAAAAACTTGGTTTCTGGTGCCAGTGCCCAGGGGCGGGAGTTCTCAGATGTTTCTCTTGCACAGCACAGTAAGTATCTGGAATGAGACATTCTCACATTACCTTCAGGCCAAAAGCAATGCATAAAAATTATGTTTTTTAAGTCGTTGTGTTCAACATGTTTTTAAAAAAATATTCCAATCACTTCAAAACTATTGGAAAACGAATACAAATAAATTGAAAGTAAAAATATTGCTGTCCATTCTTTAATAACCACATGACTTATGAGTGGGGTATGTGCACCTGTTGAGTACTGTACAACTTCCATGACCATAGGTTCACCCTGGACAACACTACTGTCGTTTGCCCTCATCTTGTCAGGGTATCCATCAAATTGAGCTTTGCAAATGTATGAAGTACCATAAAAAAGAAGATCATAAAAACCTAAAGCTTAAACTCCAAGTTGCCTGAAGCAATAGTCCCTTCAGCATCTGGCAAATGTCAAGTTTCACAGTGTTCTCTTCAAATTTCTTCAATATTTAGCAGTTACTGTTGTGCCCTGTCGTGCACTTGAGCATTGGAGGGAACCATTGCCGTAGGGCAAACTATACTACCTGTGGACTGCTTATTCTTCTTAAGAGAAAAAAAATAAACCTTCTGTTTATTTTTTAATTTATTTTATTAATATTATTTGTTATTAAATAAGCAGATTACAGATTGTTATTTAAACATCTGTTTATTTCATTAAAGACAGCTTCTGTTGTCTTTATGCCACTGCAACTTAAAATCTGTAAGAGTAGACAGACATTGGTCCTACCTAATAGATAGTTGAAACTCTTTCAAAAAGGAGTAAAATTATAACCAGAGGGCTAAGAGTATAGCTCATTTGTAGAGTGCTTGCCTAGTAGGCATGAAATCCTGGGTTCAATGCCTAGCACCTTGTGAACTGGATAGGGAGGTACATGCCTGTAATCCAAGTACTCTGGAGATAAAAGCAGAACTAAGTCCAAATTCATCCTTGGTTACTCAGCAGATTTGAGGCCAGCTTGTGCTCCTTGAGACTGAAAGATATGACTAAATCGCTTCACTTGAACGTCCATCAAGCCTGTGAGTATCCCCCCAGTCTCCTCCCCTGGAATTACTTTTTACCCTTTGGACCAGAACATCTCTCTAAACTGTTTCCCTTTTCTTCTGGTTCTTTTGCTCTGCTTGCCATTTTACTAGCTGCTGGCTGTGGGCCCATTGCCCTCCATGACTCTAGATACCTTCCCTTCCAGAATGATGCCTTCACCTCAGTGGGACCTTGTTGGAGGGCTATAGGTACTTTCATGGAAAACAGAATGAGTAGTATGGAAACCCTGGAAGAGTAATCACCTCCTCCAATAAGACCACACCTCCTAATCCTTCTCAAACAGCCTGCCAACTGAGAAACAAACGTCCAAATATTGAGCCTTTGAGGACCATTCTCATTAAAACCATCATAGTGTGTTTCATCTAAAGATTCCCATGCTCAGATAATTCTTCTTTGATTTTTGAAATGTGTCTCTTTGTACCGCTCAGGTAATGAAGGCTGTTGTGGAACCAGCGTTCATAATCACCAACCTCATCATCCGAGTGGTGATGTAAGCTCTCACCAACTGTTCCAGTGCCATTCCTGCCTGCCTGCTACTGTGCTCTCCACTAAGATGATCAAGGACTAGCAGCCCTGTAAATTTTTCAAGCAATCCCCCATTCAATGTTGCTTCTATAGGATGCCTTAGTCATGGTATCTCTTCATAATAATACAATAGTAACTAAGAAGTTGGTACCTGGGTATTGCTGTGACTGGACTGAAAATGCTGCTTGTTGGCAGAATGTAGACTTGAATTAGGAAAGTGGTTGGATGATATAAATGGGCCTCAATGGACCATTCTACTAGGAGCATGGGGGACTTCAGTGCTGAGATCAAAGTGGACCATAGAGGCCCAGCTCAGGAAGTTTCTAAGGAAATATCAGGCAGCTAGGGTAGAGCCCTTTCTTGTGATAATTTTGGCCAAGAAAGTGACTGCTTTCTACACTTGTCCAAATAATCTTTCATAGGCTAAGTTGCAGAGTTTGGACTAACATCAATGACAGAGGAGATTTTAAGACAATCTCATATTGACTGTGTCATGTGGTTACTAATGGTCATTCCTATGCCAACCTACAATGAAAAGGAACAAGTGGGCAAAAAATAAATACAGTGTGTACAATCTGAGGAGAAAAAGAACTTCAGAGAATATAACGCTGGAGCCAAGACTTTGCTCAAAGAGATGAGAATTTAAGGAATTTTCTCATTCCTTAAATAAGAATTTGAGGAATTTGTTCCCTTAAATGGAATAAAGGGGGGGTGTGCCCTTTATTAGGGTAAGACCCCTCCCGGCTAAGCATCCAACTTGTGAAAAACAAAGTTTATTCAACAGCAACAACAACTTAAAAAACATTCTGGCTTTATCAAGAAAGATACAAAGAGTTTATGGAAACTTCCTCTGCTGTTAAGGAGCAGGCTAAGGCCAGGGGCGTGGCAAGGGAGTCCCTGCATGGAGTCCTGGAAAAGCCATTGCACGAAGCTATGAAAGAGAAGTCTGGATTGCAATGGAACCTCCAAGATGTTCAAGATGCCAAAGCCTTGGGACATCTGCCAAGGAGAGCTGCAAACGGGGCGAATCAGCCTATGAAGAAGTGTGTTGTAGTCAACAAAGCTGGAAGGAGTGCAAGACGTGAGGCGCCTTTTAATAAGGCCTTTACCACCAAGCATAGAGAGACCGAGTGTGGAGTTTATCTGCCGGCCTTCAGTCTTTCTTGGGTCCTTACTATGTCCCTTTCCCTCTCTTTTGGAATGGCAATGTATGCTCTCTGCCATTGTGTACTGGACATATGTAATTTGCTGTTTGATTTTACAGAGGATTAAGACCTTACCTTGAGTCTCAGAAATGACTTTGGACTTTGGAACAGGGTTGAGGCTGTGATAGACTATGGGGACTCTTGAAGTTGGACTGAATGCATTTATGATATGGCTACAAGCCTATGGGGGTCAGGGAGTAGGACAGGGTGCCTTGAACAGGAATTTGGAAAAGATTAAGAAGTATATAACCTTTCTGGAGGGGGCTCACTGGGGGTGGGCTTTGATTTGAAGTTTCAAAAGCCCATGCCAGTGTCAATCTCTCTCTCTCTCTTTCTCTCTCTCTCTCTCTCTCTCTCACTCTCTCTCTCTCTAGCTCACATCTGCTAGCACCATGTCTGCTACCTGCTGCCATGCTTCCTACCATGTTGTCAATGGAATCACCCTCTGAAATTGTAAACAAGCCCCCGGTCAAAGGCTTCTTCTTGGTCATGGTGTCTCATCACAGCAAAGACAGGAGGGAAACAGTTATTAAGACAGACACATAAAGCCCAGCTCTCAAGAAGGCCCAACATCTTCAAGCTTAGAAACAAAGTCCCTGCCAGCCAGTGGTGGTGCACGCCTGTAATCCCAGCACCTGGGAAGCAGAGGCAGGCGGATTTCTGTGTTCGAGGCCAGTCTGGTCTACAGAATGAGTTCCAGGACAGCTAGGGCTACACAGAGAAACCCTGTCTCGAAAAAACACACACCAAAAAAAAAAAGAAAGAAAGAAGGAAGGAAGGAAGGAAGGAAGGAAGGAAGGAAGGAAGGAAGGAAGGAAGGAAGGAAGGAAAGGAAGGAAGGAAGGAAGGAAGGAAGAAAGAAAGAAAGAAAGAAAGAAAGAAAGAAAGAAAGAAAGAAAGAAAGAAAGAAAGAAAGAAAGAAAGAAAGAATGTCCCTTTCTCCCCAGGTCACCTTGTCTAAGGGAAGATGTTGGTCTTCCTGTTTGGCTCAGAGGAGCAAAACACGCCCAGTCAGTGGAATCTCCCACTAAACTAAGGCAGCTCCCCTAGATGGATGCCCCTCCAGATAGTCTCTCTCTAGTTCTTAAGGTAAATGAGCACTATGTTCTTTTGAGGTCCAATAGATCTGGTCTTTTCTGGTTGGCTTCTTCTGTGTGTATGCTAAGAAATTCAATGAGATAGCAACATATTCCCATGGATTCTGGCTGTTGATGCTCAAATGTGTGACATGGTGTGTGAGTGTCTATGTAGGCTCTAGTTAGAAGCAGGGAAACTGATGGCTACAGCAGCTGAGGACCTTCCTCTGTTTCTATTGGATCCTCCAGCTTTAGCCTGTAAAACTAAAGAGTGAACCTTTTCCCTCCTGTCCTTATCCCATCTAAGCTGCCTTCATCTTGCAAGACTATCCTCAGCAGGATAAGAGAAGACAGAGAACTATTCACCTGGAGGTGGACAAGTTAACTCCCTTCACTTTAGTCAATGAACAAACTGCTCTGCCTTGTACACACGTCTTCCCTGAACCCTGGTCCTGGGTTGTCATTAGCCAACTTGGACCAAGAGCCAATTTCATTGGTAAAATAATCAAAGTGGTGCATATAGAGCTTAGTTTATAAAAGATGACCAAGTTAATTTGTGAGCAGTTAACAATTCAACCTTCAATCTGCTCAGGGAAGGATTTTGTTTGCTAGAATTATAATTTACTTTATACCATCAATGCTTTGTTCTTTTAGTCAGCATGGGAGAGATCTTCCTTCACTGAGGTTGGAGTGCAAAGAAATTACAATAAGACTTTAAAGAGTCTGCTTGCAACTTGGATTTAGGGATTTCCTGAAACTTGGATTTTTTTTAAACATTAAAAACTAACCATGATTAACTTTAATCTATGCTATTTAGGTTAGAATACAATTCTATGCCAAACTCTGTGGGTCCTTGCAACTAATCTCTAAATGTGTAAATGATTTTGCCTCTCTACCCTGATTCACCTTATAATTGGAAATTCTACTCATGCATAAGTTACACATGAGTAATTCCAATAGAGGAAGGCAGTAAGCAAGACAAGGAGTCCGTAAGAGTCCGTCCCTGGTAGGTTTTGAATACAGATGTACCTAAACCCTTGCTTAACACCGTGGCTCCATTCTGTCATAGGGTTTCTAATATCCTGCTTTTAACTCCTGCCTACTCACTGTAAAATCACATTTTACTATTCTATCTGTTGCTTTACATCACTTAACACTACTGTTTCACGATCTATCAAGATCTATGACAGTATACAAGACATAAACAGTGTTCTGTTTCATTTTGATGATTGGGGAAAGAAAAGCCTAAAATGCAGAAGAGATCCATTCCTGGGCCTCTCTGAAATCAAGGTTATTCTTGGGATACAGTCCAGTTGGGTACTCAAGGCTGTCTCTAAGAATTACGTCTTCTTAACTCCTGAAGATAAGTGGGTCAGTTCTTCAACTTGGCAAATTAGCTGCCTTCGGGAACTAAACAGTTGTAATAAAAGCTCTGGCTGAAACTTCATGACGTAGACTGAGCTACAAGCCAACTTTATGCCAGTGAAATATTTATCCCTGTCTTGTGTTTGTTGGCAGCACATAGTACTGAGATCACAGCAAATTCAATAACAAATCCTACAAGGCAGCTTGAAGCAAACGGAAAAATATTGGCTCATGCATGGAGTCTGCAGGCAGCAGCAAGAGGCTGCCAGGCTAACCGCGGGCATGAAGGGCTGGTACTCGGTTCTCAGGCTGGGACGGACAGTGGGTGGGGAGACAGGAAGCACCCCAGTACTTGCGTCTGTCTAGAAGGAATTGTTCTTTGTAGTGAGGCAGGGCTTTACCCAGAAGAGTGTGTCCCACCCTGCCTGCTCGGGACACAAAATTGTGAAAACCAACCATAGTCACTGAATGTGCAGAGAAGAGCTGGGGCACAGTCAAATGTCTTAGGAGGAGAGCAGATGGGGAAAGGATTGTGACTTAACCCAGAAGAATGGAGTTACTCCCAGTTACACAGACATCTGCTTTCCCTCTGAAGTGGATCTTATCAACTTTGTTTTTGACTCCAGAAAACACAATACTTTGGGGGCCTGTGGGGTGTAGTTCAGTTAATAGAGTGCTTGCCTGGCATGGATTCGATCTGAAGCCCTGGGTTTGATTTCTAATGGCGCATAAAGTAGGTATGGCGGTACATGCCTATGGTCTCAGGACTGGGGATGTAGAGTCAGGAGGATCAGAAGTGGGCTACTTAGCAAGTCCAGGGCCAGCACAGGATATAAGAGATTCTATCTCATAAAACGAAACAAAACTTAGTAATAGTGTTGGGCCTTAGGGCCTCCCCTTGAATTGCATCCCACTTTGGGCCTGTTGCTGGACCTTCTTTCCCTCAGGATCCTCTCCATTTCCATCTCTATAATGCTTTTTTTTTCTATATTCTATGTTTACATTCCAAATGATTTTCCCTTTCCCAGTGTCTTAGTGCCCGTTTCTATTCCTGCACAAACACCATGACCAAGAAGCAAGTTAAGGAGGAAAGGGTTTATTGAGTTTACATTTCCATGTTGCAGTTCATCACTAAAGGAAGTTAGGACTGGAACTCAAGCAGGTCAAGAAGCAGGAGCTGATGCAGAGGCCATGGAGGGATGTTTCTTACTGGCTTGCTTCCCCTGGCTTGCTCATCCTGCTCTCTTATAGAACCCAAGAGCACCAGCCCAAAGGTGGCACCACCCACAAGGGGGCCTCCCCACTTGATCACTAATTGAGAAAATGCCCCACAGCTGGATCTCATGGAGGTACTTCCCCAACTGAAGCTCCTTTCTATGTGATAACTCCAGCCTGTGTCAAGTTGACACACAAAACTAGCCAGTACACCCGGTTTCCCCCTCCCCATAAGTTCCCTAAGCCCTCTTCCCTGTGCCCATTCTCCTATCAACCCCTTCCTACTTCTCTGTCACGGTGCTCCCCTACAATGCTGGAAAAAGCCTTTTCAGGATCCGGGACCTCTCCTTCCTTCTTCTTGGGAGTCATTTGATATGTGAATTGTGTCTTGGGTATTCAGAGTTTCTGAGTTAATATCCACTTATCAGTGACTGAATTCCATGTGTGTTCTTTTGTGACTGGGTCACCTCACTTAGGATGATATTTTCCAGATCCAACCATTTGCCTAAGAATTTCATGAATTCGCTGTTTTTAATTGCTGAGTAGTATTCCATTGTATAAATATACCACATTTTCTGTATCCATTCCTCCATTGAGGGACATCTGGGTTCTTTCCAGCTTCTGGCTATTATAAATAGGGCTCATATGAACATAGGGGAGCATGTGTCCTTATTGCATGCCGGGGAATCCTCTGGGTATATGCCCAGGAGTGGTATGACAGGGTCCTCCAGAAGTGTTATGCCCAGTTTTCTGAGGAATATCCAGACTGATTTCCAGAGTGGTTGTACCAACTTGCATTCCCACCAGCAGTGGAGGAGTGTTCCTCTTTCTCCACATCCTCGCCAATACCTACTGTCTCCTCAGTTTTTAATCTTAGCCATTCTAACTGGTGTAAGGTGAAATCTCAGGGTTGTTTTGATTTGCATTTCCCTATGGAGTACTCACAATACGGGACCTATTATGACTAACTTCCAAAAGACCCAACAAGCAGCTGAAAGAGTCAGATGTAGATATTTGCACCCAACCATTGAACTGAAGCTGATGACCCTTGAAATCAGGAAAAGCTGGAAGAAGCTGAGGAGAAGGGCAAACCTGTAGGATAACCAGCAGTCTCAATTAACCTGGACCCCCAAGATATCTCAAACACTGGATCACCAACCAGGCAGCATACACCAGCTGATATGAGACCCCCCAACACCTATACAGCAGAGAACTGCTGGGTCTGAGTTCTGGGTTCAGTCAGAGAAGATGCACTTAACCATCAAGAGACTGATGGACATGGGGAGTTTAGAGGTCTGGTTGGGTTGTAGGGGAGCATTCTTGTAGAGACATGGGTGTTGGGACAAAGTATGAGATGTGGAAGAGCTGGAGCTTGGACCTGGACAGGAATAAAATCTGGAGTGTAAAAAAATAAAATAAAATAAAATAGTAAAAATATTTAACATAAAAAAGAAACAAAACAAAACCCCAGAACAACAAAAATACTGCAACAGACCCTCTGATTCTCTTGAACTGTCTCTATCCTTCCATTCATCTACTTCACCAGCAAGCATCCTAACACTGAGTACAGACATGGTTCACTCAAGGGTGTAGTGGCATGATAGCAGTCCCCAGGGGTTCAAGCCTCCCTCCCTTTCCTGCCTCTCATATCTTGTCCTGGTACTAGACTGGCTCTACAGTCAGATTGAGTGATAACCACCAGATAGAAAGAACTCAGAAATGAACTCATCCCCCTGCCTCTGCCTCCCAAGTGCTAGGATTAAAGGTATGTGCCACCACTGCCTGGCAAGAAGTCCCTTCTCATGGCAGTGGTGCCAATAGCAGTGTTAAGGGAGCCAGCCATTCCAGAATCTTGCCAGTACCAATCTTAACATATGTTTACCAACAAGGCCACACATACTGTAACAAGGCCACACCTCCTAATGGTGCCACTCCTATAAGCCAAACATTCACACACTTAAGTCTATGGGGCCATATCTATTCAACCCACCACAGGAGGTGTGGCCTTCCTGGACAAAGAGCCAGTGGGAGTGAGCTTTGAGAATAGCT
The DNA here is from genome assembly GCF_947179515.1 of Apodemus sylvaticus. Taxonomy (NCBI): domain Eukaryota; kingdom Metazoa; phylum Chordata; class Mammalia; order Rodentia; family Muridae; genus Apodemus; species Apodemus sylvaticus. The sequence goes on from NC_067487.1 coordinate 46,908,825, forward strand.
TTGTCCCATGCCCAGTTTTCTCCTGATCTTATCGACATGCCTGCCTCTTGCTGCCATGCCTCCCTGCCATGATGGCTTCTTGTTTCTCTTAAACCTCAAGCCAAAATAAATGCTTTCTTTCTTTTGTAAGTCAAATTTGGTCATGATGTTGTATCCTAGCAACAGCAAGGTAAGTAACACACCCTATGTTCATCAAACCCATCCCATCTCTCTGTGATTGTGCCTCAGCACCTCTTGTCATCTCTGCATCCAGTAACAGCTTGAAACTGGCCATGGTGGGACAATGCATACCATGAAAAGAATATCGATGACAACCATTGCAAATAAAGGCTTGATTATCAAGAGCTGGATATTAAACAGTTACCAGCAGATCGCCAAGCTTGTCGATCTGCTTCTTCTGACTGTCTATCCGTTTCCCATCCATCCATCCATCCATCCACCCATCCATCCATCCATCTATCCATCCATCCATTCATCTACCTATCTACTTACTTCTCTGGTTATACATCCACTCAGCACATGTGTATGAATCAGACATCCTGATGTCTCAAGCATTCTGATGCTTTTCCCACTTCACCCTGGGGCCCGAATGTCTGCCGGACTCTAGCTGTGAGAGAACATGAGAACTGTTTTATCAATTTCTTTATGACATCCCAGGAGGTGTTTCTGTCCCAGTCCCGAGACTACAAACTGCTTGGATGGTGGTACATGGAGTAGCCCAGCCTGCACAGGAGAGTTCTGGTCACTTTTTCTGACCTCCGTATTAGATGAATTTTGCTCCAGGACAACTGGTACCCAGCATCAGTGTGAAAGGATAGGGGGTGGTGGGGTAGAATCATCATGGCTGGGGAGAAGGGAGGTCCGTCCACGGTCCTCCTTAGTAAGCTTTCTTCTCTCCCTTTGGCTCTTCTTCACTCTCGTCACCTGCTCAACTGCACCCCTCTACACTGATTGTGTTGGCACACCCCTTTTCTCAGTTCTTATTCACACGCTCTACTCCATGAGGTAATAAGAATATCATGTGACTGAAAAAAATTGCAAGCTATTTTTAAAGAAAAAAATTGTAAGCTGAGAATTTGGTGATTGGGGGTGGGGGGTGATGGCTTGAAGGCATGTCTGGAGTTTCCCACAATTCTCTCTCTTTTTTTTTTCTGTTGATCTGTTTGCGAAATTTCCGAAACCAGAGTTTCCTTCTGATAGGCAGAGCTCTCACACAGCCTTGTCACACCCAGGTATCAGATAGGATTTCCTAACCATGGAAAGTCCCTGCAGAAATCATTGCTATATAGGGACGGTTATCATGTAAGTCATAGTCCTGGCAGTGATTAAGTCTTTGAAAGTTTCTAAATGTAGGAAATGTAAAATTTAAGGGAGATTGGGTTCCGTGATCAAACGTTGAGGAAGAAAGGCTGCCTGTTTGGAGATTGTACAGCTAGCAGAGTGTGGTAGCCGGAGCTGTGGAGAGGCTGATGGTCCTTAACAAGGGAATGGCTGGAGGACAGTGAGGGTTGCTAAAAGAGTGAGTGACAGGTGTCAATCTGCATGTGGTCTGGCAGACTTTGGGTCCTTGCCTACGTTAGGATTCTAGGAGGTTCTTCTCATTCACCTTGTCTCCAACCTTGCTAGCTGAAATAGTATCTTAAAGGAATGTTTTCCAGATTGTTAAAGGAAACTAAGAGAGAGAAAAGTCATGGAAATTGTGTCAGGTACCACTGGGCATGTTTTATCTGTTCTCAATCTTCATTTGGCTGCCAATTACTACTGCACTTAATTGATAGTGTATATAGATTAAATGTGTATATAATTTATCATGTATTAGATAGGGTGAGAAACATTATTATGAGGTATATATATTCCCAACTACTAGACACAATGCAGTTTGGAAATCATTTAAAAATCACATTCTAACCCAAGGACTACCGACTTGAAATTTTAAATAGACATGAGAAATTAGAATTTATAATTTATCTAAACTCAAGGTACAAATTCAATTTTTTTCACTCAAATCCAGACATCATATTTCAACTCCCAGAGGCAGATGATGTGATTAATTCAGCAGGTTTTTCTAGCTGGATATCCTTCTTTCAGTGTTGCTCTTAGAAAATTCTAGACACCCCAAACCAACAGGAAAAGAAACAAACAGGTCCAGGAGGGATTATAACTGTCTGTGGGATTCATGAGCATTTTTCCTTTGATTACTAAACGCCCATAATCCATTGTCTCTCCTACTGAACATTGCAGCACCACGCTCAGTCCAAGGAACCAAACTACAAAGGAGGGTGGGTTTCTTCACTACAAGAGCTGAGTACTCTGAATGTGCCGAGTGTTGGGTTTACACAGGTGAATGGGACCTTTGTCTGCCCTCCAGGAATTAACACTCTATTTAAGGAAAACAAAATGTAAAAATGAAGGAACATTAACCATGCTAAAGACCTACTCTATTCCTTCACCTAAGAACTTTTTGAGTCTTTATTTGGGACCCAATATTGTAAGTGCTGGGGATTTAGGGACAGGTAAAACAGATGTGGCATCTTCTCATGAATGTCCCATTCCAGTGGAACAAAGACATTTTAAGAGAACTGTGCATGCCTGGAGAGATGGCTCAGAGGTCAAGAGCACTTCCTCTTGTTTCTGAGGACCTGAGTTCCGTTCCCAGCTGTGTTTGTCAGTGTTATATTACTTTGAAGAGACACCATGACCATTGAAACTTTTATAGAAGAAAGCATTTAATTGAGGCTTGATTACTATTTCAGGGGTTTGGTTTGGTTCTTTGTCATCATGGGAGGGAACATGTCAGCTGGCAGGCAGACATGGTGCTAGAGAAAGGAGCTGAGAGTTCTTCAACTGGATCTGCAGGCAGCAGGAAGAGAGAGAGAGAGAGAGAGAGAGAGAGAGAGAGAGAGAGAGAGAGAGAGAGAGAGAGAGAGAGAGAGAGAGTCTGGCTTGAAATGGGATTTTTGAAACCTCAAAGAACACCCCCAGTAACACACTTCCTCCCACAAGGCCACACTCCCTAAACCTTTCAAATAGTGCCACTCTTTAGTGACCATGTATTCTAATCTATGAGCCTGCGGAGGGCGTTCTCATCCAAACCACCACACCAACCCAGCCCACACCCAGAAGAAAATCCAGCTCCAGGTTATCCAGTGCTTCTGTCCTCCAAGGATACCTCCATCAATGTGTGCACACTCACACACATGCCCACATACACAAATAAAAATAGATAATAAACACCTCCCCCAAACGCCATGCTGACAGTATGATGCGTTCTCAACAAGTTAAACATAGAACCACATTAGGCTCCAGCCACTGCATTTCCAGGAATAGAACCAAAAGAGCCAAAGCAGGGATTCCAACAGGAAGCCCTGCACTAATGTTTATAGCAGGAGCATTAGGCGGGGTAGATAAAAAGCAGAAACCACTGTCTATTAATTAACATAGGAACCAGTAATTAAAATGTGGTGTGGTCATGTGATGAAACACTGTGGCATTGACTTAAAAAGGTAGAGCTGGAGATGAAGGCCAAGGCCTCACACATGCTAGGCAATGCTGGCCACGGAGCTGTCCCCACCAGCCCAGTTAGTAAATTTCATCTTGATGCAGTCACACTAAGTTGCCCAGTGTGGTCTTGACTTTAGTGTCCTCTAACCTTAGCCCCCTGGGTAGCTGGAATATCAGGGATAGTAAGAGTGCATCACCACACCCGTCACTTACCGCTCTTTACCAAGCCCTGCCCCAAACCATATGTAATTTATAAGCAAGACACTGACCTTGTGTGTCTTGCTGAAACCCTGCATGTTTTTCAGATTTTTCCACTTTAATCGGACATCTGTGTATATGTGTGTCCATGCACACACAATATGCTCTATATCAGTTGTCGCTGTGGAGGTTTGTGTATCATAGGATGACAGTGAGGATCTTAAGTTGCCCATTCACAAGCACTCTCACCCCCTACACAACTGTCCCATCCCATCCCTGTTCTATAGCAACTGCTAACAAATATGTCTTCCATTTCTAAAACCGTGTCCTTACAAAGTGGACATTTACATAAATGGAAGCATAGGGCTTATCCTTCTTAAGAATGCCACTGCGCTCACCGGAGCCAGCAGATTCCAGCTCTGTGGTCTGATTTTACAGGCTCCTTATTTTCTCTTAGTCTTCTGTCCTTATGTGGGGAAACTGGCGAGGAAGCCCAGGTTCTCCTTCCCCAATCACATGAGCCCCAACACCATCCCCTAACCACAATTAAAAAAAAAAAACCCAAGCTATTTCCTTTTCCCAACTTTCAAGCCTCTTTGGGGTTTGCTTGAGAAGCCTGCCCCACTGTCTGCTGAGAACTTCATTATGTTATTAATAAACCTTCCTCTTCCTTCCTGAGAGAGCAAGGTACCACCAAGCATGGGTATTTGAGCTAGCCTTTAAGTGGGAGATGGCCCTACTTTTAGTAGGACGGCTGCGGGTAGTTGGCTCCTTGAATGATCATCTAAAGCACACTTCAGCGGCTGAATGGACTCCATGGTGTGTTTGACCATTTGCCTGCAGAAGCTCCTGTTCTTCTATGGTGTCTAGCTTTTGCTATCAAAGCCACTGAGAGCTCCAAGCACAGTGTTTTGCTGTTGTTGTTTTGGTTTTATAAGAACATAGGGAGAAATAGGTAAGAGCGCAAATCCCCCGTCACAGGGTACGCATCCTATTCTGTGCCTTAAAAAAAATTGCATTGATCATTTGTTGATGGCTTGATTGATTGTGTGTGGGATCAAAGAACAGGCCAGCTTGGAAGGCCAGCCTTCATCCCTCTCCTTCCACCATGTGGGTCCCAAGAGTCTTTACCTGCAGCGCCATCTTACTGGTCTAGCGTGTCTTTTTAAATGCCTGTATTTTTAATAAATGACAGCACCGTTTTACAGGGTAGCACCATTCGTCTCCCCATTGGTGATGGATGAGGGATTTGCATCTCTGTATTCTCACCAGCATTTGCGTTGTGTTCTGTGTTTATTTCAGTCTGTCTGAAGGCACATGTAATATCTCAGTTTAAGCCATCTTCCTCCAGTGACTGATGGGATTGAACACTTCTTCACCTGCTCGGTGTGTCCTCTCGGTAAACTATCTTCATATTTTGAACCATGTTTTCTTTTCTTCCCTCCATGCAACTTTTTTTTTCTTTCAAGTGCTGGGCATGGAACCTAGAACTCATGCATGCCAACTAAGCATCCAACCACTGAGCTGCGTCCTCAGCTGGAGCCATGGCTGTGACCTGATCATGAATTTCCAGTGCGCACTAGAATGTGGAAATAGTCTACACTGTACAGATTCCCTTTGCTTGCTCTGAAACTGGTGTGAAAGTAAACTCATTGAAAAGGAAAAAATTACTGGTCTATGTGCATAAATGTGCTTGTTCATGAATGTAGCACTCAATGTATACTTCATATGAGTGTAGTAGATATTAATCGTAATTCCCTTTATTCAAGTGTGCAAAGATAATGGCGTTTCTTTATTAACTTTGTCTGATGAGACTTCTAAGCTAATGGGAAATTCAGACCCATTGGTGTCTGCTTTCTGTCCTCCTACTTGTCTAACAGTCCTTGAGTCTTATTGAGTCCTATGGCGTTTAAGGGAGGCCGCTCTAGTTGCCCAGTGTGGGTCCATTGTTTTCCATTAAAGCACTAGCCAGTGGTCAGAGCTCATGTACTTCGTGTACTGGGCAGCTCAGCTGCAAATTCCCCATTCTTAAGTGAAGAGAGGCCTGACAGAAGTTGGGAGAAGCCCATTTCTCTGTAACCAATAGCCTGTGAACGCTTACCAAAGTCTCAGTGCATTGGAACTTATTGTCTTAACAGTAACGTGCTGTAGCAGACCAATCCAAAGTGGTAGCCAGAAGTCATATATGGCTATTGGGTACTTGAGTTGTGGTTAGTCCCATGGAGGAATTTAGTTTTATTTTCCTTTTGGGATAGGTTTTTATTATGTAGACCAGGCCAGCCTGTAACTCCCTATGTAGATCAGGCCTGCTTCACAGAAACTCACCTGCCTCTACCTCCTAAGCGTGGAATTAAAGGCATGTGCTACAGGAATTGATGTTTCAATTGCACTTAATTAATCTGAGGTTTACAGAAACTCTTGTAATGAACAGTACATCTCAGGGTGGGGACTGCCACATACCTGTTCATAGCTGCTTCTTCTCCTTTGGTTCTCTGATCACTTAGAAGGCATTTCGCTTCCTTTATTGAAATGCTTCCTATCCCTGAAGATAAAAATTATCTCTATGATGATAGTAATTCTCAAAAGACTAAGATTCTCAAATCTATTGTTTGCTGCATTCTGTCAAACTGCTTAAATGTCAAGAGGTTGGCTACCTCCTTTAAACTGAGGAAAAGAAAAAGAAAAAAAGAAAAGAAACAAGCACCAGTTAATATATGAATACATTGCTACATTACAGCGACACAGTATTAGTGTGTGCCAACTCTTTATATATGCTCTCATCTAGAGTGAGAATAGTACTCTGTGGTTTACCAAAACATTGAATAGCTTATCATGACTGAATATGTTGCTTTCCTGCTCTGGAAGTAGTCGGGAAAAGCTTGAGCAAGTGATTCAGTGGGACCTGATGGCGGGTCACAGTTTGTTTTGTTGGATGCTCTACAGGGCAGTGGAATGTGATTTACAAACATTGCTTATGTCTTGGCCAAGAACATAAGGGGTTCTGATAGTGTCTTTCTTGGACATGTTTTCAAGCATGCATAGAAGAATATCCAAAGGAGTCATTTGCATATGGTTACTCTGGTATGTTATCAGAGTATATTAATTAAGAATGCTTTACAGAAACTCATCTACCAGTATAGAACTCAACTATAGTATAGAACTCTACTATAGTAGCATCTACCAGTAGAAGAACTCAACCTTTGAGGCACATTAGCATTCTAAATTGTTGAGTAGGTAATGGGCAAACATCAATAGAGGAAAACTAATCCCTTGCTAGACTGATCTCAATACTTCAGCAGTTACCTTATCAGATACACAAACTTCTTCTACATTGTCTGCTATTTTCTATGGAGAACAATGGTTGAATTAACAGTTGTTGTGGTTGATTTCCAGGCCACTCTAATCTAGAATGAAATAAATTAATTATATTGGAATTATCCTGTATACATCTGGCTCTTTCAGCTTCAGCCTTTCTTTTGTCTCCTTCTTAATGATGGTCCCATAACCTTCTTTGGCTTTCTGGGTGTTGAGAAGTCTATCAGTCTCAGTCTGCTTCTCTCCTCTTAATTACAACCGCTTCCCCAGGAGAGAGATATTATAAGTAAAAGCATCTCAGTTGGTTTGTAATGCCTTTCAGCTACCATTTGCCCGTCCTCTTGGTAGTCTTGAATCTAATGCCATGACCTTCTTGGTGGAGCACACCACTCATGTTCCTTTCTAGACTCAGAGAGAATAATTACGATCCCCTGACCTATGGCTTGTGTCCTTCAGTCCAAAACCCTGGGTGGTTGCCCTCTGGTTCTCCTGCAGGTTTCAGTGTAGCCCACTGTTATTTTCCAGCTACTCTTGGTAACTTAATTTAGATTATTCCAAGTTTCTGAGATTTTGCTTTTAGAAGATAATATTTTGTTTTAATTTTTATGTAATTTTAAAGGGTATACTAATTCTACAAAATAGCTTGTTTTTTGGGGGAACATTTTTATGGCCACAAAGATATATTCTGATCGTATTCCTCCCTTCTGCACTACTGTCTCATTCCAGCCCCCTCCTCTCTAGTTCCTTTCCATTTCTCAAATAGTCCCTTCCTATTTTCATGTCTTTCTTTCTTTTTAAAACCTAGATTAGATGTATGAAAGAAAACTTGGGTCATCAGCTTCTCTGAGTCTTACTTATTCTGCTTAACATAAATGATCTCCATGTCTTCTACTTCTTGAAAATGATGTAATTTTGTTCTTATTTATGGATGAATAACACTCCCATTGTATATGTGTACCACATTTTCTTTATACCATATTCTGTTGGTAGGTGGGCTGATTCCATATCTTGGCTAATGTGAATAATGTAATCAACCCAGACATGCAGGGATCTCTGTGGTATGCTGACCTAGATCCCTTAGGAAATATACCCAGGAGCGCTATATCTGGATCATGTTTGCAGTGGTTAGTGCTGTCAATTTGACAAATCTAGAGTCTATCGGGAGGGAGACTTAATTTGAGTGTGCCCAAAGGGTGTTACCTTGATTATTTTAATCGATGTGGGAAGACATGCCCATTGTGGGTGTTACCAGTCCCTGGGCAGAGAATCCTGAAGTATATGGATGAAGAAACTGAAGTGAGCCCTTGTATGTATGCATTAATTCATGTACCTGACTGCTTTAAGTTCCTGCTGTGTTGACTTCCCCACAATGATGGACTGTACCCTGGGACTGTGAGCCAAATGGACCTTTTTTCTAAGTCGATTTTGCCAGGGGCTTTGTCAAAGCAATCAGAAGTGAAACCAAAACAGACATTTCATGGGAGAAACACTTCATAGTTTTTGGTTAATAGATCCTCCATGGCTATCATCTGCATATGCCACCTTTGTCACAAGTCACCATTTGATACCCACTAGAGTGGATGTTTGTGGAATCACTGCAGGTGGCAGGCACCTTTGAGATGGAGTCAAGGTGTTGAAGTGCCAGGAGGATTGATCATAGCACCCCTGAAGTCAGAAAATGTGATCCATGATGGTCACAGTTCTCAGGGTGCTGTCGCTTCCCAGAGCCCACGCCAACGTGAGCAGTCTCCATAGATCATAACCATAAATCCACACCGTGAATGTCTGCGAAGACTTCATTTCCTGACCGTGGAAAACTGAAACTGGGCCTCCTGTTCTGACTCCTCATGACATTCAGGCCTCTTACAGTGGCACCTGATCTTATGGGACCCAGGTGTCTATATGGTTGACAAGTTTTCTAAATTTTTTTTTAGCTAGTTAATCACAAACTAATTGGAGAGGGAAGGGCAGATATAAAAGCTGCTATTATGTAACTATTCACACTGATCATAAAACATTTCGACACAAAAACATGGAAGCACTGTGGAAATGTAACATCACACATTTCTAAAAAAAACCATACTCAGAATTTAGCCAGGCCCTGGCTGCCCCAAGGGGAAATGTGGAAATCTTGTTCTGCTCTGGGATGAGCCAACCTAATCACTATCTGCTAGAAGAGTCTCTCCAGGGCCCTTCAAATGACAGTGTGCTGGTTTTTATCTCTCCGTCTCAGATGTAAGTAATCCCCTTTCCCCAAGTTCCTTAGAGACTAACATGATCTCTTCATAGTGAGAGCTAAATACGGAGTCCTCAGACTAGAATAAAGTTCCCTGCCAAAGTGCCCTTCTAAGAAGGTCAGCAGCAAGGACAAGCCACAGCCCTTAGCTTCTGCTCTCTGTCAATGGACTCGCAGGGTCACCGGCTTCCTTCCCACAGATGAATCCTTGACCCAGACAATTGCTTTCCTTTAAAGCACATAAAGGCCCGATGCACATAGCCATGTGAAGTCTCCATTACAGATACATTTGTCCCTGGTGGCTCTTATATCTCCCATTCAGTTCCTTGGGGAAACAGCAAGGAGAACAGGCTTTTTGTTATTTTTCTAGAAAATATTTCTTTGAAAAGCATCACCCCACTCGTCTCCCCGTTCCTTCTTATCAGCCCTCTACCCTTGAAACCTCCCCCCAGAAAGAAAATAATAAAACGAAAAATAAAAAAATAAACCAAACATTAAAAAACATCTCATTGTGGGAGCTGTAGTGTGTGTATCCCACAATGTATCCTTTTGTCTACACATCTTTACTTCCAAATGCTCATTGCAATGAGTCGTTGGTCTGCTTTGAAGCCTCTGGCTTCTGCTATACCATCTCTTGGAATATCCTGTTCTTGCCGTGTCATGGAGATTCTGCATCAGGGTCCCTTTCACACACTCTAGCAATTCGTAGATGTTGGGATGGGCCGACTCAAAACTCTGGATCTTGGCCTGAGTGGTAGCTGAGTTGGTCAGCTCTCCCACACCCACAATGCCAAAGTGAACTCTCCAGTACTGCCCTGGCTCCCTTACCCAAGGCTGTGGCTAGCAAGGGGTGGGGCAGGCTTTCCCCTGCTCACATCCTCATGGCCTGTTCCCCTGTGCTTCCACCACCAGAGCCAGGCCTAACATGCTGCCTAGGTGAGGTGCAGGCTCTCTCTCCCAAGTGCTGCGTGTGGCTGTTAGTGAGAGGTGGGGCCGGCTCTCCAGAACGCCACAGCTAGTGAAGGGCAGGGCCAGCTCTGCACAGCTGTGGACATCAAAATGGTCCCAGGTGGCAACCCAGACCAGGGATGGTCTTCAGTGGTAATATGAGCCATGATATCGACCCAGACCCCTACTGCTGTGTGACCATGGACCCAGACATGGTCATCAACAGTAGCATGACCTCGGGTGGCAGTGCAGGCTACTCACAACAGGCTGTCCCTTTCCACCCTTAATTCTCCAGTTATATCTCTCTTCATAATGCTCAGGCTGCTCCACTTCTCTCTCCCCTCTGTCTACCGCACATTTGGACACAGTAGAGACTCCAGTTATGGGTCGGCCAAGTGGCTGTTGGGCCCGTGGGTTCTTCCCCAACCTGCACCTCGTCCTTCTGTTGCAGTGAGCTTCTTCACAGGCAAAACCATCCATGAACCATTCCATTTCTTTTCTATTTCCAGCCAGTCACTGGGTTCCTGAAGATGTCCCATGCATACAGAGATTCTCGGGGTAGAGGTCTCAGGGACACAGAAAAATAGGGTTCCCTCTCTCTGAAGTTCTAGTCCAGGAGACAAAAATTTACCACAAACTAGCCCATGACACCTCACAGAAAAACTCAGAAGACATTGGTTCACATCCTGTTTTAATGTTAATAGCTGGACCTCAGTTGAGTTGAGTCTAACTTGAGAAAATGGTAGACAAAAGACCTCATTCTGGGAAGCGGTGGATTGTGGGTAGTATTTCAGGGTTAATATCTGGATCCAGGTGAAGACAGCGATGGGAGAATCTCTATGTAGTGTGGCAGGCAGTGGCAGAGGACTGTTGGCTGGACTGTTATCTTTGGGATAATTTCTTAAACTTTCTTTGCCTCTTGTCATGTTCCACGTCACCTGCTGAGACAAGTTGCTTTCTCTGGCTACTCAAATGGGATCATGAGTACTGCTTCTTCCCAAGAGGTTGAAAATAAAATAATGCAAAACATTTGGTACTAGTGGACATTGAATAAATGGGCAGGTTCCTCTGGCATAGAGTGTGTGAATGTAAGCTCACAGAGAGAAGGGAGGTCACTCGTAACAGGAATGAGAACCTCAAATGTTTGAAGCTGCACTGCTTCTCCAGGAGATTAATTCTTCTCCAGGAACACATCAGAGGAAACACCCTTGCTTATAATTTAGAACATTATAGGATAATATTAATAAGGATAATACAAGATAATAAGTAAAAGGACATGCGTTTTAGTGGCTATCAAAGGACATAACATTTTATGTCACTCCCTCTATAACCAAAGCATAATGAATTCAAATTCAATGTAGAAAGAGTGAACCATCTCTTAATTTGAAACTTGTTGGCCCACTGCCAATCACCACGCACACTCTAACCCTGAGTGGTGAAAGGGCTCAGGTCCAGGCAAATTTCAGTTCATAGGGCCATGATGGCAAATGACCTCAAACCTTTCAAGAAAAACATATGGAGAGGAAGCAGAGACGAAAGGCCACCCCAAGGTGATATAATTGTCTATAATGCTGTTGTTTAGGTAGGTGATTTTTAATGTCAGCCATTAAAATTACACCAACTCTCATGTGATAAGTGCTCTATGTGCTGGGGTGCAGTTGACTTTGTATAACCTATTTGCGATTTCTGTTTTCCTTCATTTGTCCTCATCTGTCTCATAGAGGAAGGCACTATGGTCAGGGAAGCAGCCGTCACAGTCGATGAGTTGGCCAAAGTGTATTCACTAAGTAACTGATGCACAGGACCAATAGAGACTAAGATGGAAGCTGCCCAGAGAAAGAATGGACTTCAGCCAGCAGCCCCAGATGGCTTTATGGGAAATTAATATACCAATAGCATTTTCTCTTTTCTTCTGGCCAAATCCATCCAGAAGGAAGGGGGGAGGGTAGCCCACTGCTGTGGCTCCTCCTCCCAGACAGAGAGCAATGCACAGAGACAGTCTGGAGAAGAAAGAGCAGACATCTGACAAGAGGACAGACATGTTGCTCTGCTTCCTCTCCTGCCAAGATGTGAGGCTGGGAGTACCAGCTGTACACTTCTGCCACAGCCGGCGGAGAAAACAAACAATAACCCCCAAAACTGCCCTGAGGTAGAGAACAGGGAAGGTAGCTTGGGTACAGCTGGGCACACCTGTAGCCCCAGCACTTGGGAGGCTGCAGACTGTATCACGGGGCTGCACACTGAGTTCTAGGCCAGTCAGGGCCACACAGAGAAACTCAGTCTTTAAAAAAGCTAGAAGTAGGTTAATATATTCCCAGCTTGGGCAAACATAACAAAATAACACAAACTGTGTGGGGTTGGGGATTTAGCTCAGTGGTAGAGCACTTGCCTAGCAAGTGCAAGGCCCTGGGCTCGGTCCTCGGATCTGGGAAAACAAACAAACAAACAAACAAACAAACAAAAACCCAGAAATTTTATTTTTTCAGAGTTCTGGAAGTTAGAAGAGCAAGACCCAACTGTCGCAGGTTTGGTTTGCCTTCCTTACTGTGTCTGCAGGTGGGTACCCCTCTACAAGCATGCACCCCTGTTCATACAGAATTGGAGACTCGCTCTTTTTTTTTATTGCCTCATTGAATTAAAATTACCTTTTCCAGGACCCTCGCTCCTAAGGCAGCCACATTGGAATTTGGAAAGAGCTGTGCAATTCAGCCCATAGTAAGAGTTGGCTGGATAGTTTATACCACTAATGAGCCCTTTAAATAACTGCAGCATATAGGTAATTGGAGTAGCCCACAGAACTCCCAAAAGCTCCCCTTATTTTATTTGATTGCTACAACAATATTTCATCCAACCTCCTCTTCCTGGCATTGCATGTTTATTTCTGCTTCTCTGTCTCCAGGGACTCTGAGACCCAGACTCTGACCTTGGTCATTGATTCACAGACACCATATCCAGAGAACTTGACTCTAACCTGGACCTTTGTTCGATATGCTGAATGGCTGTCAGAGTCTCTTCTTTGAATCCAAGGAGTTGGATTACTACCGTTGGTGGGTAGCCCAAAGTAGAGCTAGAAGGCATTCATTTGTGGAAATTTTGATCTAGTGACATGGTTGTGGGAATGCCATTCTTAGTTGAGACTTGAGCCTACTTTTCTAAAATAGCAGTTAGCTCTCATCCATAGTCAGTGAATCCAGCCCTGGATAGTTCTATGGTGGCAGGGAAAGTGACACAGCGCCCTGTGTTAAGGATCAGCAAGCAATCATTATATGACTTAACAGGGTCAATTAAGAAGAAATCAAGAACAATGACACTATTCACAAAGGAAAGAAAAAAAAAGATATATGCGTTCACCGGCTGTTCAGGTATCAGAGAAGGGTTAATAACGGAGCCCTCTGGCTTCTCATTAAGTCGTCCTCCTCATTCCCAATGAGATGGGTGGGCTGAAGCCAGGATGCTTGGGAGACAGGAGCTGCTTAGTGTGGCCTCTAATAAATAAAATGCTTCAAGCGTGTTGCCTCGCAGGCTGTAGACAGCTACTGTGCTAAATTATTCATCCTGACTTTTACTGGGTACCTTCCTCCCATTTCAATTACTTGGGATTTTTATAGAAAATTGCCTGTGGGAATTTGACCCCTCCAACTGCCTGGTAATAATCTGGCTTGAATAGCAAACACAGCATGGGTTGGTTCTAGGGCAAGCCAGAGCATTCTCAGAAGGATTTGAGAGGGGTTGCTCCGAGCTACACAGACAGCTAGAAATTTGCCTCCAAAAAAAGATGCTTTTCGTGAGAATTTGTGCTATTTATGTTGTAGTGGGAAAAAATGTCAGTCATACCAAGATTTGAAGCCAGTTTTGTTTAAAATAGCAGTCAGCTTTGATATAAATACTTTTACCATCAACTGGTGGGCGTATGAAGGCACTGTTGAACATCTGTATCAAAAGATGAATAAATACCTTTGAAGGAGGGTGTTATAACTTATGCATATAATTGTGATTCTCTAGTGGAGCCACCCAAGTGCTAGCATGACTGATGGAGAAGTCATGCTGTGCATATGCATAAAGGTTAGCTGCCCATCATATACATTCTCTGTCCAGGGTACCACATACTGTTTAAGTGTATTCTTTTACGTAATGTTGACAACTATTCGGGAAGTAGGCATCTACATGAACCCAAATTTGCAAATGAGAAAAGAGGTTCTAAGGGAATAAATGACTCTGGAAATTCACACAACTTGTAAATGGTGATCTTATTTCATAGTCAGAGGCTTCATTGCAACTGCAATATTTGATTTAGGTCTTAAAATATGAGAGAGAGAGAGAGAGAGAGAGAGAGAGAGAGAGAGAGAGAGAGAGAGAGAGAGAGAGAGAGAGAAAGAGAGAGAGAGAGAGAGACAGAGAGAGAGAGAGAGGAAAGAGAGAGGAAAGAGAGAGGAAAGAGAGAGGAAAGAGAGAGGAGAGAGGGGGAGAGGGGAGAGGGCAGAGGGCAGAGGGGAGAGGAGAGAGAACAACTTCCAGGAGTTGGCTCATTCTTTCCATCTTGGGGGCCCAAAGGATTGAACTCAGGTTATCAGGCTTGGCAGCTGGTACTTTTACCAGCTGACCATTTTTGTCTGGTGCCTGCAGATGATAGCACTTTGAAGTTAAGCTATGTTTGAAGGAGATAGGAATAAATAATTACATGCCAGTGCTCTAGCTCATGCTATAATCAGAATCTTGAATGCTCCCCTAAAGGATGTAGAGTTGAAGTCTTAGTCCCTAGGCTGTGGCACTGTTGGAAGGTGTGGACTCTTACTTACATGGCGGGGCCTCCTACGAATTAGAAAGTTGGGAACACGTCCTTGAAAGAGACACGGGGAACCCAGCAACCCCTCTCTCATTTTGCTTCTTCGGACTCCAGGAGGCTCACGTTGCCCCATAATGTCCTCCCTGTCACAATGCACTTGCCTCACAGGGACACAGCGACAGGGGCAGTTGTTCACATGAACTAAAACAAACCTCTGACACCATGAGCTAAAATAAACCTTTTCTAGTTTTAAATCGAGTATTTCAGGCATTTTGTTATAGTTCTGCAAAGCTGGCTAACATGGTTTGCTGACATTCCATTGCCAATGCAAATAATTCCCTTTGCTAATATCAGTGATACCCATAAACATAAGTGCACTGCTTACCCATCTCCCACTATATTACGTTTTGCATTATGGCCTCAGACTTGTTTCATTTCTATCTAGAGGATCTTTTCCAGATAGGTGACCTGGGGGGATCTAAACCGAGGCCTAGGTTACACACCCTTGTTTTCAGGCATGTCTGGTGGCCAGTGGGGCAACAAAATTCACCCAGAAGGCATGAGGAATCCTTTGTTCAAACTTAGATGGAAGATAGGGGTCAACACCTGAG
The DNA here is from genome assembly GCF_947179515.1 of Apodemus sylvaticus. NCBI lineage: Eukaryota > Metazoa > Chordata > Mammalia > Rodentia > Muridae > Apodemus > Apodemus sylvaticus. The sequence goes on from NC_067487.1 coordinate 46,924,417, forward strand.
GGAGATGGAGTAGAATTCTTGGGCATTGTTCTTTTTTTTCCAAAACACCCTAGAACACCACTGTGGTGTGAGGTATTGAAACTACTACAGAGGCCTTTGGGTAGCTCTCAGTAATGCCACCCACTGTGGAGATGAAGTATTGAAACTGCTACAGGGGCCTTTGGGTGGCTCTCAGTAATGAATAGCTGTAGCGTCATTCCCCATGGCTGTACTTCATGGAGGCTATGTCTGGGGCAAGAGGTCAGCATGGCTCTGAGAAAGGCAGGCAGGGAAGGACAGGTGGCCCGGCTCGGATCTGCAGTGAGGCAACAGTTGGTCTCTAAGGTGACAAGGACCTAGAAGGGACCACATGGAGGTGACAATAAAAGATGGTGCGCTTTGTTCACGGAGTGTCACCCGTGTTCTCTCACTCACACACAGCCAGGAGCTCCTCAAGAGCTTGGGAGGATCCGGGGAGGCATCTTAAGACTTCCAAATCATGACTGTTATCGGGAGTTTCAGCCAGATAAATACTGTCATATTTCCATCAGTGAGCTTTCGATGCCCTGCGGAAACAGACAAATCCATAAAAGGGGCAGGGGGAGGGATTACCTCAGTTTTAGCTTTTGAAGATTTGGAGGAGAAATATGCAAAGGTCAGTAGGGTTCCCTATAGCCTGAGCCTTGGCTCCTCCAGATCTCCTCCAGAGGCAACACTCTTCCTTCCCATGCCTGCAACATTCAATCAGAACTAACCACTTGGCACAGGAACAAAACAGAAACATCCTTTCCACTGAGTTATGAGTAAGCAGATCTTTAGAAATGTGCCCCCTTCACTGTGAAGAGTGTGGCTAGAGAGGACCACAGTCTCATAGACGATCACAGGCAGCCAGGAGCCCACTGAGGAGCTGTTAATCTGAAAACACCTTAACTGAATCCACACGTATGGCTCGGCATTTCTCCAAATCAAACAACCTGAAAATAAAGAACCCAACTGCTAGTTGGTTCTATCCATCACATGCTATAGTATAGAATAGCTGCATGGACTAGCACACTGTCTGTGGTCCTCAGTAATAGGATCCACTGTGATCACATGTCTTGATTTTCCTACTGCTCTGCTTGATGGCTTCCCATTGTTCATTTGGAGAGACTTGGGCTCCAGTGGGTGTTGCTAGCAGTCCAGAGTCTTGGGATTTACTTGAACTTTTGTTCTTTCTAGGGAGCAAATGCTTCACAGAGGCTTGCTTTTTCATAGTGTATTTACCTCAAGCCAGGCATGACAAATGGACACAGCAGAAGTGAACGAAACAGAAACCCAGGCCTTGTATACCCTGGAGCACCCAGAGCAAGGCAGAGTCTACATGTTCCGTAGTTTACTACTTCAGGGATATTTTGAAGAGATATTTTTTTTTTTCATAACATCCAGGCCAATGTTTCAGAATTGAACTGCAAATGTATTATGCTGCAGCAAGAGATTCATGGATATTTCAACTACTTCTTAGGCTGTTCTATTTCCTGTTTCATTGGTCAGAGAGACCATCCTTAGCCACACAGGAACCTCAAGGTTTTTCTAATAATAGGAACTAATGATCTAAAGCAGGTAGAATAGTTCCTCTTGATCTTAGTCTGAGAGAAGTTCTGTCAGGAGGTAAGCAGAAGACAAAACCACTGTTGGAACTGGATTTCCACTCTTTATGGCCTATTTACAGCTTTACAAAGGTAGAGGTCCACAGGAAACCGGAAGTAGGCCTTACAGAAAGCAGAATGTGTCTGTTACTGGGCTTTAGCCCCAAAGAAGTTTAGCTTGAGTTTTCTCTGACTACAGCCCTGAGTTAAACTCATAGGCTAGAAAGGAGTGTGAGTTGGGGTTTTCATTTCCACATGTCCCCTCAAGTGCTCCCTTTTTCATGAAATAATTGACATCACAGTGGCCACCAGCTGCGTGGGATAAATTTTTTGTTTTGCGTGGCATGTCAGTGAGCAAGTTTCCATATACACACAGTCTAGGGTCAGAAGGAGTCTAATTATTGTTTCAGCAAGATTTCATTGAGTTCTGTTGCCTAACTATAAACAAATGAATGAATCAACAGCAGCCATATATGAGCCATTGAGTCAGAGATGAGTTTCATGGGTAGTATGTAAAGGATATGTGCCAGTGTCTTCCCCTTGACATTGTCATGTCTTTATGTTTTGCTGTGGAATTATGACGCTGGAAAATTGGTGCACCCCTAAGGTCCTCCAAGGGAAGGGAATCCATGAGTGGTTTGATAAGGGGCTGTCTGTCAACTTGGACAGATATTATTTCTCACCTTTCTTACCTTCTCTCTACCTGTTTTCTGTTTAGACATCACTGTCTTACAGTGGCTAGCACCACCTATAGTCTGGCCTATAACAGTGGCTGCTGTATCTGGGTCTCCAATCCCTCCTCCAAGCAGCTACTCCTGGGAAAACACAAGTCTGAACATGTTCTTTTCCTGCAGTCTTCCTCCACAGGGAGACACACTCCTTCAGGTTGGCAGCACAGATATCTCACAGTTTTCAGAATAAGCTATTTAACAGCTAATGGTTCTGCAGGGAGGCCCAAGAGATAACTGGTGTTGACCCAAGAGAGCTAGCTCAGAGGCTGTTGCAAAGCATGTATTCATATCCCTCCCTACCCCACCCCCGTCTCTCTCTTTCACACACACACACACACACACACACACACACACACACACACACACACACACGTTCTCTCTTCCATGTTACTTCTTTGCTCCTTTGCCTCAACCTGTTCTCCCTCTGCTCTGGTGGCTCTCCATCTACTCAGATGGATGCGTAGATGGGGTTTATGTCTCTTCCTGATGAGTCAGTCACTTGCTGCCGTACCCTGAGTTGATTTCTTCAGCACATCTGGGTTGCCTACACTGAAGACTTTCTGAGCTTGGAGGAGCACCCAGTCTACAGTATCCAACATGGCCGCCGGGGCTTAGTCATTGCTTCTTCCGTGGTGGTGGCTTGCCTGAGCACTTTTCATATTCTACTGCTCTCAAATACTCACTTGAAAGGTTTTGGCTTTTTGTTTTGTGCCCCCACCATCTCCTCATGAGACTTGCATATTGGCTCCTGGGAAAGTCTGTTCATAGTACCTCGGTGTCCTTGTCTCTCAGGCAGTCATTATATGTATTTGTGACGGTAGCTTCCTACCTTCCTATCCTGAAACAGACTTTACAAGGTGGTAAGCAAGAGATTCTTTAGATGTACGTTTCAAAGTCAAATTAAAATTCCAGCTTCCACTTCTCCATCCTCTTGGATTTTGATGCTGTTTGTGTAGAGAATAAAAAAGAATTTAAAGATAGTCGAAACAGATGACATTTATGTCTTAGTTAAGGTTTCTATTGCTATGGTGATAGAGCACTATGACCAAAAGCAACTTGGGGAGGAAAGGGCTTAGTTTATCTTACATCTTGTAATCAGTCATTCAAGAATAGAAAATCAAGGTAGAAACCTAGATGCAGGAACTAATTACAGAGACCGTGGAAGAGGGCTACTTACTGACTTTCTCCTCATGGCTTGTTTCCTTATACAACCAAGGACCACCTGCCTAGGGGCAGCACCACCACATCAATTATTAATCAAGAAAATACCCCACTGGCTCCCCAATAGGTCAATCTGATGGGAGAATTTTTTTCAATTGAGGTTCCCTTTCCCAAATGACTAGCTTGTGTCTAATAGACATAAGAACCAACCAGGATAATTTATAATAATTGAATAAACCAAGGGACAATTGGATTCTAGTCCTGGTCAAATCAGCCATGACATGATTATTATAAGCATGATTATTATTATGGGTTGCTACTTTGGCCTTTAAGGAACCTCTTTCCTGTGATGCCAGGGAGTAATTCATTCAAAACACAGATTAAAGGTTTATTACATATTTCCCACAGTAAAGAACATATTACTTTACTGAATTACAGAAGACTTGGCTCTCTCTGAAGAGTTTTTAAACACTTCATTCCTCTCATAAAGTAGAGCTAAAATGTTAGTGCAAATGAGATGATTATTGAGAGTGAGATTTAGGACAGAATAGCTCCAAGATCACTCCCAGCTGGGAGAGTGACCCTTATGTTATGGAAATTTAGACTGTCTTTTCAGACTAGGTGAACTGACATTTATTAAATTCTTATCATATTAAATATTTTACAAGTATTATTTCACATACTTCTTAAGGAAATGAGAGAAGTTGGGGTCTATATTCACATGAGAAACACGGAGAGGAGGACAGCGCAGCCCAGGGAAGTAGTCTAGGAAAGAGCAGCTGCAGGCACGTGAAAGGCTTCAAGTTATATTTGCTTTATCTTCTGTCCATAGGACACTAGGCATCATGGAATATCATCTGCAAATGGATAGCCTGGCAGATATCCCCCAACTTTGTTGGGGTCCATGCCCCCAAAGCCTGTTCCACATGGGAAGATTGCTGGAAGAGATTGGGTTCCCTTCCCTCCAAAGGCAAATTTGCACCTCCTGTATGTGATAGCTTTGGGTTTTAGCAATAGGATAGACTGTTGCTGCATCTTGGGAAGAGGGGAGCAGAGAGGGAGAGGCCTTAAATGACCTTCAAGAGAGTCTCCGTGGAGCTTCTCATCTTGAGAAATGGCCCTGTATCTCACTTGTTAGGAAAAACAATTCCTGCTATTTCTGCTATGGATCTATCAACTCTCCTGAAAGCAAAGTTCAGCTTCTAACTTATCTTTGAATTTGGGACCTTATAGACTCAGGGAAGACATCTCAGCAGCATTTAGTACAGGAATCAGGGTTTAGACTACATTTTTGCTGCTGGACAGTCAGTGTTGTTTGTCTGGTTTCTAAGACATTCAGTGATCATGGGCAAAGAATTCTATCATCTACAAAGGCAGAAATTATTTTGAGAAAGCTATAGAAATCTGAGGCAAAACAAAACAACGTTTCCCCCTAAGGAAATCTGAACTTAGCCTTTGATGAAAATAAGGCTATTTCAATGACATCATTGTTTGTGTCTTCTTGCTATCTCTCTTGGAGATTGCTCCAGGTTTATTCCCAGCCAAAACTAACAGCTGGACCTCTTTTGAGAATTTAAAAAGCCATGCTTTTATTTAGTCTTGACAAATCTCCTGTAAAGAAGGTTTCACAAGGACTTTGCTGGGCATCTGGGCCCAGAGTAGAAAAACAAATCCAGGGTGACTTTCTGGATAATCTGCTATCAAAGGATCAAAGTTCACATCGTTGAGACAGGATATTGTTCCACTGGCTGCTTCCCTTAGAACTCCCTTAGCAAGGCTCCACATTCAATAATGTGTTAATTGCTTTTCACTTTTCTTTCTGCCAATAAATAAATACTAGGCAGTGGAGCCCACATGACTGAGTTCATGCTCCCTCACCCAAAGCTATCAAGGGTGTGACTTCTTCTGAGCACCTATTATGTGGAAGCCTCTATTCTGGATGCCATGGGTAAATGTCACAAGGTTGAAACGACCTTCTGCTTTTCCAGATGAGTTTAGGGAGGTGCCAGCACATGCAAACATCTAAGCGATCAATCACCATTAACTGAAGGAGCCACTAGAAGAGCTGGGGTAGGCATATAGCTCAGTGGATGCTTTCCTGGCACGCACAAGGCCATGGATGAATCCTCACCATTGCATAAACCAGGCATGGCGATGCCTGTGATGGATGATACCTTTAACCTCAACCTTTGGGAGATGGACACAGGAGAATCAGAAATTCAAGGTCTTCTTCAACTAAATAGCTAGTTCTAGACTAGCCTGGGCTATATGAGACCCTGTCTCGAAAAACAAACAAACAAACAAACAACAACATTAGCAAGATATCTGTAAAGCAAATTTAGTGACAGTCTTTGCAAGGAAGTCAGGAGGTAGGATCTTAGATGAAAGGAATTTGAACAAAATTATTGGCAAGGATTCCCTAACTAGATGTGAGAGCCAAGGAATAAGCATGATTAATTTATACGTGTGACTGGGACAATAACCACATTAATCATAGTCATTGTGCTTAAACTCATTGTATTCAAAACTCATGATGAAATTTTATCCTGATGCAGGGTGCTGGGTGCTGAGAGACTTATGTTACTAACAACCAAGTGGGACTTTTTAAGACATGATTAGATTATGAGGGCTTTGCTCTCAAGAATGGATTAATTTGTACAGAATTATATATATATATATATATATATATATATATATATATATATATATATATATATATATATATATATACATATATATGTATGTATGTATATATATGTATGTATATATATATGAATTTATTTGCGAATGAATGTTATAAAATTGACTTTTGCTCTCTCTCTTGTATATGCCCTTCTTAAGTAGTGCCCCACACCATCAGTACTCTACACAGTACCCAGTGGAAAGGAGACTGTCACAGATAAAGCTCCTAGACTCTAGATTCCCAGTTTCTAGAACCATGAGCTGAAGAAGGCTTTATCCTTTATAAATCACCTAGTCTGTGGCATTGAGCTATAAAAACAGAACATGGACTAAGAGGCATTCATCACCCCCGAGTGACATTGTCTGGATATTACAGCTCTACTGTATAGCCTGAATAGGCCCAGTAGATTCCACTGTACATTGGACCTCATTGACAAAGAGAGCCTTCTTGCCCCTTTTCCTTCCATATTTCTGCTGCATAGAAATGAATTAAATAGTCATTCTAAGGAGGCTGGCATGTCCTTGCACCTGCTAAGAGACTGATTTCTAAAGAGATTGAGAGATTGCTATTGGTTTTAGAAAGATACTGGCCACTGGCCCAATGTGGACTCACTCCCTGAATCCACTTTTTCTTGGTGGGGTCTTGTGCTCAAACTCTGGCTCCTCCCCCCATCACTTAGGCCATGCTATGCTTAGTGTGACTTCCCTGAGATGTAAAGAGGTCCAGCCAGTGGATCCAGACAAAATAATGTCCTTGGCAGAGGTGCCAAGACAGAGCTCTGGAAAACAGAGGAAGTCTAGCAGATAACTGGCTTCCTCTGAAGGAACTGGGGGAGTTTTTATTGACCACAGTGAATTGTTGGCACCAGCAGGGGATGGAGATCAGACCTGAATCTCCACTTGACTGTGTATCCTGGCAGCCTTGACAAGGACAAACCACAACGGGCAGGGTGAGTAAAGGGAGAAGGGAGCTATGGTGGTCCCCCTCTGTATAGAGTTTCTAGAAAGGCAACAGAGCCTCTGAGAAGGCAATTGAGCCACACATATAGGGAGCTACGGACTCCACATCAGAAAGACCTACTTTAGCTCAGGGATGAACAGGGGGACTGGTACAGGGCTCTTTGCAATTCACCAATCAGAACATCTTTCAGTTCTCATCAGAGAAACCTTTCCTTGCTGTAAAATGACAACTGACCCAGAGATTGTCCCATAGTGCGCAGAGAATAAAATACTATGGAGTACATGGTTCTAAATGGGATATTCATATTACACACACACACACACACACACACACACACACACACACACACACACACACCAAGGATTAAGGATCTCTGTGGAAGAGGGAGTAGGAAGATTGTAAGAGTCGGGGATGACCAATAACATCAAGGAGACAGTGTTTTCCAGACACAGCAGTAGCTGTGCGTATGAACTCGTATTGATTGTGATAGATAACTTGCATAAGACCCCCACAATCTCCAGGCAGACACAATGCCAGCACAAAAAGGAGAAGGGAGACATGAAATCCTCCCATTGGCTGCTGAGGCACTATCGGCATTTGATAGCTGCTGGGAAAAAGAGAGTCAGATTTCTTTCTGGATGTAATCCCTGCATGTTGACTACACACCAGGGCAGGCCCTACTCCTAGTACTATCTGGGAGACCTAAACTGGACTCAATGGAAACTTAAAAGAAAAACAAAAAGAAGGAGTCTCAAAGTTGGGTGAGAAGGGAGGGGCAGGAGAAGGTGGCAATGGGAGGAGTTGAGAGTAAATATGTTCAAAATACATTGTATGAAATTCTCAAAGAGAAATAAACATATTAGCTTTTGAAAAAAGAAAATGCAGATTATATTCATCTAGACCTTGGGTATATTGGCAATATTCCTTCCAAATGCATAGTAGTATTTGATACCAAAATCATATAGTTTTTTAGCTGTTGGTTTTGTTTTTCTTCTTATTCCTTAGCAGAAAACAGATTACTGGTCTCCATCCTAGACCAGGTGATCCTGAGGAGGGGAGGAGCCTTAGAATTTGCATAGTTTAGCAAGTGTTCCTGAGTGAGCCATCTTGCTTAAGTTGCAATCAGAAGGACCAAAAAGCTTGTGCTTCACCCTCGGACACACACACCCATTATATTGAAGTCCTTTATAGAGGACTTCAATATAATTCAAGACATTAAAATATATACCAAGATTCAGAAAAGGAGACACTTGGATGGTTTAGAAACTTCAGTAGCATCTCACACAAGTTGCTGACCTTCCCACGCGGGATAGAGTTGGATAGTTGCTAAAATTGGAACCAAAGGTTTGTCTGGAGCTGTAGACAAGACTGGGAATAGACTCCAGGAACCAGTTATTCATGGGACAGAGTGATATTTTCCTGTGCCAATTGAATCCAGACCTCTGATCCCTATCACTCCTCCCTAACCCCATGGCCTTCTTCAGTCTGGACTCTTCCAGATGTCTCTGTACTCTCCCTCGTATCCACAACAAACCTCCTCGACCATACCTCATTATTTTTTCCATCCAGACTATGCCCCTGGCCACAGGGGTCTTCTGTTTCCAAGCTACCTACCATCTCCTGCCTGCCCCGGAAGACCCCCTGATCCTCTCTCTGGAGCTCATCATGGGCGAAATGTTGGGTTTTTTCTTTCTTATTCTTTAGCAGACTTCAACTTGAAAATGTATTCAGTCAAAACCACTAGAAAATAAACAATTTTTCTATAGCACCCACTCAACTTTCTGCTAGTTTATTGTCGGAGTCTTCTGCCCTGGGTATCAGGTTCTAGGCACATTCCCTGCGATTCTCTTTCTTTGCTACTTTGCTAAGATGACCTAGTCACACTGGTCCAGGTAGGCCAGTCAACTGCCAACTCTTTTAGAAATTAAAAATAACTTCAATAATGGATGGAGTGAAGTGCAGAGCAAATGCTGTGGTGCTCAGCCCACATCTCTTGTTGGATAATATACTCATATCCCTAGCTGTTGGAAATTATGGGAGATGAAATGCTGGTCTGGGTCTCCCTAGGAATAGCCCTTGGCTGAAGACCTCTATTTTCTCTCAAGGTCATGTCCTTCCTCTGGACAGCTTACATCTAATGATTGTTATAAGTGCAAAGTGCTGGGGTGGAAAACTTACCTGTTTGGGAGCAGACACATGGGATCCATTGTGGTCTCTGTTGCTCCGACTCAGTCCCTAGATTGACCCTGATTCCCTCACCTCCTTATAGATACTTCCTAGTGAGCCTCCTGCATGTCACATTTGGCTTTTGGGATTGTCTCCCAGGCTCTGTCTGGTCAATGGCAGACACAACTGACTCACAGTTTATGAACACTATACATACACTTGGCTGTCCACTCGAAGAAATTCTCAACCACGGTCTAACACTGGCTGCCATGTCCTCATCTTACTCTGAGCCCTACAATGATGTTTCTAGTCCTAGTGACAGCGCTCGGGTTGAGACTCACCTGGAACATCACAGGCCGAAGAGGATTGCTGTTCCTTGGGTCCCACAGGAATGAGTGCTCTGATTCAGTAGCTATCTATCACAGTCACAGGAAAGCAGAGAGCTTGCCAGCCACCCCTGACTGACTGAGTCAAATGCCAGCCCTGCAGTAGGGGCTTAGCTGGGTGGCTCAGTCCTCTTGGCTTCTTGACTTCTGGCCTAAGGAACACCTAGCCACAGCCTCCCCTTAACTTCGAAGTTTTCCAGGATGGCTTATCCAGGAGCACTTGGTCCTCCCACCACCCTTTCCCCAGCAGACACACTCAGAGGCCACCCTGAACTGGATAAGAACTTTCACTTGTTACCATTCAAACTGAAACAATGCTTGCCTGCCAGATAATTAGGCATGTGACATTTTGATGAGGTCTTCTTAGGACAACCATTTAAACAATAGAACATTTTATCGTGAAAAGAGAAGTTTGGTGATAAAACTTTTGGGATTGTCTCCCAGGCTCTGTCTGGTCAATGTGTGTGTGTGTGTGTGTGTGTGCGCGCGCGCGCGCGCGCGCGTGTGTGCGAACTCTTGATAAAACACAAAACTGAACACTCATCACATTTTTCCCTAAGCACTTGACAAAGCACAGACAAACCCCACGTGCACAGTTTACACTGAACCACACTCAAACAATGCCTTCCCCCTGCCCTGCTCTGATTTTGTTCTCAACCACAATTCTTTTTCAGTATAGTGATTTTTATTCAGTGTTGAGTGTTTCAGTGATGCATACAATGTATTTTGATTCTTACCACATAACACCTCCCAGATCCAATCCCCAAGCCCCCTCCAAACTTTATGTCCCTCACCTCAATAACTTACTTAGTTAAATTTTTGTTGCCTCTCTACTCATAGGTCCGCCCACCTCCCTTTCTGAAGCAGTTACACTCAAGAGTCCACCCTGACCTGGATGAGATGGGTGGATGTGTGGTCATCCAGTGGAGCATGGTTGACCTACTGGGAGCCATACTCTTAAAACAATTCAATTTTCCTTACCTTAGTAGCTATCAACGGTTCATGACTCCTCAGTTGGAGGTGGGGGCTAGAGAGCCTCTGCCTTCTCTCATGCTGGAGTCCAACCACAATTCTGATTTGTAGGCTTATGTGTTAATAAGCTCTTAGTCACGTAAAGAAAGACCCGATAAAGTCAAGTTATATGGAGGAAAGATTTATCTTGGCTCATGGTTTCAGAGGTTTCCATTCATCATTCATTGGCTCCATTGCTTTTAGATCTGGGCAGAATAGCATAAGGAGCACATGGTAGAAGAAATGATTCACTTTATGGTAATGGGAAACAGAGAGAAAAGAGGTGGTTAGGGTCTTAATATCTCTTGCAAGGACATGTCTACAATGACTTAACTCTCTCTTAATAAGAAACACCTCCTACACATTTTCCCACCTCCTGACAGTATTTAGGGATGGAGAACAAGCCTTCAAGATGTGGCCTTTGGAGGAGACTTAAGATCCAGATGATGCTGAATCCAAAATTGTATTAAAAAGATTAGCTGCTGCTTACTTATTCCTAGGGGGAATGCATTTTAACATACAATGGAGTCTATTTTCAATTGGTAGAAATAATTGCTAATGTCTATAATAAACATTCTGCAACTATTAACTCAAACTTCACAGAGGCATAGAGAGGCTAAGTGAATGTATTTATTACATAAATACATGGGCTCCAAATTGATCAGCCCCTGTCCTTTTTTAACTACTACACCATCTGTCCTTGTATCCTGACTGAATATATTATGGGTAGATTATATATTATCTTAAGTCTACAATTGAAGGTAGACGAATGAAAAGAAATAGCCAACCATACACACCAATCAAAGGTCCTCACCAACATATTCACCTGGAATCCAGTGTGGAACAGTGAATGTGTAGCATTCAGAAATAAGCATTTGTTCTACCTGGAAAAGAATGTGAGCAGAACATCTAAGAGAAAGAACCATCATAGAAGTGCTTGCCCATCTGAGAACTGAGACGAGAATTCTGAGAATTTTGAACCTGAAAAAGGAACATAAAACAGAGCCATTGGCACCTTTCAAAGTTCAGTTTCTCATGGGTTTACAGCTAATCACAAATGAGATATCATCCTATATAGCTCTTCTACAATCAGATAATTGTTCATGTCAGAATTCACTTTCATCAAGTGTCCCTTGAGGTTGGAAGAGTGAGTTTTCAGATATTTTAGTAGTACTGAATTTCTTGAAGGAAACTTCCTCATAATATAGAGCTCTCCAGATAATAGTAACATTTGGGCCCAGAGGAAGGGTTGGGTAGACTAGCTTCAGTGACAGGTGGTAAGATAGGGAGAGAGGGAAAATGTAATACAACCAGCATGTTATCTCTAACAAACGTTGATACAAAGGACAATTAAAGAGAAATTGTGTTAACTTCAATGACTTAATGGCCTTAATGATTTTGACATTTCTAAAGGGTCACAAGCTAGTTAAACTTACTTCCTAGCAAAAGATGGAGGCCTCTATGTCCAAGACAGTGATATTGTCTGCCCCCACCCCTCAGAGCACAGCATGTGACCCAAGCCACATACTAAATCTGGCATGGTGATTCCTTTGTGAGGGGATGGGGGCAGACCCTTTGAATTGATCTGCCCAAACAAGGAGCCTTTTGGTTCCTTTCATAGAGAGACTTCAAGAGCTGGCAGTGTGGCCATCAGAAGGCCTCCAGAGGCCATTCTGTTAAAATGTCTAGGAAGGATAATGCTGAAGCAAGAACAGTGGACTTCTCAAGAGTCACTGGGAGCAAAGAGAACAGAGTGTAGTTCTCTAGGGAAGGGGCCTCACTGCTTGTCTTAGGGGCTGGTTCTGTCTCTCTATGGCCTTGCCCAAGGCCCATGCCCTAGCACTACGTGTTGGCAATAGTGAGGAAGAAGGAAAGAACTAGAGACAGCCTCGGATGCTTCTGTGCCGACAGCAAGGACTTAGCCAGAATGGCACCAACGTAAAAGGAGCCATCTTAGGAGGCAAGGAAAGCTGTTCCATTGTCTTCCTGGTAGCTTCCTCTCCATTGTAGAGGATTGGTGATGTGCTGTGCACTTAACTGGCATGGATTACTAGCTGATCCTCAAATCCTCCTGCCCCAGAACCAACTATTTATCCATTTTGTCTTCTCTTGGAAACCCTGTAAAGAGTCTCCATAGAATTCAATGTGAGATAGTTGCTTTCTACACGATTTTGACAAAATTCCCGGGATCCTCATTTAATTTTATTAAAATAAAATGGTCTGGGGACTGGAGAGATGGCTCAGCGATTAAGAGCACTGACTGCTCTTCTAGAGGTCCTGAGTTCAATTCCCAGCAACCACATGGTGGCTCCCAAGGCTCACACCCATCTCCAATGGGATCTGATGCCCTCTTCTGGCACTCAGGTGTACATGCAGACAGAACACTCTTACACATAAAATAAAAATAAATCTCCCATAGAAAACTAAAATGGTCTGTCTGAAGTTCCAGAAATGAATTTTCTTTTCTATTATTATTATTGTTGTTGTTGTTACTATTATTAACTGTTTTGGCTGTAAATTTTCCTTTTGTGATGTCTAAGGTCATCCTGGGAGAAGAATGAGATTTGCAGTAATTGTAGGTATTCAGCTTGTCTGAGAGAGAACTGAAAAAAAAAAAACAAGGGTGGGATATGGCATTAATCATGCTATAGTTTAGCAACAGGGTCCTGTAACTCCTCAGTTATTTATAATAAGACTACTTTCATCCTACTGCCAAAGTTGTGGTGGAGAGTTGAGTTAGCATTTTCCAATCAAGTCATAAGAAATATTATAAGCAGTAGATGTAGAAATATTTTTGTTCCCTTTCTTTGCTGATCAATCCAGACATCTGGAAGAAAGCCTGGAAAATAACACAAGCTTAATAACTAACTTCTGAATGAATGAAGCACCTGCAACTCCTTTATGAAGCTAGGGTCTGTAGGAATATCTTAGGGTTTTACTGCTGTGAACAGACACCATAACTAAGACAATTCTTATAAAGACAACACTTAATTGGGACTGGCTTACAGGTTCAGTGGCTCAGAAAATTATCAAGTCAGGGACATGGTAGCATGTAGGCAAGCATGGTGCAGGAGAGTTGAGAGTTCTACATCTTCCTCTGAAGGCCACTAGGAGAAGACTGGCTCTCACATGATTAGGAGGAGGGTCTCATTGCTCAGCCCCACAGTGACACATTTCCTCCAACAAGGCCACACCTACTCCAACAAGGCCATGCCTCTTAGCAGTGCCACTCCCTGGGCCAAGCATACTCAAACCACCACAGGGGTCAAAGGAAGCCAGGTATCCTCTGCCTTTATATTTCTAAACTCAGTTTGTAGCAAGGCCTTCATAGGTACCTCAGGATGACCTTGACCTCTCCATCCTCCTGCCTGTTTGTTCATCCTGAGTGCTGGGATTATGTTCTGCTTCTCATCAATGTATACTCTTGCTAGGCCAACATTTCTTAGGGGATAAATCAAACAAAAGGCGAAGTTCTAGATCCAACTCAATACTCAAACCCCAATCTACTTTGCAGAAGTATTACTGCTGTTAGTGTAGAACAGGGAGTCCCAGTGTATTTAAAGACAAGTTTTTTTTTTTCAATATTCAAAGTATATTTTCACAAAAATGGGGAATGGGGTTATAGCTCAGCCTGCGTGGAAAAGACTCTGGATTCATTCCAACAATACTACACACACACACACACACACACACACACACACACACACACACACACACACACAGAGAGAGAGAGAGAGAGAGAGAGAGAGAGAAGCTGAAAGGGAGAATATGGTTATCATAATTTTAGTATCCGGTTATTACCTTTTGTCATGTTAACTCAATTAAAAATTTAATTGTTTTAATATCAATTTACATTTAATAGACTAGAACTTTACCTGTAAGGCTTGAAAAATAATGATAATAAATATATATTGAAAGCATTTAATCTATTTATTTTCATACTTAACAGGTATATTCATGGTTACCTCTTTCCACACCAAAATCTGATAATTAAATTTGTACTAATAGATCACATTGCCTTGCTTCTAAAAGCTCCTTTAAGGGGGTTGGAGAGATGGCTTAGTGATTAATATGGCTGTTCTTCTAGAAGACACAGGTTTGGTTCCCAGCACCCGTGACAACACATACCCTTCTGTGTCTCCAGTTCCAGGGCATGGCATCCCTTCCCCTGTCCTCCATAGGTACTAGGCATGCATGTGGTGCACAGACATACATACAAACAACATACTCACATAAAATTTAAGAACAAACTACATTAGGTTAATTTATACAAATTGTTTTCAAGGAATGATGTTCTAGTAATGAGGATTGACTACACTGAAAGGCTGAATTTTCCATCCACAAGCTGCTTTGTGACTTTGGATGGAAAATTTGAAGGAATGAATTCCTTGAGACAGAGATGAAGGACACTAAAGCCTGCCTTACTTTCATGATGTTTTCAGACCGGCACATCTTCCACCTTCTACCTCTCAACTCAGGATCCATGGAGAACCCAGGGAGAATCTTATGTGAGTTTTCTATCATCACCATAGCCATAGGCAGCTATAATATTTATCTCTCCAGAAGCCTCCCTCTCAGCAATGTGGATTGCTTCTTGTCCTCTTCCTGTTCCCTGGAAATGCTTGGCAAGGATCCAATTGCTCACGCTCAGATCAGTGGGCTGGGTTGGATTCCTTACCTTGAATAAACGATGCCGCTGCTCAAGAATGAACTGATTGTCACCAAGGAAGGACGACTTTTGGACTCATTTCCTTAGCTATATACCATAGTTCAGGGACAAGAATTTGGAGGAGGCTATGGAGGAGCATGAGCCAGAATTTTAGCTGCTGCGACAGTAAATGCACAGCATTAGAGGACACAAAGATACAAACAATACCAAGTATGCCATTCAAAGCAGCAACAAGGTAGGATGAACTGGTTCTCTCTCTGTGTCTGTCTCTGTCTCTGTTTCTGTCTCTGTCTCTGTCTTTCTCTCTCTCCCTGTCTCTCCCCCTTCTTTATTTTGCTGTTTTTAAGATTTATTTTATTTATATGAGTACACTGCACCAGAAGAGGGCATTGGATCCCATTATAGGTGGTTATGAGCCACCATGTGGTTGCTGGGAATCGAACTAAGGACCTCTGGAAAAGTGGTCAGTGTTCTTAACCACTGGGCCATCTCTTCAGCCCAAATTGGTTCTCTTAACTGTCAAGTTTTAGAACCAAGAGCAATGATGGCTTCAGTCAAGGGGAAAGTGAGGAAGCCAATGACACAGGCTTACTACACTGACAGCTAGCCTCTCCTGCACTTTGGTAAGGCAGCTGCTGCATTTTTGGAGCGGGGCGTGGTCCAAAGGGCAAGACCTGTCTAATAGGGAACCTACAATTATCTCACGTGACTCACAGTACAGAGCACTAAAACGTCTACCTGGTTTCTTTTCTGCCCTTGTTATTTACCAGGTGAGCCTCAATCCCACGATGCCAGCTGGAAAAGCCTCATTTCCAATTCTTCCTCTAGGTAGATGACTACATTTTAAACAATGAGATGTAACTGAAAGTTGTTGGGTAGCAGCCTGTGACTGCTCCTGTAGGAAGAAGGATTGGACTTAGCTAGACACTTGTTCAGCTAAGTGCTTCCTCTGCTGCTGAAGACAATATAGAAATCATAACAGCCACCATCTGGAACAGGAGGATGTCTAGGGACTTTAAACCATACCCAGGATAGCAAAGCAGAGAGACAGAGGAACCTGAGCCCATGGTGACATGGTAGAGTCTTCACAACAGCTAATAATAAAGGCTTCCAATTTATTATCCATGGATTATGTATGGCTTAAAAATAAGGAAAGCAAAGGCAACCTGCTCTCCTAGCTTCCTGGTGCCATGAGCTGACTTAAGTTTCTGGAGACACGACTACATCCTGTCTGGTCCAAGTCACTGTTTGCAGACCAAAGAGCGCTGGAGAAGGAATGTATTAGAAGGGAAGCCTCCCGGGCCCCTCCACAGAGCGGCTAAATGAGAACATGCTCTTTCGGAAGCTCTTCCTGTGATCTGCATTAATGTTTCTGGAAAAACTGGTATTGATGTAATTAGGTTTCTGTCTGTAAGATGGGCAAGATGGCTCAATAGCTAAAAGCACTTGACATGAAAAACTTGACCACTCGACACTATCCTTAGAACCCATGTACAAGTGGGAGAACTCACATCGCAAAATTGTCCTCCGATGCCACACATGTATCACGGCATGTCACCCCCACCCAAGAATAACAAAATTTTTAAATTTAAAAATTGCTCACTGCTATATCCTAGGGAGAAATATACTCTGTTAATACTAAACCATGGTACGGACTACACAGTCCTAAATTAGAATAACAAAGGTGAGCTGAGTTCTTCAGATTAAAAAGAATGAAGTTAAAGTACTCACATATGTGAGGTAAACCACCTTTCAGCTTATATGCTCTGTACAGGAAAAAGAATCTTGCTTTAAAATTCAGTCTCAGGAAGGAATGGAAGTGTATTGTGTTGTATTTCACATTTTAAAGGGATATGTCCAGGTGTTTTAGAAACAATAAGATCGTAGTGTAGGATATGAAAGGAATCTATGCATTTCTTCCTAGACTGGGACATGGATAGAGAAAACTTCGCAGGAAAGAAGTCACTTAAGACATGATGGATTCCCCTGTTTTTCCTCCGGCTTTAGGAATGCAGAGGCCACCCCACACAGGTTAAAGGCAGATTGCTGGCCTTCCCAGCTGATGTGCGAATTCTAAGACTCAGTGTTTAGAACACAAGCCATAACACAGTGTTTTTTTCCTTCTGCCATCTTTAGTTTCTTGCTCCTCAGTCTTTCAGGGAATCCATTTTGCAGATGATGGAAGTGGAAGAGCGCATGCTCAGTTCAAGTGTTCATTGCGCATGCTCAGTTCTAGCGTTCATTGATTGCTAGCACCTTATATAACACTTTCTTTGTCCGCGCTAGGTTCCGATGCCATCCTTGATCAGCAACTGTCTTGTCATCAAATAACCCAACATTAGAAATCTTTTGACAGAGGTTTAGAATAAATGAATTTTTTTCTCTCTTTATGTTTCTACTTGATATTCTTTGGCTCATTATGTGATTAAAAATGAAATCCTATCTTTGGATGCTTGTGGTTTGGCTGGCTGGCTGGGAAATGGTTTTCTGGCAGTTATTAATGATTTTTTTCTCTTTCTATTTAAATAACATTTACTGGATTTGGTACTTGAACGAAAATGCCAAATTAAGATGTAGGAGAGAGAATAAACAAACTACATCGCATGTTGAAACATTGGGAGGTTTTTTTTTTGTTTTGTTTTGTTTTTTTTTTTTTTTGATGTTAGTGTTGGGCACAGAAAAACTGTTTTAAACAGAAGCCATATTTCTAATACTCTCTATAAGAGATGTGACTTTAATAGTTTTTTGTTGTTGTTTTTAATAGCTGTTTGAGACAGGGTCTTATGTAGTGCAGGTTGACCTCGAACTTACTATGTAGCCTCGAATTCTTGGCTCCATGTTGGAGTGTGGAGATGTGGGTATGCAGCTCACTCGTCTTTAATTTTCATCATCTTTATTCCCCTAATTTTCATCATCTTTATTCCCCATCCTGGATGCTCTTCTAAAATGTACAACATTCTTCTAGGAAGTACGTTTCTCTCTTTTTTGTTTTTTTAACAATAGATGCAGACAGCCTGCTGGTGAGTTCTATCATAGAAGAGGAAGGTCTGTTTACTTCAAACCTGTGCCCGCAGAACTTCTCAGCCCATGCCCACTGCTGCTTGTTGCCCTGAGGTAACCACAGCGGGGTGGGGCAGAGGGGGTGGAGGAGGGGGTGGAGAAGGAGAAGCTTGAAGCTTTTAAGTGTTTTACTCTCGTCTAAAGAACATTACAAGTTATTCAACACCCAAGCAGCCCTAACTGGAGGCTCTTGCCAAGTACAACATTCTGCGGAGAAATCAGAAAAGCTTTCCAACTACTACTGCTTCTCATTGCAGAAAACCATGTAGCAGACATAGTCCCCAGTCCCCGCCTGCAGCCAAGATGTGTGCCCCCAAAGTTCTTCAGTTCACATGTTCCTACGCGCATCGCAATTCTCCCCATCCAGAATGTGATATTTGGCTCTAACCAAAGCGAGGAGGAGGCGGAAGTGCCGCTCCAGGAGCAGGAGCAGAAATCTAAACACAGAACAAGACCACAGCTTGTTTCCAGCCAGCCTCCTGCTGTGAGGCCTCCACACTGTGCTCGCCTTCCTCCAGCATGCAGGGACTGGCAGTTGGAAGAATTATAAAAGGCTGAGCATCTTCCCCGAGACCCCTTTAAGGAGGGTCTCCATAGCAGTTGAGTCATCGGCTGGAGTGGCCGACTCACTGAGCCGGAGCTTGCCTCTTCTGATGGGAACGTTCCGACACACAGCTCGTTTATAAACTATGCCTTCAAAGAATACACTCATAATATTTAACAGTACAGTTCTCTGAACTACTGTGAATTTACACTTTTGCTTATTAAGCAGTCGTCTTGTAAATACCCAATGTTAGATCTAACAGCTTTGAGGCAGAAACGAGACAATTTTTATTTTTTCTCCTCTTTCATTTTTTCAATACATCTGAACCACAGTTTTCCACTCCCTCCACTTCTCCCTCCCTCCCTTCTCCCCCAGATCCACTCCTCCTGTTTCCCTTCAAAAAAGAGCCGGCCTCCCAGGGTTATCAACTGAACAGGACATAACAAGATACCGTAAGACTAGGAACATCAAGGCTGGCAAGGTAACCAAGTCGGAGGAAAAGGGTCCCAAGAACAGGTGGAAGAGTCAGAGACATCCCCATCCCCACTGTGAGAAGTCCCACAAAAGCACCATGCTAGCAACCTTAACATTTATGCAGAGGACCTGGTGCAGACCCCTTCAGGTTCTATGATTGCTGCTTCATTTTGAGCCCCTAAGACCCAGAAAGGCTAAATAACAATGATGGTTCCTGGGGGGATTCATGAATCTCTATAGGAAGGGGACATAGAAGATATTTTTTGGGTAGACTGGGGGCTACCCAAAATGGGAGCATGATAAATCAGGTAGGGTGAGGGACAGATGGAGAGGGACAACTGAAGTTGGAGGGTAGGGGGGAATGGAAATCTAGTGCAGTAGAGATAGTATAGCTCTTAATGGCGTGGGGGTTCAAGTCTCACCCTTTCCTTCCTTCACCTACTGGTAGTTCCACCGCTGGCTGCCTTGCACATGAGGTATAGTAGGGAAGCAGAGGAGGAAGTATAAGCTCCAATCTGTGGAGGAGTGTTACAGCCATCACATTCAGTGCCCTTCTGTAAGTTAGAGAGAGGGCCTTTGTTCTCAGCATGCTGACCCCCTATGAATGGAGAGTGAGTCAGAGACCCCCCCCCCACATTAACCTCCTGATCTGAGCGATTATGTTTAAGAGGCGATGTTTGGACTCTGTGTGGAAAGCTATGCAGGTCTTTATTTAGAGCAGCAATTCTCAGTCTGTGGGGTTTGATCCCTTTGGGGTCCTATATATCAGCCATTCTGTATATCATATATTTACATTACGGTTCATAATAGTAGCAAAAGCACAGTTGTGAAGTAGCAATGAAATAATTTTACGGTTGGTATTCATCACAATAAGGCGCTGGATTAAAGGGTCATGGCATTAAGTCAGTTGAGGAGCACTGATTTAGATGATGGGGAGGACCAGAACAATCCAGGATTTTATATATATATATATATGTGTGTGTGTGTGTGTGTGTGTGTGTGTGTGTATACATACACACACACAAACACACATCCCAGTACATTCTGGAATCAAGGAACAGTTGGACTTGGTGGAAGTATGGGACATGGCTCTGTATTGTAAGTCTTTATCTTGAAGATTGTAGGGTAATACTGAGAATGGTTGAAAACCCAAGCAAGAATGTCATATGAATGGTACGACCACATTCCTTATTACTGTGATTTGAATGCTGGTATCTCTCTAAAATTCCTCTGTTGAAACTTAACCCATGTGATGATGGTACTAAGAGATGGATTCCTGGGAGGTGATTAGGAGATGAATCTTGAGCGAGCTGGCTCCTACTTATGAACAGATTAATATACTCATCTTGTGGCTGCATCCACATATACTGCATGGTTTAACTAAGGGTAACCTAAGTATGAATAGTCCTGTTGTTAGGAAATAGAGGTCTGAACCTTCAACAAGACTTAAAGTCAGAGAGACAAAGACAGAAGCCAAGTGAACTCAACAGCACTGGAGACTGACTTGATTGTAGGAAATAACCAAGAGGGGGGTGGAGGGGTTGCCAAGGATGAATGGCAGGGATGAGTAGCACCTGTGTATCTTGGGGTCCTAAGTGAATGCTCAATGCTTCTTAATCAAGAAGGAAGCAGGAGGAAGAGTAGCTTAGTGGGGAGACGCCTGGAGAAGGAGTCTGTGTGTTCACTGACTAACGGCTGCCATTTATGTTGGTACTGTTCTAGTGGTAGGCAAGGGCTGGGGAGCTGCTGTCCATTCCCAGTTCAATGGCATGGCAGACTACCCAACAAACTCAGAACTAATGCTACCTGCTGTAACACTAGATGGAGAAAAACATTTGTTCAAAGCTATGTACCTGCTTGGAGAAAACAGCTTAAGACAATGTTTTTTTTTTTTTTTTTAACAACTTAGTGTGGAGACTTTTAAACCAGTATGAAAGTAGAAGAGACAGCCTGTTGCATCTACCCGTCTATTAGCCAAATTATTAAGTCTTAGTCAAACTTTTTTCTTCTACACATACCAGCTAAAAATATTTCCCCTTGCTTCTCTGATTATTTTAAGGCAATTTTATCGGAACACACATGCAGAGTGAGCTTTTTATTTTGGAATGGCTATAAATTCAGAGAATCCTTGGGAAAATAATGCAGAATTTTAGACATCCAGAAAATTTCTCTCTGCTTCACATTCAATTCCCTGACTATTAACATTAAATATGGTGTGTTTGTGACAGTGAAAGAATCAATATTGATATTAAAGTTCAACTAAGTCCACACTACACCATATTTTCCCATATTTCCTGTTTCATTGGCCAGCTGGGGCTGTATTTCATGCTGCATTTTAAAGTCCTTATGGGCTTAGCAATAAAACACTCTATTTCAGCCACTGTCTTTGTAAGCTTTTCCAGTCTGAAAAAAAGCCTTTATCAGATCAAATGTTCCTGTTATGCCCACCCTCCCCACTACCTCCTTCCCCCCTCCCCTCCCCCTCCCAACCCTCCCACTCCCCCTCAGCCACCCTTCCCATTCCCCCTCACCCACCTTGTCTCCTTTGCTCTAACTTGGGGAGAGAATGTCATAGCATCTGTTCACAGCAGCTTGAGAACAGAATATTGTCACACCCTTGGGGGCAGTCTCTAGATTCTCTTTAGAATGCCATTTTGGAATAAATGCTAGGACAAACTACTGAGTGTAATTTGGGACAATCTGTAAAGCAGGGAATTCAGAAAAAGACCAATACATCTTTGTAAATGCATTTGTAAGCCTGCTGCTCTGACTGCATGAGACAAAACTAATGGCTTCCAGGGTGTAGGGTTAATTTCCACCCTGGCTGCTCATAATGCTAAGGCTCCGTAAGTTGGCATCTCAGTGGACTTTGCTCATCCTTAGTATTGGTCAGTTCACCCTGACTGAGAGGTCACCTCACGGGTGCCACGAGTCCTTCGTTGTCCTGGGAAGCCAGCTCTCCAGGCCCATTTCTCAACACTCCTTCTAGTTCTGCATTGTTTCTGATGTAATGCCTGCTTGTACCCAGCCAGTCTGAGTGCACCGGGGCCTGGCTGGGAGCCAACATGGCGTCATTGCCCATTAATAGAAGTTGATGGAGCTCAGAGAAATGCTTTGGGTCTGGCAATGGTCCACTTCCTCCCATACTTTGTCTGCCTAAGGCAAATATATGGAAAAATCAATTTAGGCATGCTTATTTTTTAAACCAGTTTGTGCTAATTTGGGCATTGATTTTTTTTCTAGTTACTGTTGGCTTTAAAAATACTTTGTGACAAATCTTGTTTTTCCCCATTTATACAGCATCTGTAGACACTGCTTCTTTCCCAAAATGATTTGAGGTGATGAACTGCAGAAACACATTTATTATTAGCATCTGAACTGCTCCTGCTTTCCCTCAAAATGTTCTCCACTAATGTGACGAGTTATTCTCCACTGTGGTAGACATATTATGAGTTTATTTATCTACCATGCCATTAATATTCCCCTTTAGGCACTAAAGAGCATGTCTATGGTACACGGAGACTCACAACACACAGTTAGACAACCTGCAAAGGAGAAATGTAAGTGGCAGTAACATGAAATGGAGCTGTACAGTTCCTACACACATGCTCTCATTAGCAAATGAGTCTTAGGACAGTCCGGAAGAATGGCGGAAACAAGACCATTTGGGCAAACCACAGTGCCGATTCTCTAATATGTAGCCACCTTTTTTTTTTCAGACATCCAAGTCAGAAAACACTGAAAACATGGCATAGTGAGCGTATTTGAGAATATTCTCATTGGAGATTGGCGAGCTAAATTTACATGACCCAAGTTCACAATTTGAAATCCTAAGCCCTGAGTACCTCAAAAAATGTGATTTGGGGAACAAGGGTCCTTAAGGAGTAATTAAGTGAAAATGATCACTAGATTTAGACACTAATTCAATCTGATCTTATAGAATTCTTATAGGATTCTTGTAGGAAGGGATTAAGATACAGACAGAGACAGAAGCAAAACTGTGTCAAAGCCAAGAAGCTAAAGAGGGAGGCCTCGATGGCAGCCAGTCCACTGACACCCCAGTCTTGGACTTTGAAAGTGCAGAGAGATGAAGAAACCATTCTGTGTTTAAGCCACTTACTGCTCCCTTCTGGGATCTTTGTTATGACAGCTCCAGCAAACCAGCAGAGACACAAACGTGTTTCCTAAGGCCCATCTCTAACAGCATCCTCTCTCAAGATGATGACATAGCCCTAGGCTAACTAGAATCCCTGACTCCAGAGCCTCACACCTGCCACAGTTTGGCAAATCAGGAGTTCCTATGTGAACTTGCCACACTGATCCACAGTTAACCAGCCTAGAGACAGAGTCCCCAATCCTGGCAGGTTTAGTATGCCCATAGAGTTTTTCTACCTGGAGAGAGCTTGGCTTTAGACAGTTTTGCTCCTTAGCAGCAGAAGTTAGCTGCTCTAAACCTCACTGTTAGTCAGCGATTGTATTTTTCCAGAGGAAAACAATTGGAATGTGTAAGAATGGAAAGTGGGAGAGGGTCTAGTATCCCTCCAGTTGCTTCGTTCATTCAACCGAACAATTCGAAAGATACTGACTGATCCAGACACATTCATTCTGCTGAATTCTATCCACATCACTGCTTTCCTGATCACTTGATTGTTTATTTCCTTTTGTTGATCCCACCACCCCGCCTACCATAGCCTTATCCATAGAATTCAGATGTTTGTGACTTACAACCAGAGTAACACACCACATGTCCTTACATCTTCCCATTCTCCCCCTCCTTCTAGTGAAGCAGTTCTCGATCTTCCTAACACCACCACTGTTTAATACAGTTCTTCACATTGTGGTTACCACCAACCACAAGATTATTTTTGGTGCTACTTCATAACTAAGTTTGCTTCTGTTATGACTTATAATGTAAATATTTTTGTTTTCTGATAGTCTTAGGCGACTCCTGTGTAAAGATTGGTTGACCCTCAAAGAGGTTTCAATGCACCTGTTGAGACCCCCGAGTCACTGGCAGGACCCTTGAATCAAGATTGTCACAGGATGACAAAGATAAAGTCAAGGGTTAAGCATGTTCATTTCTGAGCTTTTTCTACAGAAAAAAGGAAAGGCAATGGTCAAATATGAACACTGAGCAGCCCACGCCATTTCTTGTTCAGGCTGGTGGAGTCAATCTTTCCAGGAAATGATTCAGCAGGTTCAGGTTCTCCCCTCTTCCTCTGGAGGAGCGAATGGCTCCAGTCTCGTCTTTCACAAACTATTTCAAAGAATATGGAAAAGTAAAATTAAGTAAATAAGTAAAAGTTAGGAAACTTTTAAAGTAATTTTGTTTCCTCAACTAAGTTTCCTGTCTTCCCTTGTACAGGTGAGACTGTAAAACTAAATTCAAATATATCAGGCACCACTACATTTTCCTTGTCTAGGAAATCTTCTCTACTTCTTTCCTTTATTAGAAGTGGGACTATTTTAAATCTGCTACTATTAAAAACCTGTACCTACGTTGATAAGTTTGACAATCTGATTTCTCTATTTATTTATTTTCTTACTATTTTTTTATTCCTCAGGGTTTCTCTGTGTAGCCCTGGCTGTCCTGGAACTCATTCTGTAGACCTCGAACTCAGAGATCTGCCTGATTCTGCCTCCCAAGTGCTGGAATTAAAGGCACCATTATTGTCGGGTTTGACAATTTGATTTTTCTTGTCTAAGCAAAAAACCAAAACCAAAACAATGATAAAACAAACAGAGAAAACAAAACCCTTCTTCTAATGTAGTGTGTCTGTAGGTAATATGTTCATTCACTTGTCTATGTGTGCTGTATAAAGCAGAAGGTGTTTCTTCCATTCAGAAAACCCCTTTCCTCTATTTACTACTAAATTAGCAGACAGGATATTGTCTGCCCTATTTCATATGAAAGTTACCTTTTAGAAAAGATATTCATAGATTTTCATGTAACTGGTTTATATTTTCATTTTTGTTGATTTCATATTTTTCCCATGACAGAGTATAAAACAAAACAAAGCAACCCACTACTTGTGTGAGAAGTCTTCCAGCTTTAAATTAAGAATGCCCCAGTCAGGGATTTCTCAAATACTTCTTCATTAAGGATTCTCATTAGGCATTGTTAATATATACCATTTCTTAGTCTGACAATACTATGGTGAAAGACCTTGTACTTAGAAAAAATGAAATATTGTCTGTATGTACATCTGTGGTGTGTGTGTGTGTGTGTGCCCACATGCGTGTGCACAGGCCCAAGGTTGATATCAGGAATCTTTCTCAAACCTCTTCTACCGTATTCATTGAGGCAGGGTCTCTCAATCAAATCTAGATCTCACCAAACAGCTAATCGTGCTAGCAAGGTTTCTGGGAGACAGGCTAAAGGGAGAGGGTGGGAATCTGGGAACCCCTTGTCTAGACCTTCCAAGGATGGAACTACAGGCAGGTTTCCATACTCAGCATCCACATAAGGGCTGATGATCTAGGTCTGGTTTCTTGCTTGCATGGGAAGCCCTTTTAACTGCTGAGGCATCTCTCTAGCCTGGCATTTTGTTTTCCCCCAGAAATACCCAGTTACTTTTACTAATTTTGTGTAAACAGATTGTCTTCAGCCACTTGAATTTGGAAGGAGTATTATCCTTTAAGTGAGAAGCCTCTGCCAATCTAGGCTTAATGTAGGCGT
This sequence comes from Apodemus sylvaticus, assembly GCF_947179515.1. Classification (NCBI taxonomy): domain Eukaryota; kingdom Metazoa; phylum Chordata; class Mammalia; order Rodentia; family Muridae; genus Apodemus; species Apodemus sylvaticus. The sequence goes on from NC_067487.1 coordinate 46,950,545, forward strand.
TAGAAGCATAATTTTCTCATCTACAGAGTAGGAATTAAAATATCTACTTTGCACTTTAGTTAGCTGGTTGTCAGTGTTGTATATAAATGACTATTACAGGTGCCTGGCATATTGTAAACACTTAAGAAATTGCTTTGTTACCCAGTTTACTATGATTGGTTATGTCTAACGTTTAACGCTCTGTGTACTTATGATTTCCTCTTCATTTATTACTGCCCTTCCTTCCTTCCTTCCTTCCTTCCTTCCTTCCTCTCTCTGTCTCTCTGTCTGTCTCTGTCTGTCTGTCTGTCTGTCTGTCTCTCTCTCTCTCTCTCACACACACACACCTAATTGCTGTTTTAGGTGACATAAAACAGGTCTAAATGGCACATTTACTTTTATGAAGTAGCACATATAATTCACAGGATGTAATCACTGTAAATAACATTTAACATTTAAAAGGCCAAGGTTTTCAATCCAGGCACCGTGTTTTAATGTCTTTCAGCCAAAAAGCATCTAAATAGCTACACGGCATTGTTTTTCTCAGGGAAAGAAAGCACAAATTGTGAGGACCCTCCAGTAACCCTCTGAGACAGAGGAGGCTTAGAAGGTCAACAACATGGGGAGAGGTGAAGGAAATGGGGTTTGTGTCTGGATTAGGTGCTGCTGGGGATGTGAAGCAGGTATGTAAGAAAAGCTCACCTAGAAGACAGGGAGACTTCGGTTCTAATGGGCAATGAACCAGAACTCTGGGAATGATACTTCCAGAGGAACCTGCTATACCACTCCTGGGCATATACCCAGAGGATTCCCCAGCATGTAATAAGGATACATGCTCCACTATGTATACTTAGACTATACATAGCAGCCCTATTTATAATAGCCAGAGCTGGAAAGAAGCCAGATGTCCCTCAACGGAGGAATAGATGCAAAAAATGTGGTATATATACACAATGGAGTACTATTCAGCCATTAGAAACAATGAATTCTGAAATTCTTAGACAAATGGATGGAACTGGAGAACATCATACTAAGTGAGGTAACCTAGTCTCAAAAGAACACTCATGGTATGCACTCACTGATAAGTGGATATTAGCCTAGAAGCTTGGAATACCCAAGACACAATGCACATATCAAATGGTGCCCAAAAAGAAATGGTCCCCGGTCCTGGAAAAGCTCAGTGCAGCAGTGTTAGGGAATACCAGGACAGGGAAGTGGGAAGGGGTGGATTGGGGAACAGGGGGAGGGAAGAGGGCTTATGGGACTTTCAGGGAGGAGGCATCTAGGAAAGGGAAAATCACTTGAAATGTAAATAAAGAATATATCGAAGAAGAAGAAAAAGAATAAAAAACCTCTCTCAGACAAGCAAGAATGGATGTCCGGCCATTTTTGTGGTCTGGACGGTGTTTCGACTTTCACCTGTGATCTGACATGGCACAGAGTGCTTTTGTTTATGACTTCATCTGTCATGGTCAACAGAAAAACCTTGGCCAGTCTGCCATTTTAGGAACTTGCTTATGTAAAACACAAGACCATACATAGTCCGCCTCCCAGTGTCAGGCCAGTTCCCAATGACCGTGAGACCTAGTTGGGAGTGCCAGTCAGGTCCCAGCAGCCAACCTGCTTCTCTCACTCTCTCTCGGCCTGCTGACTATGAGGTCCCCACTGGAATGCTTGGCTTAAGAATCCATCAGTTAGTTTGCTCTTAAAGATAGGGAACCATTGCTATAATCCTTAGCCTTAAAGCCATGCTGCACCTGGTAGATTCACAATAACTCCTCTGAGCCCTAAAGCTTGTCTTTGATCACTTCAGTGACCAGAGACGCTTCTGCCCCTGAAGAGCCCTACTCCACCACAACCACTGTTTTAGTCTGTTGGTGCTGCTACAGCGGAAAGTCAAGAAGATTGGGTCATTTTCAAAGAAAATAAGCTCATAGTTATAGAGGCTGGAAGATTCAAGATCAAAGTACCAGCGTCTTTCCAGGTCTTCTCACTGTGCGGTTCAGTGATAGGGGGCAGAGAGACAAGAAAAGAGAAGGGAGAGAAAGACTAGGAAAGGCGGGGAGAGGAAGGGAAGGGAGGGGAGGGGGAGGGAGGGGAGGGGAGAGGAGGGGAATCATGGGCTTAGTGTCTCCAGAGTCAACAGTAGGAAGGCATGCTAGCAGAGAGGTCAGAATGGACCCTGAGGTCCAGGACAGACTATTTGTTAGAAGCCCCAAGCAGAAGCCAGGGGAACCAGATTCAAGCCTGCTTTGGTAACTAATTTGCTGTATGAAGCAAGAAAAGCATTATGAGCTTATGGCCTTGGTCTCAGAGACCAAGTGAATCTGGTTGATATCCTGATATCCTGGTATTTCTTTCTGATCCTGAAATACTATGACTGTTATTGATTTATTAATCTTTTCTTAAATATATTTGTTTTAAAAGCATTTTACATAAGGATTTTCATTATAACACAGAGTAAGAAATAACAAGACTTTCAAAGACCCCCAGTTATCACTTTTCTCTCAGTTTTTGTCAACCTTCCACACTAATGGTGCTGACTTGTATAAATATGTAGAAATGACACCCAAGGCTAGGTCACAAACATTTTCTGTTCCTATCTTCTTACTTTGTGACTTTGTTTTGAAACAGAATCTTGCTGTATAGTCCACAGTTGACTTGAACTCGCTATGTAGCCCAAGCTAGCCTCAAATTCACTATCCTCCTGTCTTTACTTTGAAAGTATTGGGATAACAGGCGTTTGCCACCGCCACTAGCTAAAGCTTCTGCTTTTGTTTCATTGGATGACTTACACCCATGAAGCCAGCTGTTGTGTCAAGGACATACACAAAGGACAAAGGCTTATGCCAGCAGCAAAACACCAAACTACAAGCCATACGATGCCACCTCAGAGGTGAATATTTTAGATTTATTGCTAGTCAAATCTCATATTAGATATTAGACTTCCTTTACTGTAAAACAAACAAACAAGCAAACAAAAAAACCCCAAGCCACCTGACACAATTGACTTAGAAAGTAGAAAGAGTAGAAAGGTTTATTCCCTTACAGTTTCAGAGGATTCAATCAGTTGCCTAATCGTGGTAAAGCTTATGGTGAGACATTATACAATGGAAGAAACCCAAGACAGAGAAAACATTAGGCTCACAGCAGCTGGGAAGTGATAGGGAGGAAGAGGAGGGACCAGTGTCTCAATACTCTTTCAAAGCCACACCCTTAATAGTCTAACTTCCTCCTGTTGGCTGAAACTCCTAAGGAATGTGTCGCTTCTCTTTGTTGCCCTTGCCACATGGTCATTTCACACGAAACTCTGAGGCAAAGCCATGCTTATCATCCTGGCTTGGATTCTGGCTCACAGCAACTGCATGTGTTTATAAACAGTTAACATGCTCTTGACTGAGTTCTAGGGAAAACCTGTTATGCTGGGTCAGGAAACTTACACATTCCTCAGCATGTGAAACTGTGAGGGTTTCATTTGCTTATCCTCTGATCTACAGCTGGAAGTCTTTGAGACTGAATCTACACATCATCAGAAGTCATCAAAAGGTGCATAAATCAGAATTAAAACTAAGTATTTCTGAGAAATAATAATAAAAAAAAACACCTCATGATAATGAGCTGACAGGAAAAGGCCTTATTGCCCATGTACTGAACAGCACATGCTTTCTTGTGCAGAGTCCCAAGCAACTTGGCCTGGTTAGGGTCAGAGAATACAATATGTTTATCACAAGGCAAATATATGCTTTGAAAATAACATGAGGGTATACCTAATGTGTAATGTGAGTCTACTGGCATCTGAGTGAAGGGATAGATATATAACAGATATATAACAAATACTCAAATATGTATGTCTATGAAGTTTCCTGCTCAGAGATCACTTTGGGGTCTATTCTAAAGCTTAAGATTTTATGCTAATTTCTTGCATTTTATATTGGCTTAAAATTTCACGTAGAGAAGAATGCCTTAAGACAACTCATAGTGTTGAAGACTTGGTCCCCAGTTCAGTAGAGTCACGGGTGGGACACTTGGGATGTGAGTAGATCCTCAGAGTTGACCTTCTGAATGCCTTAATTCATTCATAGATTCATAACAGAGTAGTAGGTTGGTACTGGAGGTGGAAGAACTTCTACATGGGCCCATTTAGTGGAAGTAGTAGGTCATTGTGGGTGTGTCCTCCAAGGGTACTGGGACCTGAGCTCTTTCCTATCAGTTTCTTTACTTCCTGCCTGCCGCTGATGGATTGGGTGGTGTTTCTCCACCACACCCTCCTGCCACGTTATATTGCAATCTCTGACCGCAGGCCTATTGCCAATCAGACCAAATGGCCGTAGACTGAAACCACAAGCCAAAACAAACTGTTTCTCTTTTAAGTTGATTTCCCTCAGATGCTTTGTCACGAATAAACGCGTTCTTTCTCATTAACACTTATTAGTGCTCTTTTCTGGATCCTGCACCCCTGAGCTTGTAAGAACACAGTTAGTTGCCTACAGAGTAGCAGTCTTCCACTCACTGTGAAAAATGAGAGGGCATAAATTTTGGAGACTATATTAAGTAGAAGTCTGGATTGTAGGTCTCATAAACCTAATAAGAATCAGGTTTAGTGAAAAGATGAATTTACTGGACGGTCATTACAGCTTGCTGGAATTCAAGTCAGAGCCAAGTTCAGATGCGGCTGAGGTCTTTTCAGGCACAGAGGGAGTCCAGAGCTGGAGAGCCACCAGCTAGTTCTCTGTCTCCCAGACTGGCCTCTGCCTATCTGGGTGCTAGCCTTGTCTTGCTGCTGACTGCCTTTCTTCTCAGTGGGAACACGGTTGTTGGCAGTTCCTGTGACTTATGTTTTTAGTTGAAGCCATTAGAGGCCTTCTCTTTGCTCTTGGATATCAGTTGCTGGTGAACTCTAAGAAGAAGAGGGTGACACATTGTTCAACATGGCTGCTTCTTCAGAAGTTGAGGGAGGATGAAAGGGGGTGGACTGGGAAGATAGACCGATTTGTTCCATGCATTAGGCTCCCAGGGCTGACTTCACAAAGTACCACAAATTGGCAGTATAAGTGTTGGAAACGCATTGTCTCATGGTTCTTGGAGCTGAATGTTCAAGATCAAGGTGTTGGCAGAATTTCTCCCTGCTGAAAGTTGAGCCCGTTCCCAGCTTTTCTCCTGATTTCTAGTAGTTTGATAGCAACTTCTAGCTATCCTTGGCTAGGAGATGCATCACCCACCATGCACCTTCATCTTTCCATCCCATTTTTTCCAGTCTGTGTCTACATTTCCTCCTTATATAAAGATATCACATTAGCCATTTTAGAGTAAGGACCCACCATAGTATGACCTCATCTTAAATGAACTGATTAAATCAGCAATCCCCCCCCCACTCCCAAATAGGGTCACATTCTGAGCTCCAGGAAGCCGGAGGGGGCAGGGAAGGGCTTTATATGTAAATTGTGAGGAGGGGGGGCATTCTCTTCATCCTATATCTTATGTACAAGGGAAGTGCTTTTTGTACAATATCACTGAGCTCAAAGAAAGGAAACAGAAAGCAGGGACAAAAATTTCAAAGCTTGAATTATGACTCTGCACGCTACATGTCTTCTCTACCAAGAAAGAAAAATAAGTCGCAAACCTAAATTTTTATTTTTTATTTTTTTAAGGTAGGAGAGGCAAGGAATTACGAAACACAGAGTGATATAATCACAGGATGGTCCTGGCTCTGATGAGTAACGCAACACAGCTGCCTGCAAGCACGGTCCTATTGGTTTTCCTTCAGCTCACTTCCCGTGCAACCCTCCATTGGAAGGTCTCTTATTTGCCTACGGCTGGCACCTGGACGAGAGGAACGAAAATCAGTAGAACCAAAAGCCGATCTTCTTGTGCTGTCCAGGGAACCTTAGCAAGCACTGGGAGCAGGGAGGGTTTGGTTGGAGTGGGGTAGTTCAGAATTGTGTTTTGAACTCCTTTGACCTTCAAGGATCCTGAGATAGGGGTGGGGGACTGCAAGGATCCTGGAGTGGGGTGGGGCTGCTGTTTACCATCTGAGTGTGACAATGAGATTATGCCCCTTGTCCTGTCTGGGGCCCTGGAGAATTAAAATCCACAGATGCCCTGCTGCCTTTAGGAGAAAAGCAGAGATATAGCAAGTGACGTCTGGAGCCCTAAATGATAAAGAAGACCCCTGGGATTCTCGGGGCCTGTCAGGTCCTTGCGTCACCCAGCCTCAGGGGACAATGGAAGGAGCCATGCCACTGAGTGTGCACATAAGATATCATAGGGACCTTCCATAGACTCAAATTCCTAATCTGTCATCGACTGATCCCATCTCCATTAGGAGAGACTGATACAACCTCCAATTGAACTAACTGACTTTGGTACTTTAAATACCATACATTGACAAGATAAATATTTCCATCGTCTAATTGGAAAATCAGAACAACAGAATCTCTCTGACCAGAGAATTCAATGACAAAACTGAGTGTTTTAAAAGACGAAACGTTCTTTTTCTGTTATGGCTTTCATTTAATTTCATGGCTCAGGCTATGCACATGTGTTTTATTTAACAAATCAGAGAAACTTGTATAAGCTTCATTCCCCTTCCACAGAGAGGAAGGCTGAGGCCCAGAGAAGTTGAGAAACTTGGTCTCCAAACCAAGCTGGAGTGAATCACACACAGCATGCCATTATAGCTCAACCAAGCTGCACCCAAACATAGCAAGCAAGTGTGTTTCATATCGAAGCTTACAGTCCATACACCACAGACACTCTCTCCCTAAGGTCAGACTATTGCTGGTGAAGAAAAGTGGGTTTCAGGGGTGGCCAGGGGTGTCCTCCCCCTTCTCAGAGGAGAAGAGAGGTGCACAGGGATGGGGGCTGTGTGAGGCGGAGAGGGAGCTGCAATTGGGATGAATTAAAGTGAATAAATAAATAATAAATAAATAAACAAAATAAAAATAGTAAATAAGTAAAAAAAAAGTGAGGGAGAATCATCACCCTTTGGAGACAATAACTTAGACCCATTTGGACTTTTCAAAACCCAGTTTTGTATGAATTTGATAAAAAAATCTTTTTAATTCCATATTTTGAGATATTAGGTTCTGTGATGGACTGACCACATTTATTTCGGAGCCTGTCACATGTCTCAAGGCTCCTCCACCTTCAAAAGCATGGTCCACCCCTTCCCTGGTAATTTATGGGAACAGATTCAAATTATGTCATTTCCAACATATTTCCTTACAGAAATTCCATGGCGGGGCGTGGGGGCATTGGCTATTCAAATGAGATTTACTGAGAGATAACAGATTCAAGAGTCCCGTTCTTTAGCTACAAGAGGCATGTGGGCACTGGCTCAAATTTTCCAAGTTTCTTTGGTGATCTCAGATCTTGTGATAAGGAAAGCCTGACTCTGGGAGGCAAAGCACAGTGTGACTGAATCTCTCTCTCTCTCTCTCTCTCTCTCTCTCTCTCTCTCTCTCTCTCTCTCACACACACACACACACACACACACACACACACACTCACAATGCCTTGCTTCTTTTAACAGGCTGCCTGGACACAGTGCAATAACTTAGTAACTTTCCTCTTTCAATTCAGGCCTGGGAGGGGCCTCAGAGAAACCCTGAGGTCTGGGGTTCTTCAGAGACTCTCCTGAAAACGCTGCCTCGCTGCTGTGGAAGTTGCTCAGGACACTGAGCAAAGAGAAGAGGTCGAGTCACACAGGGTAAAGCCATTTGCCAGGGAAACCAGATCAGACAGATACATGTATTCTGTCTCAGTATGAGGCAGCACTGTATTATTATATCACAAAGGATGGCAACCCTGGAAAGACCCAAGAGAGGTACTCAACAATTGTTCTTTTGTAAAGAATAGGCTGGGGATGATTTTTTAAAATATGTATGGATACATTTAAGTCATCATGCTTATATTATATATTAAAGATATTAGGGATATTAAAATAAGCAAATACAGTTAAGCAACCACATAGTTTGTCTAGTGAGAAGGGGCTAACACACACAATAACTTGCCAGCATTCTCAGGGGCAAGTTGATGTCTCGTCCTGGGTTGTTACAGCTCAGAGCGCATGGGAACAGATGGCTGTGATGACATTTTATACACACAGACAGTGCTAGAGGCTGTGGTGCAGGCCATGGTGTGCCAGTAAACATTTAGGTTCCTGGAGACTGAGGACATCATCAGATATAGATTTTATTTTATTTTTTGGAAGAAAGAATAGCTCAGTGTTTGGTTTGAGGTAATCAGTGCTTCAAAGCTAAATCTGGAGAACTACTGACTTGATTCTGCTGATCTGGAAAATGAGATCAATGTTTGCTTTACAATATAACCCATTTTTTTTCATTAAAAAAAAAACAGCTCTATTTGTTCGTGTGATAAAAGAGTCTGTTTTCTGGAGACTCTGAAAGACCCTCGCCTCAGGTGTCTTTCCCTTCCTCATGTTCTACCTTCCTACACTCACTCAGCAATCCTGTGCCAATAAAGAAAGGCTTGTAAGATTTTCAGAATCAATGTTTATGCATTTCAATATCCAATGCAAAGATAGGTGTTCCAATAAAAGGTTTCAAAGGTATTAAAAGTTAGACCCAATGTGTTGGGCTTTTTGTTTTGTTTTGTTTTTTTTAATGGAGTGTATATTTTTGAAAACTTTGACAAAGTGTCAGGGATAGGCCAAAAGTCATTCTTTCTACAAGTGAGAATGGCATAAATACCTTGTGTGACTCAGGATGGTTTCCTTCTGACACATTGTAGGTCCATAATGCAAACCTCCTTTCCAAATTCTAGAAAACTAGATTGCAGAGATGTGGCCTCAGTTCCGTATCCCTGTGCCCGTGAAAGTGCTCTGTTCACTCTTCACCCCTGCCCATCTGTGCCATGCTCTTCACCCCTGCCCATCTGCGCCATGGTCTTCACCCCTGCCCATCTGTGCCCTGCTCTTCACCCCTGCCAATCTGCGCTATGGTCTTCACCCCTGCCCATCTGCGCCATGGTCTTCACCCCTGCCCATCTGCACCATGCTCTTCACCCCTGCCCATCTGCACCATGCTCTTCACCCCTGCCCATCTGCGCTATGGTCTTCACCCCTGCCCATCTGCACCATGCTCTTCACCCCTGCCCATCTGCGCCATGTTCTTCACCCCTGCCCATCTGTGCTATGGTCTTCACCCCTGCCCATCTGCACCATGCTCTTCACCCCTGCCCATCTGCACCATGCTCTTCACCCCTGCCCATCTGCGCCATGCTCTTCACCCCTGTCCATCTGCACCATGCTCTTCACCCCTGCCCATCTGCGCCATGCTCTTCACCCCTGCCCATCTGCACCATGCTCTTCACCCCTGTCCATCTGCACCATGCTCTTCACCCCTGCCCATCTGCGCCACGGTCTTCACCCCTGCCCATCTGCACCATGGTCTTCACCCCTGCCCATCTGCGCCATGGTCTTCACCCCTGTCCATGTGTGCCATGGTCTTCACCCCTGTCCATCTGTGCCATGGTCTTCACCCCTGCCCATCTGCATCATGGTCTTCACCCCTGTCCATCCCGCTGCAGGGCTGCCGGGGTTTATCATGTGGGAATGAGATAAGTGGAATCATGGCCCCCAAAGGTGTCCACATCCTGATCCTTAGAACCTCTAAATAAATTACATTATCTCACAAGGAGTTACAGGTGCTGTTAGACAGGGGACCCAGAACTGAGAAGATGAGCCTGGAATACCCAGGTCAGTTCCCCATCCTCACAAGGGTGACTCTAATCATGAGGGGACAGGAGAGTGAGCATCAGAAGCAGAGACAGGTCGGGAAACCCTCCGTGACTTTTCATGGGAGAAGGAAGGCAAAAGCCTCTTAAGGCTGGCAAAGGGAAGAACTTGGCTTCTTCTTGGAGCCTAAGGCTGTAGCTTTCTGGTAGCTTCATTCTGGCCCAGTAAGATACACTTAGGACCTTTGACCTTTGCCCTGCATAATTATGACATTATATATGTGTAAACATGTAGTATTATTTTAAGTCACCAAGTCTCTGGTAATCTGTTACAGTAGCAATCCATGATCTCAGTTATCACCATGTAGCAGGAATTTGATAACTGAGCTAAAGAGTCCTGTTACTCTAGTACTATCCGACTTTATCCTCTTCAGAGTCGTTCACTACATAAAAACTTGCTAGATAATCTAAACTTTATTAAAAAATGTTAATTTATATTTGTGTGTGTGTGTGTGTGTGTGTGTGTGTGTGTGTGTGTTACACATAGCTCTCCATGGTAGATGTGTGCAGGTCAACTTGCAAGAGAGAATTGCCTCTTTCTATTACATAGTCCCAAAGATGTAACTCGGTGCTTGTGCCCACTGAGTCCTCTTGCTAGCCCAAAGTAAACATTTTTAAAAGTTTCTTTCCATTAGCATGTGAGCTCCTTAGAAACAGTAGTGCCTCACACATTTAGAATTAAATCTGATACATAGTAGGTCCTAGAAAGGGGGAAGGGGTGGATGGTGAGGATGTGAGAGAGAGGGACTGGGGGAGAAGAGGGAGGGGAAGCTGTAATCCAGATATAAAGTAAACAAATGGTTTAGTCAATAAAAAAACGAAAATAATAATAACAAGGAAAGAGCAACTGTTTCTTCTTTGTAGTCATTCTCCCTCCTCTCTCTCCTCTTCCCAGTGGGAAATTTGCAATGGAGAGAATTTCAAGCCACGTAGAAATGAGGCATTATGGTGATGGTGCTTCTTTCTTCCAGCACTTGCTCCAGTAACCAAGGCTGGGGATGAATCCCACAAGCGAGTCATTCTGGAGACCCATCAGATTGTTGATGCAGAGAAGAGGCCAAGTCCTAAGATCTGAATCTCTGGTAAACTTCCTACAGTTTGGACCTCACTTTGATGTATTGTCTGGTGACATTGTCTTTTATTGGAACACACTAGAAGATCTCTATAGATATGGACTACAGAGAGATTATGGGATGGAAGCACCCACTAAACGCTCATTTGCATATTCAGCATCTTACCCTCCCTTGGCCACTGTGGACTTGACCTACCTCATCCCACCCTCTCTTTTCCATATTAGGTCTATTCTAGGATCCCTGGGCCCCTTGCTACCCACTTGAAACGTGGCAATGTAATGCCTCTCATTTTCCTCTGGAATTTTTTGAGCCTGGTCTGACTCTACCCTAATCCTGTATCTCACTTCCAAGAGTATTTCCCCCTCTATCACCCTCCTGGGTGTCTTCTGGGTGACCTGCAATTTCTACGAGCAATATACCTTCTATACCAGAGTTACATCTTTGTGGCAACTATCTAAAGACAGGAACATGGGCTGATGATGTTCTCTGAAATTCCTAATGGCTAGCCAGAATGATAGAACCATTTACTAGAGCAGAGATTCTGTACTGCATGAGACTAGATCAGGCTTACGCATCATTCATTTCTGAAAATCAGAATATCGAGTGGTTGGAGTAGCACTGAATCAGTGTCTTGAGTTAAACTGTGTGAGTGCTTGAGGCTAGTGCCTCTTCCTTAGCAGTACTTTAACTTACAAGATTTTCACCAGCCCTGGTGGTGCAGAAAGAGTTGGGAATGTAGTTCAGTCATAGCTCTCCTGCCTAGCATGTGGAAGATCCTGGTTTCCATCTCCAACATTGAATAAGAAGATTTTTTTTTTTTTAGTTGAACACTGTGGTGGTTTGAATAAGCTTGGCCCAGGGAGTGGCACCATTAGGAGGTGTGGACTTGTTGGAGTAGGTGTGTCCTTGTTTGGAGGAAGAGTGTCACTGTGGTGGTGGGTTTTGAGATCCTCCTCTTTGCTACCTGGAAAACCATAGTCTTCTTCTGACAGCCTTCAGATGAAGACGTAGAACTCTCAGCTCCTTCAGCACCATTCCTGCCTGGATACTGCCGTGATAATGGACTAAACCTCTGAACCTGTAAGCCAGCCCCAATTAAATGTTGTTCTTTGTAAGAGTTGCCTTGGTCGTGGTGTCTGTTCACAGCAATGAAACCTCAACTAAGACAAACACTTAGCTATCTAGATCATATTTCAACTTTATAATTATGTTTGGCCAAATTATGACTAATGAAATGTGAACAGACTATCTTATGGCAAACCCTGACCAATACAGCAGTTTCGGAAAGCCTTGGCCAATAGGCTAGCATGTATCATCTGTCTTCCATTCTCCTGTCCAGAACTTGGATGGTTCTCGTTAAGTAATGCTTAATGCCAGAGTAACAATGGGTATCCTGGAGCTATGAGCAGCTATTACCACCATAGACTGGAGCAAAAGAAAAGGCTGTAAGATCATTGTGGAAAGAAGGCCAGGCGGGCAGAATTAGGAATAAGTAAAGTGGAAACCTGTAGCAGAAATGGGCACAACACATGTGCTATATTTACGTAATGGCAATATAGACCAATAAAAATTAAAGCATATAATTGCTACTTACTGTTGGAGTCATGTTTTATGCATTGTGTAAAGATTATCCTTATATTATTCAAATGCTAGATTTTGAACCAGCAGAGAGCATCTTCTGCCTTAGTATTTTGTGGACAGTGTTAAAATAAAATTGGTTAAAATAAAAACCCTATGACCTACAGCAATAAGCAGAATAGTAAGGTGGAACTTCCAGAGAGGAAGAGGAACTCTGGGAAGGGGTCAGGCACCGCAGATTCAGCCAGACGCACACGGAGGAAGAAGCAGGTTGAGAAGGAAGGAGAAGCAACTATGAGCTAGTGGGACACAATGCCTAGCTATAAGGCCATAGGGTTATAAATGAGTACAGTCTTCATGTCATTATCTGGGATCTGGGGCAGGCATAAAAATCTTCAATGTTTACAACTTACAACAATGAGACTGTCCTGAAAGGTCCACTTGAAACAAAATATCCAAGGATCAATTTTATGAAGACTAGAAAGAGACAAAGCAATAACCAATGATGCTGGAAAGCAGAGTGGTTGTCGTGCTTTATAAAAAGATAGAGAAGAGACAGGGGTATGTTTGGTGGAGGTGCAGTATGGTGTGGGGGAAGAAGGGGGTGCCTCTGTGTGCTCATGCTGAGGCATCCCTTCCCCCACACCCAGGGACTAACCACATGAGGGTATAGTATAGAATAGAGTTTATTCAGGGCATGGGGAGGGGAGTTGAGAGAGTAGAGACAGAGAAAGGCAGAGAGAGAGAGAGGGGGGGAAGGAGGAGGAGGAAGAGGAGGAGAAGGAGAGGAAGAGGAAGAGGAAGCAGAAGCGGAGGAGTAGGAGGAGAGGAGAGAAGAGAGAGGAGAGGAGAGGAGAGGAGAGGAGAGAGGAGAGGAGAGGAGAGGAGAGAAGAGAAGTAGAGGCTGGCCGTGAGCACATGGAGAGAAGGGGTGGGAGATGGGGAGAGAGGGGCAGGAGCTTAAGAGTGAGAGAAGAGAGCAAGAGGGCGAGCAGCCCCTTTTACAGTGAGTCAGGCACACCTGGCTGTTGCCAGGTAACTGTGGGACAGGGACTAGAATAAATGCCAGCAGTGTGCTTTTTGGTTGATGTAGGGACCAGAGTGAGGACAAGAGGCAACTACAGAGTGCTGCTAATTCCATGGGTGTGGCCTCTTAGTCAAAGCTCTCTGGCCCCATCCTGTTCTGCGCCTTTTCCTATAAACTGAAACTTAAGAATGTATCAGCTTACTCTTAAATGATCTCTACTTGTTTGTTTTTTAATAAAAACAAGGTTAGTTGACCAAACCTTAGCCATCCCCCATCAACACTAATGTAAAGATCAGGATAAGAATGTGTCTATGTGACTGGGAACAGGTGCTACTAAACAAAAGTCTTCCCAAGTCATTTGTAAAACCAAATAGCATTGCAGCATGGTGCCCTGGACCTCGTGTACAGAGTCACACGCAATGAGATCTCTTTATTGTACCCTCAATTCTGTCTGTTAAAGAAATAAATTTATCTGACAGAATAAAAAATTCCCTCAGACCAAAAATATGTTGGGGGGAAAAAGCAGCATTATCCTCAGTTCTGAGGGCCCAAGAGAAAAAGGATAGAAGTTTTAAAAGAAAGCCTTTTCTGTCCTGAAAAAGATTAAATAGTCACATTCTTTTTCTGTAACCAGAACATTTACTAAGGCGATCCCAGCTGCTTCCAACCAACATGTTAGGTGGCTTTGCCAGAAAGAGGCAGAACTGAGTAATAATAAAGCAGCTATGATTTAAAAAATATCCTGACAAAGCTGTGCTGAAGACAAGAGGGACAGAGACTGGTTCCTACCGTAAGATCTATGCACACCCTAAAGAGCTACTTTTCCTGAGTGCCTGGAATGTCTCCCTGCCCTGGTATCCAAGAGCAAAAAGAATCTTCCAAAAGTGCTTAAGTGTTTACTTAAACAGGAAAAGAAAAAAAGAGAGAGAGAAAGGAATGAAACACGTGACTGAAACCTCTCTAGCAGTTTAAGACAAAGTAGGAGGCAGGGGGATTAATGATTTTGATCATAGCTCCACAAGGGCAATTCAACTTGGCTCAAGCAATTGTGTGTTGTCCAGGAGGAAGTAATGGGCTCGTGCGGCCTGGTTTTCCATGGTCTCAGACTCTGGGGCATAATTAGAGTGGCCAGCAGAATCTGTATGGCCTTGCTGTCAGTCAGCACTGGGGAAGCCTCCCACTGTTCCCACCCCACCCCCGCCCCAGGGTTAACACCTGTGCGCTTACCTTACAGCCTTGGAGTTCCCAAGCTCAGCTGCCTCTGCTTCCCTCCTGAGACAGCACTTGATGTATTGACTCACACAGAGGATGGACACACTCCCATAGGGGCAACAAGGGCTTGTTTTTCAAGCCCTGAAGTGTGTCTCCTACTTCTGCAGTTGTTGGCTCTGACTTCTGTCTCTCTCATGGCCCCTAAATGTGATGCCTCCCTCCCTGTTTCCTTCCCATTTGGGCTGGAGACAGCTCTGACTAGTCCAGTCTTTTCCAATCCCAACCCTAAGTAGAAGCCCCCAACTCCCAAAGGAGTCTGATCTTCCTATTCCATCTCCCCCATTCTGACCCAATGCTTTAGATGGCTGGAGAAGAAAAGTCTCTCTCTGATTTGGGTCTGTCACCCCGAACCAAACTCGTATGCCCGATTGTTTCCTTCATCTTCCCTAAAAATGGCTGTCTTCCCAGAAAGCCCAGATGTGTGAATCCTGGGGAACACGCCTTAAACCAGAGCAGAGCCATTCTTGTCAGCGTGGCCCTGATATCAATCCCCTCAACATTTCGTGTCTCTGATCTTGTTTTAAGAACACCAGTGTGTTCTAGAAAGTACGCACTGTCCCACAGTCTTTGCATTATCCCAGGCCAGCAGCGCTGCTTAAATCAGTGGTTTTCAACCTGCCTAACGCTGTGACCCTTTAACACAGTTCCTCATCTTGTGGTGACCCCCAACCATAAAATTATTTTCGTTGTGACTTCATAACTGTAATTTTGCTATTGTTATAAATTATAATGTAAATATCTGTGTTTTCCGATGGCCTTAGGCAGCCCTTGTGAAAGGGTTGTTGGGGTCGAGACCCACAGGTTAAGAGCCACTGGTTTAAACAAACACCATAGCTGCTTAATGTATGTTTTATTCTAGGGACTTTGATGTCATACTTCAAGTCATACCTCAAATCTGCAAGGGAGGTCTACCCTCATTTTAGATATGAGGAATCATAAAGCTGGCTTTTCTGTTTTCTTTTCAGGACCTTTTCTTACTGGTTTAAAGGGATTTCCTATTAAGACCCAGTACAGAAGACACAGTGTCCTTGAAGTCATAAGAATCCCAGGATCTTTTCCTGGAGTTCTGGGGCAAAGAGACCCTGGATTATGAGGGAGGCAAGCTATGATTTTAGTTGATTGTAACCAGTATTTATTTATTTCTGACCAAAACATTTAATTAACCAAAAAATAATTACAATATCAGAGAAAATAACAACAATAAAAAGAAATCAAAAGTGGGAATCAAGGTTAAAAAAAGCAGAGGCCTTAGCTCCTAAGAGACCAGCATCCCTGGTGAGCTGGATTTAGCCCCAGCCCCTTCTAAGTTTTCCTTGGCTGCTGGCTTCTTATCTTCCCCCATAAGACGAATGTTGTGCTTTTTCGGGAATTCATTGAGTTCTCTTCCCTTTGCCTGAAGCTGCGGCCGAGGTGTCTCCATGATCTTCTGTATCTGCTTCTTGTTCCCCTCCAAGGCAGGCAGCATTTCTACTCTACCAGCAAATCTCCAACCATGCGGGAGCACTTGCGGGTCTCATCCACTTCTTTCAGTGTATCGATCACTAGTCTGTGTTCATTCAGTTCCATTTCCAGCTCAGCTGCTTTGGATGCCTTCTGTTGCTGCCAAAGACGATTAAAGCCAGCAATTACATGTTCTGCCTACCTGTTCCGCTGACACCGCCCCCTTCCCCGAGCCACTCCCATTGCTCTTGCCCACAGGACGGTGTGGTCCGCCATCTTCCCCACCTGCAAGCTTTGTGCTTTGATTTTTAAAATATCATATTTATTCTTTGAGGAGCAATATAATTTCATCATATTCATACCTTATCCCCCTGAAACCAGCTTTAGGATGTAGCCAATATCCTAGATAGTAAGTAACTGGAGAAATAAATAGAGCAGCACCCACAAATTAGCTAAGCTCCCTGGGGTAACCTTTTCTGAGAGGAACCTCACCCTGTAGGGCAGTTGTTCGTTATCTGAGTTATTAATTTTTTTCCTTGTTTGGGGGCTGATTGAACCAAATTTTTTGGGGGCAGGGTGGGTTGCAACTGTTGCATGAGAATGAAATCAATGCAATTGAGAAAAAGAAAGTTAGACTTACTGATTTTAGTTCAGTAAAGCAGATTCGAGTAGTTCTGGGTCCACACTCCCAGGTTTTATAAAATGCTGTTGGTGTTTGTAACTTTAAACTACAAAAGGTGGAGGAAATTCAATCACTTCTTGATTGAGAATTGATTTAGTGCTGACAAAAGTTAATTTGTTTTCTAAGTAAGGGATTCTGAGTGGTCTAAATAGCTGGTTGGTTTGGGGGAAGGAGTCTGTTTAAGTGGAAACTCTGGTTGTGTCATTTGTTGCAGGCTCAGGTAATGTTTTACTGAGGCAAGACCCATGAGCGGGCGTGTGATGTTTAGAGAGCATATAAATAGGACTCAACAGACCGATGCGGTACTTGCATAGCTAGTTGTGCAACTCTTCATTGATCTCCAGTCTTTGCTGCTGGTCCTGGTGGCTCCTGCTGACTCATGCCAATTTAGCAGAGGCCTGGGGGTTTCTGCTGGATCCTACAGCTGTTGCTGATTTGTGTTTGATGACACACTTTTGAACCATACAGTTGGTATGCTAACACTACTGAATTGGACTGCTGGTATCTTGACAAATGGAGATTGGAATCTCCCTGAAGAACTACTTCTAAACAGGTCTACATCCCCTTGTTCCTATTTACCATCTTTTCTCCCCTCCCTTTAGATGGTGGGTTAGAAGGGGGAGGGGTTGAAACATTTCAACCCCTCTAATTAAAGGAGAACTCTAATTAAAGTAGGTTTTGAAAAGTCTAAGTCTACAGTCTGTTGTACGGGAGGATAACAGATGCAAGCACAATGCTGCAGAAAGCTGAGATCTGTCCCAGTTCAAAGATCAGCTTGCATCTGAGCATGTGCAGGTCTGTAGACAAGTGCATGTGCTCAACACTGTAGATAGACTCGAGGTCTGCTTCAGCTCTGAAGTGCCCTGAACTAATGCTGCTCCTTTTCTTTCTTTTCTTTGACATCTTCAACAGAAGCCTTTTAAATATACATTCTCCAATATTTTAAGTTTTTGTCCATCCCTCTAGATTGTAAGTTTCTGGATTCCTGAGAGTAAATTGATGAATGAGTGAAAAAGGAAATAAGAAAAGAGCCCAATGTCCTAGTGTGTTGTGTGCATGTTGAATTTAAATAACTTTTTAATAGCTACTCATTTCTTCTTGATTCGTGGACATTAACAGTGAAAGAGCTGTGCTTCCAGAGCGATCTTCAGTGCCAATACCCAAGGCCGGGAGCAGTATCTGTCTAGTATTATGGCTCCTTGCCATGACTAAGCAGAGGAGCTAACCAGAACCTACAAAGTTCACACAGCAAGAAAGAATTTGAAAAGACTCCTAGAGATAACTCAACATTTCTTATAACTCATTTAAGAAAATAAAAAGCAGCTTTGACTCTCCCATTTTCAAGTCAGGGTCTTGACAATAAAACCCTTGGTTAAAGGATTGTTGTCTACGGGAGACTTGTGCACCATGGGACCCTGGACTTCAAGTTCAAATGTTGTTTAAAGGTCTCTGCAGCTTCTTATGATGGGAGATTTGGTGGTGGATAAAAGAGTTGTGTCTTTAAACCAGAGCAGATAGAGAACGACAAGTTTATTTAGTGCACTCCAAAGAGAACAGCAGGCATGGCAGTAAAAAAAGTACTCATAAAAAAAAAAAAAAAAAAAAAAAAGCTCATCCCACAGACAGAAAGTAGTAACTGTCTATGGGATGAGCTTGAAGGTGGAGTCCCACGGGGTTAGTGTGAGCCACTTCCCATGCAAGGGGCTCAGCAGGTAATTCCCATCATATTACCGATTGGCGATGATCAATCTTGAATAGTTAGGGTGAGTCACAATGCATTCAGTTTCCCAGGCACGTAATTTCCACTACGCAAATAAGCTTTTTCTGTTTGTTTGATTGTTTTTTTTTTTTTTTTCTTGCTATCATGTGGTTCTGCTGTTTCACTATTTGGGTGAAATGAAACTTGAGACCAGGCTTGCTGTTCCCTTTCTGGCCTCTCAATCATGAGATCACAGGGATGAGGTACGACAAGTAGTTTGGACAAATGAAGACCTTTCATTCTTTATAATAAGATTATGGTGGAAGGTGGACCTTAGATGGTCATCCTGCTTTTGTTGAGTAGTTGTATTACTTGCAGACATCCAAGGTACTGTTCTCCCCTAAGAGTCCCAACAGATTGAAAAAAAAAGTAAAGCTGTCTCTGAAGTCCCAGGAGACAAGGCCATGACTCGTATAGGGATGGGTTTCTTGTTGTTTCCCCTGGATTTGCCTGTTCTGACCTTTGCCTCACCCATATCCTGCCCACTGCACTCGGGGCTTTGCTGGGCTAGAAATTTAAATTAGGAGGAAGTGCTCTGGCCTTGGCCTCTTGCTTTCCCAGCATCAAAGGCCTCCATGTGAGTTGGAAAGGAAGCTCTGCACACATTATGTTGAGTTAGCAATGCGCTTTCTGAGAACAGCAAGGAAATACAGTCGGTAGCAGCAAGAACTAAGTTTCAGGCATGACTATGCTATTTCTGAGACTCTTGGCACGTCTTTGCTCAACAGAACAGCAGATTTTAATGAAGCTAAGATTTGCCATTACCCACATAGCCACGCTGTTGACTATAAGAAAGTCATTTTCCTGCTCTAGGGGGTGGGGGTGGGGTTATCTCCTAGCATTAACAGCTATGAGGGAAATTGTAGCCTAAATACTTTCTTCAATATAGAATTGCAACATCTTCCTTTGTACAGAGTGTGCCTCATTTCCAAAAAGTTCATGATTCCTGTCTTGGGTATCCCATTTAGGGGAAGATGAGAGAAGCTTTTACTTGTGGCCCCCATTTATGGGAATCACAAAGGAAAGACCCCCTGACAGGATGCCACAAAGAACCATATACTCTTATACCATACTTGTCAATTATTCTACCAGTGAGTGAATCCATGTATTCATTCATTCATCTATTCAGTAAATATTTGTGTTGAGTTCATTCACCCACTACATAAATTATACTGTAGCAATACATGATTTGGGAATATAAGGGTAAGTCCTATAGATTAACCATCCTTATTTACATTAGAAAGAGATAATAAGAAAGCCCTTAAAATTATGATCATTATATTCCTTTTGATAGAGAAGCCATCAAGTGATGTAAGCTTGCACAAGATAGAGACGTGGATCTGTCTACTGTTTAAGGAAGTGATATATAAGGAGAAGCAGTAGGAATCATCGGGTGACAGGAGTCGGGAGGGCAGTATGTACAGAGAGTGGTCAAGACAATGGACAGTTTGCATAAGGCTGAGGTGAGAAGGGTCATGTGAGTTGCAACAGAGATTGTAGAAGGCTGGGGCATGGCAAAGGGAAGCAGAAACAAAGCCGTGGTAATCGCTTACGTCTGTGGTCTCTTAAGCAAGGGAGCATTACAAAAGTACTTTAGGAGAACAGTCTGTTTTCTGTGTTCAGTACATATGGGACGTGACAGAGACCAGCAGGAGGGAGATGAGTGAGGGATTATGGGTAATGATAAGACAAGGAGGGCTGTCCATGAAACGGAGGGAAGACTGGCAGAGCCAGACATCCTTGGGATTGGCTAGAGATTGCACCAGGAGAAACCTGAGAGCACTGTAGGGCATCAGATTTGTAGGAGCTGCCCTCTGCTAAACAGTAGACAGGGACTCACTTATCATAGTGGTTTTCAAGCTGTGTCCAAATGGTGTCAGGCTTTCCCAGAGGTGTGTTAAAGGACCCATTCAACCAGAATGTCTCCATATTGACCCATTTGGACCAAGGCTTGAAAGCTACTATTCTTCTCTCTCACAGTGGATTCATTCTGTCTGAATTTCAGTTACCCACAGCAATTATTAAATTTGAATGTGGGTATGTCTAGACCACCACTCTCGACACCACCTCTGCCTCCACGCTCCTAAGATCACAAGTGCCCTAAAAATGTGGATCTCTTTTCCAGTGTGTGTTTTTGTTGTTGTTGATGGGTTTTTTATTTGTTTGTTTGTTTGTTTTGCCTCTGTTCCCACACCCACCTAATTCACTCTTGCTTGGCTTGCCTCCCACTGTAATTTTCTTCTCTATGAGGTATGTGTGTGTGTGTGTGCATGCATGAACACATGTGTGCATATTTGTGTGTGTGTGTGTGTGTGTGTGTGTGCATGCGTGTTGAATTAATCTAAACTGTGACATTTATCAACAGAGATAAGAGTTTTAAACACAACTGACTGGCAACACAGGGAACAGAAGACAAAACCAGTCTCTTGACTAGAAGATCACTTCTTTTTTTTTTTCCTTCTTTTTCTAGGCAGGGTTTCTCTGTGTAGTCCTGGCTGTCCTGAATTCACTTTGTAGACCAGGCTGGCCTCGAACTCAGAAATCCTCCTCCCTCTGCCTCCCAAGTGCTCTTGCCGCTGTCACCACCACCACCACCACCACCTGGCTAGGAGATCACTTCTTAAGAGGAATAACATCATTTGAAATGTAAATAAAAATATATATCAAATAAAATAAAATTAAAAAAAAGAGGAATAACTTCATCCTGTGCTGGGGGAGGGGAGGGCAGGGCGGGGTGGGGCGGGGCGGAGCAGGGCGGGGCAGGGCAGGGCGGGCCAGGAGGGAGGGAGAGGCATAATGCCATCATGCTTCTGGGATGTTCTGCTTCTAGATTTTTTTCCATTCATCTCTCAACTCTGGTTTTTAGGAGGAGAGTTTTCTCGCCCTTGGTCTCCTAGCTAGTGGCAACAACAACCACGTGCAAAAGATGTTCCACATGGGTCAGCTGCTTCGCATGTCTCTGGAATTAACGGAGAGCAGCTCCAGACCACGGGGATCCTTTGTGAAGACATTCAGCCCATCTGCAAATAGTTCACTTTATCTATTTTTATCTCATAATATTTTTTTTTGACAAATGAAGGATATCATGGCCAATGGCTTGAACAAGTCCAGAAATGCCACGGCCACCAGCTTTTCGTCTCTACCAAGGGTCAATGACCTCAGTAGAAAACACATTCCTTCTAAATCCCTCTAGGAACCTTGTCATCACAACTTTCTGGTGTGAACAACTTTAAATCGCCTTATTGACCCACTTGACGACCTCACTCAGAAACAGGGCTTTTATGTTCATTTTTAAAGAATGTTTGTTTTATAAAGTTAGTTGAGGTAATACTAGCAGTTGAAGGTAGATACGTCATTTCAGTGGCTTGCTTGGAAATGTTATTCATTCCTTATGCTCCCGAAGCCCCTTAACTGGTCTTCCTGATCTGCGTGATCCTTCTCCCTAAGCAGAGACAAGATTCTTTGCCCCTTACACACTCCATTTCTGCCACCTTCCTGCTGAGTAAACCCAGCGCAGGGACATCCTGGGATTAAACAAGGAAGACCTCTGCAGAAAGAAAGAAGATACTTTCAGTCTGAAAAGAAGAAAAGAGGAAAATCAAAAGGAGGAATGCGAAATATATTCTAGAAGCTGACTTGATGCCAGCAAGCCTCTAATCCCAACTGCTTTGGGGGCTGAAGCAGGAAGATCATAAATTCAAGAACCACTTGGCTACAGAGTGCGGTTGAGGCCAGCACGGGCAACTAAATGAGAGCCTGTGTCAACATGAAAAATGAAAAAGAGGACCAGGGGTATAGCTCAGGAGCGAGCACTCGCCTACTAGTACAAGGCTCTGAATTCAACCTCCTATATTGAAAAAAAACAGCATAAGATGCTTTGAAATTAGAGTCATTCGGAAGGCTTCAGGGACAGGGCGATGCCACAGGTTGGAGAGGCAGATCTTTTGGGTGGTGTGGGAAGGAAGCAGAGAAATGGATACCTAGGTTCACCTCTATCCTCTGTGGCTCCACTTCATTGAAACTGGACTTGTAGCTGGAGTGCTGGAAGGTCCGCCCAGGGACCTGGAGAGGGAGGCTAGGGTAGAGGAGCCCCGCAGCAGTGAAGAGCAGCACCAGGATCTTGGGCTCCAGAGAACGTATTGAGGACTTACTGAACAGGAGATTATCACCTGTGCTCTATAGAGCTTAATTTGGTGCAAACACAGCAGGGCGCATGGAGCTACTGGAGGGAGGGGCACTGGTGGGAGGGAAAGCCTGGGACAGTGGGGCCCCAGGGGAGAACCACGGAATCAGCGGAGATTGGATGTGAGAGAGATGAATGAGACTGTGGAACACAGCTTGCGCGTGGGAGGGGAGGGCAAGTTCATTTTGGGACACATGAGAATAAGTTGTCTTGGGACATCCATATGGAGATGTTCTGAGTCAGCCCAGCGTCGAGAGACACTTTTGTCACTGGCTCTGCTCCTTTCCTGAAAGTGTCCAGAAATGAATGCAAGGCTAGTTACATCCTGTCTAGCACAAACGCTGAGAGCACAAAAGCTCAAAACCTAATCATTGCTCTTTAAAAAAAGGAAAAGCTCAGAGGAGCAAAAGGCATTGTGTGATGTGCACACCCGATGCTTATCTGAATTTACTTTAAACAGTGCCGTGTTGGTTTTCAGCATTGGATGTTAGATGAACAGAAGGTGGCATTTGCTACAAGAAATTTAAGTTGCGTTTTAAATTACATTTTGTTGTCTTTGACAACAGTGGACTTGAATACATTTGGAAACTTCATGATGTGCATTTTAAGCTACAGATAATCTCTCTAAACTAAACAATAATTAAAATAGCCCATTAAGGTCAAATACTTGTCTCCCTATTATTTACCCCAAACAAAGTTACTTTGATAGAACAAACAATATTCAAACATGTCCTTGACTGAATATTGGAAACAGCTCTGAAGAAACATGGACCATAATTCTAAGTGGTTCCCAAACAAACAAACCTGGTATTTCATGAGAGTAACACTGGTTCATATGAAGTCCCATAAGCTATTCTTGATCTTATTAGTGATATTTAGATCATCTCAGGCTAAATCTTTTTAGATGAATCCTGAGTTACAATGACATATTTTCACATTTACATATTGAAATGTGAGTAGTTACTCTTATCTTCAGGTAGATACAATATGAATTCCAGAATTTCAGGGAGCATGTCAAAAATAGAACTATTTAACAGTGCAGATAAAATTTAGGATATATAAGCAGCGATATCTTACCATTAGTAGCATTCCTCAAATCTAGCCAGTGCCTTAAATGCTTATTTGTGTAACACATTTGGTTGGTGAGCTACATTTCAAGAATAGTTGACAGGCTTTTTAGGATCCTTAGGAAAAAGGAAAATGTTCAATTCTTATATTTAGAAAGTTTCTGTATTGCTTAGCAGCGAAGAGCACTGGCTGCTCTAGCACAGGACACTGGTTCAATTCCCAGTACCCACATGGAGGCTGACAACAGTCTATAATTCAGTTCCAAGTGATTTGACCCTTTTACACATGCATGAAGGCACCAATGCCTATAAAATAAACATAAAAATAAGTAGATCATTAAAAAGGTTTCCCTGAAAATAAATAAACCATTAAAAAAAGTTTCCCTAAAAATAAATTAATTGGTTGGACTATCTATTGACTGTAGTTACTGCTTCTCTGATATTCTAAGGGACATAAACTCAATTATACAGTAGTACCGAACGTAAAGCAACAGTCTATTACTCTCCCAGTCTTTCTCTCCATCACGCCTCAGCAACTTGGCAGTAGGCTCTGAACCTCATGTGGACTCAGGAAACTTGGCAGATGGATGTCACCTACTTG
The DNA here is from genome assembly GCF_947179515.1 of Apodemus sylvaticus. NCBI lineage: Eukaryota > Metazoa > Chordata > Mammalia > Rodentia > Muridae > Apodemus > Apodemus sylvaticus. The sequence goes on from NC_067487.1 coordinate 46,974,962, forward strand.
AACATAGCTGATCCCAGCAACATGGGGGAAAGGAACATGGTGGTATCACTGTTACAAAATTTAATGTACAAAACAGAATCATACCTGTTACATCCTACCGAAGTAGAGTCAGAAAACCATATAAAAAGGAAGAAACATTTAGGCTGAGGGTATTGCTCCAAATGTCTCTGAACCATTGTAAAGCAGCAGTCGGCCCTGCCCTTAGGATTAGTTTGGATTAGCTATACTTAAAAACCGTTGACAGAACAGTGCAGTAGTGGTGCATACATTTGATCCTAGCACTCAGGATGTGGAGGCAGGTGGATTTCTATGAGTTTGAGGCCACTCTGGTCTATAGAGGAAGTTCTAGGACACCGGGACTATACAAAGAAGTTCTGTCTCAAAAATCCAACCAACCAACTAACCAACCAAACAAACAAGCAAATCTGATGGCAGACCTGTCGATCTTAAGAGTAACTTTATATCACAATTGCTACCGCTTGTTAATCAGAGCTTTCCATTTCACCAAAAGTCATCTTTCTTTTAAAATTATTGTACATTTCTCTGTATCAATTATACCTCCAACCTTTTCTTTGTCCTCCAGACAGCCCAGAAGGCACATCTATCTATCTTGGACTCCAGTCTGATTCTTGTTTATTCTCAAATAAAAATGATTTTTTTTTCTGAAAATTTGTCTATATTTAGTTGACTTTGACAATGACCAACTCTTGAAGACATCTATCTGGAAGATGTGTAGCTTCAACTTACATATAATTAGTCTGAGCAAATTACATGGCTTTATCATATCAGGAAAAACGTGTTGAGTTCTTATTAGCATCTTCAAGAAGAATTGAAGATATTACCCAAAAGCTTCATTCCCATTAAACCAACCTTAGTACAAATTTTTTTTTCCGTTTCGAATTGCTGTGGGGATAAGGATTTAGCTCCATGGTAGAATGCAGATATAAGGTTGTGGGTTTATTCTCAGAGTGAAGAAGAAGAGCAGCAGGAGGAGGAGGAGGAGGAGAAGGAAGAAGCAGAAGAGGAGGAGGAAGAGGAGGAAGAGGAAGTTAAGAAGAAGAGGAGGAAGAAGTGTTGTACCAACAGAGGAAGACAAGAAGAAGAGGAGGAGGAGGAGGAAGAGTGTACCTAACAGTTTCTGGATTCCAAGTACAGAAATAATGCTAGAATCAACATACTTTTAGTCACCTTGGCATGGACTGGTTGACTGCACAATCTGCCTGGAGAGGATAGAGAGACTATAACATCAATGATATGTGTGACCATCAATAGGAATGAGGGAGCAGCCCTCTTCAGTAGTGATCTGCTTCTGGCCTCCTGTCTTTCTTCTGAAACCATCATTTAAGAAATATTTTTTGTTCTGCAAATGCCTCATACATTTGCTGCTCAGAGAAAATATTTTTCTCCAAATGGTTTTAATTGAAAAAAAAAAAAGATACACACAACTCTTTTTTTGGTTTCATCTGTATTTAGTAGAGAGGAATAGTTCAGAATGACGTTAATCTAAACCACTGTATTTTTCTTATTTGCCAATTCATTTCTTTTTCATTTGGATCAACTATATTTTATTCCTCCACTTTTCTTATCTTTCTTCCAGTAAGTGGCTAAAACTGTGGATTCATTAGGTTTTTGAAGAATGCAATAGGTTTGGTACCAAACACTTTGTCTCAAATTATATCTGATCCACATTGGTCTCCCTATGGTTGTAATGTCTTGCTTAAATATTTTCTGAAGGAAGATAGAGTGTAACTAAGTATCTACCCATCTATCTATCTATCTATCTATCTATCTATCTATCTATCTATCTATCATCTATACTTTATTGAAGCAGTGTCTCCTGTAGTCCAGTCTGTCCTGGAACTCACTATGTAGCCTGGGATAACTCTGAATTTGTATTTATCCTGATTCTGCTTCAGAATGCTGAGGCTTACAAGCATGCACCATCACACCCGGCTTTATGTGGTACTGGCGATGGAACCTAGGGTTTGATGCATGGTAGGCGAGCACTCTACCAACAGAGCCAGAGCTCAGCCCTTTTGCTTTTTAAGGATGATTTCTACTATGTAATAGCTTCTTCCAATTTTTGAACAATCAAGAAATTCCTTTAAATCATTTTATAATCGGGAAGCATCAGAGCTTGAAATGAGTGGAAACCCTAATTGTTCTCGAGGGCACATGATGAAAGCTTCATTTGACAAAGAGAAAGGGAAAGTGCTGGCCGGAGGACCCTTTCTAAGGCAATAGTCCTGGAGGGTTCACAAGCATTAACAGGCTACAGAATTGTTTCAGTTACTAACACTATAGAGATAAGTTGGAGGACAGAAGAGAGAAAATGAGCTAGGGCCTACCCATGAAGCTCCCCAGTCCACACACCAAAAAATTACTTCAAAAGTTGACACTCCGTTCATACAATTGGTGTGGATCCCATTATCTGAATGAAGCACATTTTCCCATTCACCCACTGTGTGAAGTTCTGAGTAAATATGGATTGTTGACGTGGCCATGTCAAGTTCCCCAGTGCCTCAGATGGGACGGGTGGGAATGACCAGGTCTTCTCCAGGTCAGGCTCAGGAATTACAAAGATGGATGTTACCAATGATTGACCTTTAGCTAAAACCAGTGTATGCAGAAACTATCAACCACAGCTTCTCCTCCCAGATAACTGAAATCTGAAACTGCTCCAGGACAGAGAGCCCCACTTGTGGAGATAGCTAGCCAACCTCCTCCCTTTCAGCTGTGCAAATAAACCTGTCTACGTGCTCAGTAGCAGAAACTATCCCTGACTGACCAGGCTAGAGTGAGTCTCTAAACAGCACAGCACACACCCTGAGATCGTCTGTACTTGGGTCTGTCCTTTCATGATTCCCTCCTCATCCCAGTCAGGACAAGTCCAAAGTCATGCAGCTTATGACAACATATTAAGGTAAACTATGTATACCTATGCATTGGCTTCTGGATAGACTTAAAAGTTAAAAGTTCTCTCAGCTTCTCTAAGTGAAAGGAGCATGATTGCTCAAAGGGTTAAACCATACTTAATTTATACAAGCAACTGACAAAGCATCTTCAGTGCATCTTTACTGCTCACAGTCCTACCCACTGCCAGTGAATGAAACCTCCTAGGTTCCTCATATTTATCCATGTTGGCATTTTGGGTTTGGGCCATTCTTAATACGTGTATATCATATCTCATTATTGATTTTGTTTTAACATAGGGTTTCATGTATCCCAGGCTGGCCTCCAACTCAAATAGTTGACTTCAAACTCCTGATCTTCCTGATTCCACCTCTCAAGTGCTAGGAATTGTGTTTGTGTATCACAACATGTATGGTTTTTTTCTTATCGTTGTTTTAATTTGCAACTCCCTAATGACACAAGGTATTGGACTTATTATTTATTTCCCAGCACTGGGCATTGAACCCAAAGTTTCCTGCAGGCTTGGCAAATGCTCTACCACTGAGCTAAATCCCAGCCTTGAACAACATTTCACATGCTAGTTATCATGCCTCTCCTTGGATGGAATGTCTGGCCATGTCTTCTGTCTGTTTTTAAGTGACTCGTTCATTTTCCTCCTGACCTTTCAGCGTCTCTCCAGCTTTTGGATAACAATCTTTGATCAGGTGTGCTTTTGGCAAACATCTTGCCCACTCCCCACTTTGGCTTCTCACTCTTTTTATACTATCTTTTGCAGCATAGAGCTTATAACAGATTGAACTCCATGTTATCAATTTATTTCTCTCATAACTTGTGGCTTTGGATGTGGCATCTGTAAAGATGCTGCCACACCCAATATCATCTAGACTTTCTCCTGCATTATCTTCTGGGTGTGTAATAGTTTTGTGTTTTGTGTGTAGGTCTGGGATCCATTTTGAGTTCTTTTTATGTTGAAGAATATATGGTCTTTACCTAGACTTATCTTACTATTTGATTTTATATTTTATTTTATTTTTCTTTTACATCTTACAGTTTTTAAATCTGAGCATCCAGTTGTCCCAGAATTATCACAATTTATTTTTTTGTTACTCCTGCTTTGTTTTTCCAGTGTCAGTTGGTTGTGTCTATGCGGGTCTGTATCTGGGCTCTCCATTCTGCCCTGTGGAGCTCTTTCTCTATGACACTACTTCCTCACTGTTGCTTTACAGTGTGTCACAAAGCCCAGGAGAACTAGTTCTGTAACTCTCCCTTCAGTGGTGTGTAGGCTGTTTGGGGCATTTTTGAATCCCTGTGTAAGTTGAGAAGAACTGACATTTTTTTCATAACAATATTGAGAATTCCTACCCAGAAACATGAAATATGCCTCTATTTCTTAAGTTAAAAATTATTTCATCCACATTGTATAGCTCGGCTCATATAAGATCTTGAACATATTTTTGTTAGATTTACATGTTTCCAGTGGAAGAATGTAAATGTTAAAGACAACGTGGTTTTACATTAGATTTTATGTGTTCAATGCCAGTGGGTGGGAAAATGTTTAATTCTGTATTTTGCAACCTTGACATAATCGATCATTAATTCTACTATCTGTTGATGCTTTTGAACTTTCTACATAGATGATCATGATAATGACAGTTTTATCCTTCCTTCATTTTATTTCCTAATTTACTGCACAACCTAGGATTTCTGGTACAAATGTTGAGAAGCAGGGATGACAGGGACATTCTTACCTGATCTTTGCAGAAAGCTTCTATTTTCTCAGTATTAAATATGATATCAGCTTTAGGGTTCTTGTAGATATCATTTATCAAATATGAAAGTTCTCCTCTATCCATAATTTGCTAAGGGTCTCTGTTATGAATACTCTTCAGTATTGAAGAGTATCAAGTGCTCTATTTGTATATATTGATATGATCACTTGATTTTTTTCTTTTTAGTTTATCAATGTGATAAATTACATTGATTTTTGAATGTCAAATTAGCTTTCATACTCAAGATAAAACCCACTTGGTCATATAACATAACTTCCATATAACATAACTTTTTTATGTTATTGGAATTTAAATGTTTTTTAACAAAAGCATTTTATGTTTTTTATATATATTTGCATTCATTAGAACTATTGATCTATAATTTTATTTTCTCATTTTGGCATTATGATAATGGTCATAGGAAAATTAAGAAGTACTCCCTCTGTTTCTGTCTTTTGCAAGAGGTTGGAGACAACTTAGTATATTTTTTTCCTTAGTGTTTGGGTCCATGGGGACCCGGTGTTTTCTGTTAGGAAGGTCATTCATTGTTGATTGAACTTTTCTAGCAGATACAGGCTTGCTCTGATTGTCCATTTCTTCTTGTGTGACTTTTGGCAGGTTGTCTCTTTCATGACTTAGTCTGTTTCATTTTAGTTATAATACAACATTCATAGTCTTCCTTTTATATCATTTTCCATCTATAGGTATGGAGTGATATCTCCTCCTCCATATCTGATATTAGTAATTTATGCATTTTAATTTTCTTAGCCTATATAAAGGCTTATTGATTTTGTTTTTCAGAGAAGCAGATTTTGGTTTTATTGGCTCTTCTCTGTTGATTTGTGGTTTTCAGTTTCACTGATTCTTGCTCTCTTATCCACTCTGTTCCAATGAGTTTGTATTTTCTCTCTTGTCCTGAAGTGTAGATGATTGGTGTCTTTGTCCACCTGTGAACACCACTAAGGCCTATTTTTGGCTGCATCCCACTAATTTTGAAAACTTGTATTTCATTTTCATTTAGTTCAAAGTATTTTTAATCTCAGAATTCCCACTTTTGTCCATTTATTACAGATGTACTCTTTACTCACCAGGAATTTTGGCAATCTTCTGCTGTTTTATATTGGTTTCTATTTTACTTCCAATATAGACATTTTATGTTTTCATGTCATAATAGTAAGGTGTGCTTTGTGGCTCAGAATGGGACAGATCTTGGTGAGTGTCTCATATGACCTTAAGAAGAGTGTATATTCTGCCTTCAGTTAAATCCATTGGATTTGTGGTACCCTCCTGATTTTGGTCTGTTGGTACTGTCCATCATTGATGAAGCCTTCAAGCACAAATATCAATTCATCCATTTCTCCTTGGATGTTCAGGCTTTGACCTACATATTCTGATCCTCTGTTGCTAGTTGCATTTACATTAAGAACTCTTGTCGGGTGTTAAATCTCAGCACAGTGGAGACAGGCTGATCTCTGTGAGTTCGAGGCCAGCCTGGTCTACAATTCAAGTCTAGGATAGCCAGGGCTCTATTTCACAGAGAAACCCTGTCTTGAGAAACAAACAAAAATAGTTCTACCTTTTTGAACTATTGACTTACTTAGGGTGAACCTATGTCTCTGCCCTGGACAAATGACCTGAAAAACTGGACAACAGAGCAAGTCTATAGGCTTCACTGATATATCAAGGTTTGCTATTATTGGTTTACTTTATTAGGCAGTAGACTGAAGATGGGAAATTCCCTTGCCTCCAGTGAAAGGCTGGAGAGGACTGTGATGGGTGTTTCTTAGGATGAGGAAGGCTGGTATTTGTCATTCCCCTCCCCACCCCACCCCCGTGTTCAAGACTAAAGTTAGGTAGGGTTGAATATTTTCTTTCTCACTTTGATAAAATTCCAGTTGGTTAGGCTCCACTTATAGGTCCTCCTTAGAGCAGGCTTTGTTCTGAAGAACATGACGTTCTGATATACCGCAGCATGCTTCCCTTCTCACATCTCTCCTGGCCAGAAGCCCAATGACATTTTTCTCTGATTCTTTAGATGAGAACCCCTTAGAAATCCTGGAGGTAAAACTCACAAAAATGTGAGGCTCTGTGTCCTTCTTAGGTTTTTAACTTTCATTTTATCCACACCTAATCTATAATAATTCGCCCCTTATAGCTCCTGTTGACCTACCCAGTATATTGAAGTTTCTGCTTGTGGTTTTCTGCCATAGTTAAGTTCAGATTTTTCCTGTCTCTGCCTGGCTGTCTCTAATTTGGTGAGTGAGGAGTTTGTGTTGTAACTTCTCTTCTTTTAAGGAAGGTCTGGAAGGTCCAGGAAGGAAGGAAGCTTGGGTTCACACCAAGGTTTGAAAAACTCCCTAGAGAATGGAGGTAGAGGGGAGAGGCCCTTGTGAGCAGTCTGCTACAGAGCAGTGTGGCTGCTGGGGTCCCAGATAAAGAGTTCCCAGGTTTCAGATGCTGACCCAAAGGAATGAGATGAAGGGGCTAGGAGGGTCTGCAGTGAAGAAGAAATCTGGGATTTCTGCAAGGTTCCACTTCTTTGAAAGATCTGAGAAGAGCTTCTGGGTTTTCTGTTTGCTAGCATTGTTTATTGTGCGGATGGAGCAATGGCTCCTAAACCTCTTACATGCTACACTGGAATCCTGAAGCTCCTCTGACTGTTTTCAAACTGTAAAAAATTAAATTGGTATCCTGTTAAAAGTCATATTATACATTAAGCTATATTTCAACTCTGATGCTGTTAGAAAGATGAATACACACACAGAGAGAGAGAGAGAGAGAAGGAGAGAGAGAGAGAGAGAGAGAGAGAGAGAGAGAGAGAGAGAGAGAGAGAGAGGGAGGGAGAGAGAGAAAGAGAGGGAGGGAGGCAGCTATGTGGTAAGGATAACAGCTACTTCCAGGTTGGGGGTGAGGCATCTGCATGCATGACTCTCACTCTGGGCATTCCAGTTTCTGCCAATGCAGAAGACAGCCTATATAATCAGTGTCATTGAGGTGTGAGCTCTACCTTGAGAGGAATCTACCATAGTCAGTATGCTCAGGAATGCGGCTCTCCTTTCTCTTCATTTCTTCCTCTTTGAAATCTCTTGATATGTAAAGCATGCAGCATATGGTTGTCCTGGTTAGGGTTTCTATTGCTGTGGTATAGCACTCTGACCAAAAGCAGGTTGAGGCCTAAAAGGTTTCTTTCAGCTTGCACTTCCAGCACCAGTTAATCACCAAGGGAAATCAGAGCAGGAACCTGAAGCAGGAGCCTGGAGACAACAACAGAATACAGGCCCTGGACGACCACTGCCTACTGCTTTCTTATACACCTCAAAACCTCCTGCCCAGGGGTGACACCACTCTCAATTGGCTAGGTCCTCCAACAATAATCACTCATTAAGAAAAGGTTTGCCCACTGGCCAGTTTGGTGGGGACATTTTCTTTTCTTTTCTTTCTTTTTTTTTTTTTAATATTTTTATTTCCTATATTCTTTGTTTACATTCCAAATGATTTCCCCTTTCCCGGATCCCCCCTCTCCATATGTCCCATAAACCTTCTTCTCTCCATCCCTTCTCCAATCACCTCCCTCCTTTTTCTCTGTCCTTATATTCCCTTCCATGCTAGATCAATCCTTTCCAGGATCAGAACCCTCTCCATACTTCTTCATGGGAGTCATTTGTTATGTGATTTGTGCCTTGGGTATTCAGAGCTTCTGGGCTAATTAATATCCACTTATCAGAGATTGCATTCCATGTGTATTCTTTTGTGATTGGGTTACCTCACTTAGGATGATATTTTCCAGATCAAACCATTTGCCTAAAAATTTTGTGAATTCGTTGTTTCTAATTGCTGAGTAGTATTCCATTGTGTAAATATACCACATTTTCTGTATCCATTCCTCCTTTGAGGGGCATCTGGGTTCTTTCCAGCTTCTGGCTATTATAAATAAGGCTGCTATGAACATAATGGAGCATGTGTCTTTATTGCATGCCAGGGAATCCTTTGGGTATATGCCCAGGAGAGGTATAGCAGGGTCCTCTGGAAGTCTCATGTCCAGTTTTCTGAGGAACCTCCAGACTGATTTCCACAGTGGTTGTACCATCTTACAGCCCCACCAGCAGTGGAAGAGTGTTCCTCTTTCTCCACATCTTCGCCAACACCTGCTGTCTCCTGAGTTTTTGACCTTAGCCATTCTAACTGGTGTAAGGTGAAATCTCAGGGTTGTTTTGATCTGCATTTCCCTAATGACTACTGATGTTGAGCACTTCTTAAGGTGCCTCTCGGCCATCAGAATTTCTTCAGGTGAAAATTCTTTGTTAAGATCTGTACCCCATTTTTAATAGGGTTATTTGGTTCCCTGGGATCTAACTTCTTGAGTTCTTTGTATATATTGGATATTAGCCCTCTATCAGATGTGGTGAATATCCTTTCCCAATTTGATGGTTGTTGTTTTGTCCTTTTAACAGTGTCCTTTGCCTTACAGAAACTTTGTAATTTTATGAGGTCCCATTAGTCAATTCTTGATCTTAGAGCATAAGCTATTGGTGATCTGTTCAGGAACTTTTCCCCTGTGCCCATGTCCTCAAGGGTCTTCCCCAGTTTCTTTTCTATTAGTTTCAGTGTGTCTGGTTTTACATGGAGGTCCTTGATCCACTTGGAGTGAAGTTTAGTACATGGAGATAAGAATGGATCAATGCACATTCTTCTGTATGCTGACCTCCAATTGATCCAGCACCATATGTTGAAAAGGCTATCTTTTTTCCACTGGATGTTTTTGGCTCCTTTATCGAAGATCAAGTGACCATAGGTGTGTGGATTCATTTCTGGGTCTTCAATTCTATTCCATTGGTTCACTTGTCTGTCACTGTGCCAATATCATGCAGTTTTTAACACTATTGCTCTGTAGTATTGCTTGAAGTCAGGGATACTGATTACCCCAGAATTTCTTTTGTTGTTGAGAATAGTTTTAGCTATCCTGGGTTTCTTGTTATTCCAGATGAATTTGAGAATTGCTTTTTCTAACTCTGTGAAGAACTGAGTTGGGATTTTGATGGGGATTGCATTGAATCTGTAGATCGCTTTTGGCAAGATGGCCATTTTAACTATATTAATCCTGCCAATCCACGAGCATGGCAGATTTTTCCATTTTCTGAGGTCTTCTTCGATTTCCTTCTTCAGAGACCTGAAGTTCTTGTCATATAGATCTTTCACTTGTTTGGTTAGAGTCACACCAAGATACTTTATATTGTTTGTGGCTATTTTGAAGGGTGTCATTTCCCTAACTTCTTTCTCAGCCTGCTTATCATTTGAGTATAGGAAGGCAACTGATTTGCTTGAGTTGATTTTATAACCAGCCACTTTGCTGAAGTTGTTTATCAGCTGTAGGAGTTCTCTGGTGGCGGTTTTCGGGTCACTTTCTTTTTGTTCCAGGGCTTTCAGGTGTGTCATTAAGCTGGTAATGTATGCTCTCTCCATTTTCTTTTTGAAGACACTCAGGGCTATGAGTTTTCCTCTTAGCACTGCTTTTATTGTGTCCCATAGATTTGGGTATGTTGTGTCTTCATCTTCATTGTGTTCTAAAAAGTCTTTAATTTCTTTCTTTATTTCTTCCTTGACCAAGGTATCATTGAGTAGAGTATTGTTCAGTTTCCACGTGTATGTGGGTTTTCTGTTGTTTCTGTTGCTATTGAAGACCACTTTTACTCCATAGTGATCTGATAGGAGGCATGGGATTAGTTCAATCTTCTTATATTTGTTGAGGTCTGTCTTGTGACCAATTATATGGTCGATTTTGGAGAAGGTACCATGAGGTGCTGAGAAAAAGGTATATTCTTTTGCTTGAGGATAGAATGTTCTATATATATCTGTTAAATCTAATTGGTCCAAAGCTTCAATTAGTTTCATTGTGTCCCTGTTTAGTTTCTGTTTTCCTGATCGGTCCATTGAGGAAAGTGCAGTGTTGAAGTCACCCATAATTATTGTGTTAGGTGCAATGTGTGCTTTGAGCTTTAATAAAGTTTCTTTTACGAAAGAGGGTGCCCTTGCATTTGGAGCATAGATGTTCAGGATTGAGAGTTCTTGTTGTATTTTTCCTTTGACCAGCAAGAAGTGTCCCTCAGAGTCTCTTTTGATGACTTTGGGTTGAAAGTCAATTTTATCTGATATTAAAATGGCTACTCCAGCTTGTTTCCTGAGACCATTTGCTTGTAAAATTGTCTTCCAGCCTTTTACTCTAAGGTAGTGTTAGTCTTTGACCCTGAGGTGTGTTTCCTGTAAGCAGCAAAATATAGGGTCCTGTTTACATATCCAGTCGGTTAGTCTATGTCTTTTTATTGGGGCATTGAGTCCACTGATTTTAAGAGATATTAAGGAGTAGTGATTGTTACTTCCTGTCATTTTGGACGTTATTTTTTAAATTTGATTGGTTAATTTCTTTTGGGTTTGATGAAAGGTTACTATCTTGCTTTTTCCAGGGTGAAGTTTCCCTCCTTGTATTGGTGTTTTCCTCCTATTATCCTTTGTAGGGCTGGGTTTGTGGATAGATATTGGGTAAGCTTGGTTTTGTCATGAAATATCTTAGTTTCTCCATCTATGGTGATTGAGAGTTTTGCTGGATATAGTAGTTTTGGCTGACATTTGTGTTCTCTTATAGTCTGCATGAGATCTGCCCAGGATCTTCTAGCCTTCATAGTCTCAGGTGAAAAGTCTGCTGTGATTCTGATAGGTCTTCCTTTATATGTTACTTGGCCTTTTTCTCTTACTGCCTTTAATATTCTTTCTTTGTTTAGTACATTTGGTGTTTTGATTATTATGTGACAGGAAGTATTTCTGTTCTGGTCCAGTCTGTTTGGAGTTCTGTAGGCTTCTTGTATATTCATGGGCATCTCTCTCTTTAGGTTAGGGAAGTTTTCTTCCATAATTTTATTGAAGCTATTTGCTGGGCCTTTAAGTTGTAAATCTTCACTCTCATCTATGCCTATAATCCTTAGGTTTGGTCTTCTCATTGTGTCCTGGATTTCCTGGATATTTCAGGTTACAAGCTTTTTGCATTTTGCATTTTCTTTAACTGTTGAATCCATGGTTTCTATGGTATCTTCAGCATCTGAGATTCTTTCTTCTATCTCTTGTATTCTGTTGTTGATATTTGCATCTGTGTCCCCTGATTTCTTCCCAAGGCTTTCTATCTCCAAAGTTGTCTCCCTTTGAGTTTTCTTAGTTGTTTCTACTTCTGATTTTAGATCCTGGATGGTTTTGCTTAGCTCCTTCACTTGCTTGTTTGTGCTTTCTTGTAATTCTTAAGAGATTTTTGTGTTTCCTCTTTCATGACCTCAGCCTGTTGACCAAAGTTCTCCTGTATTTCTTTAAGTGTTTTTTGCGTTTCCTCATTATTGGGTTTTGTATTCTCCTGGATTTCTTTCAATGATTTTTGTGTTTCCCTTGCAAGGGCTTCTAAATTTCTCCTGAATTTCTTTAAGTATGTCCTTCATGTGTTCCTGTACCAGCATCATGACCAGTGATTTTAAATCCAAATCTTGTTTTACTGGTGTGATGGGGTATCCAGGACATGCTGGTAAAGGAGAATTGGGTTCAGATGTTGCCATATTGCCTTGATTTCTGTTAGTGACGCTCCTGCGTTTGTCTTTTGCCATCTAGTTCTCACTGGTGTTAGTTGGTGTTGTCAATGCTGGACTCACCAGTGCAAGCTGCCCCTTCCCAGGTGGCCTCTGGTGCACAACTTACCTCCTGCACTGCCTGGAGACAGGGTACAGTTGCCCAGGCTGTTCAGATCCCGAAGCAGACACCTGAAGGCTCCTGCTCCAGCCTGCTGGATTCACCAGAGCACACTGACTTCTCCCCTCTTGCCTCCCAGGCTGATCTGGATCTGGAAGCAGAGAGATCTGACGGCTCCTGCCAGAGGCCTTAGGACTGGAACCTAAGCTCCGTGCCACGGGAGCAAGCTGTGCTGTGTGCTCCCAGACTGTCTCTGGGTGCACACCAGGTCTCCCGCACTTCCTGGAGACCGAGTGCTGTGGCCCAGGCTGTTCAGATCCCAAAGCAGGCACCTGGAGGCTCCTGCTGGGGCCCACTGGATTCACCAGAGCACACTGACTTCTTCCTGCTGGCCGCCCGGAAGCCTGGGGACATTTTCTTAATTAAGGTTTTCAAATAACTCTAGTCTGTGTCAAGTTGACATAAAACTAGCCAGCACAATAGCGCTTTTATACTCTTTGTTAAAATGGCCACAGTTGTGGCCTTCTAGATGTCAGATTCTCCAAGGAGTACAGGCTTTGGTAGGCAGAATAAGGAGAGACAGGTGGCACGGAGGAAAAAGCTCCACAGAAGGAAAACCAAAGCTGAAATTTGGTTTAAAACATAACTTCATTTTTTTCATTTCCAATTTGCTGAGACTGGGCTCTGAGGACTCCGGAAAACCTCTGAATGCCCAGAATGCAGTGGAGAGACAAGGGAACACTCGTGTCTCCTTTCCCCCTGCCTCCCTCTGAAGTACCCAGAGCTTCATGGTGGACCCCTGTATACCTCCCTTCTCCTGAGCTGTCTCCCTGGCGGGGGTTCTGCAGACACCACTTTTACAAATAAAAGAAGCCAGCACAGATCCAAAAGAAGCCAGCGCAGATCCAACATTCTAAACAGTTCTCCTATGTTGCTCCTGACTCAGCCAGCTTAGCACAATGCATAGTTTAGCACAATCCAGGGATGGAAGAGGCAGTTTAACCACAGCTGGAAGTTTTACACATGCAAGTTAGACAATGGCACTAAGGAAGAGCCAACCACCACAGCAGCTGGAGGCAGGTTACAGGAGTAGCAACCCTATTAACAATTATCTGGGATTTCTTGATGTACTCCAGAGAACCACAGGAACATTGCCTGTGTGTGCTAAGAAGTCTGCTGACTTTTTCAAGGACAGATAATTTGGTAGAAAAAGCTGATGATGTCTATGCACAGTTGAGTGGTTTGTTAATTTCACTGAATGAGCTGTTTGTTGACCACCTCCAGCTATTATACCTGCAATACTGGGTTTCACAACCTTAATCAGTGTAACCAAAGGTATAAGAATATATTTATACTCTCAACCGAAATAGGTATTCAATAAGTCATGGAAGAAACAACTGCAAAAGAAATGATTATTTGTGAGGCATTGTTGTCATTATTGCACATACATCTTTAAATTTTAATGTAGTCAAAAGGAAAATACAAGCCACTGACTGGGCAAAGATATCTTACGTTCACACTACAGAAGAAAAACTATCCAGCACATTAATAAAACAACCTTACAAAGTAGCAATGGGTCAATGTGCAGAGACAAAGGATCTTGGGATGCTCAGGGATAAATGGGGCATCTAGGTGATACCTTCTTCTCACCAGGCTCAGGAGCCATTTCATGAGAAAGGATGGAAAGACTGAAAGAGCCAGCGGTGGGGGAGGAGCCGAGTGGAGTGTGTCTTCTGACCCAGCAGGACTAATGGATAAACTCACGAACTCACAAAAGCTGCTGTTGTCTGTCCAAGATTGAGCCGGTCAGTACTCTAGCTTGCAATGTGGAAGGACTCACAAGCCTCCATCATCTCTAAGTGAGGATTCTCTGACTGTTGCAAGCTTCCTGGGGAGAGGGAGACTCAGTTTACTTTAGGACTGTGGTCCCTGGTAGGTGCCACAGTCATGAGTACATGGGCAGCCTACGTTGGACTTCATGGGTTCCACGTATGCTACCCACGTAAGGTGGGTGTGGTGTGAAGGAGACAGGATGATGACAGGTGGCTCTGGAAGAAGCTAGAGGAAGAAGGGTGGATGTGGTCAAAAGACATTGTTTACAATTTCAAATAGTTAATAAAGATGTTGTTATGTTAACAAAACCCTTAAAAATCAACAAGAAACAGAGCTAATATCAAATAGGAAAATTGGCAAAGGATTGTAAACCAGAAGCAGATGCAGAAATAATAAGTGTAATGCAAATTAAAACAACTGTGACATACTGCGTTAGCATATTTCTAATTCTTGGGGCTTTTAGGCTTTTTCATTGGTTGCTCTGGGGAATGAAGATGTTGGCGTAGAGGTTGGTTAATTTTTGTAGAAGACATTTGGCGAAAACTTTGGCAGTGTGTAAAGATATGCCTACTTTCAAACATCAATTTTATCCATTTTATCTCTTGGAGATTCTCAATACACACCAAAGGATGGATTTGTGAAACAGCTCACACTCAAAACTGAAAAACTGAGATTGACTTAAATGAAGAATATTGAAGTAAACCTTGGTATATTCCCACCATGGGAGCAGTCTACTGCAGTTTTGATCAAGGGAAACTGAGCTACATGCATTTTATATCTTTAGATATAAATCCCAAGAAGTCAATGTTGCTAGTGAATACATGTATTCATGACAAACAAATTTCTTGGGAAAGATAAACATCAAATTCAGGATAAAGGAGCCTCTGTGGGGAGGTGAATGTGATCTGGTGAGTCATCAGAGGCTTCAACAGCACACTTTTTTTTTTCTTGACACTTTTTTTTTCTGAAGCAGTCTCTATGGTATATGGTGTGTATGTGAGTGTAGTGTCATTCTGTATACTTCATTGTTGCTTCAAGTATGAAAATAAGAGCTAGAAACACCTCTTGTGGCAATGTGCAGGTGTCCTGTGGGGACAAGGACACTGCTATGGTCCTGGTTAAGAAGTGGCAGTAGCACAGTGAGAAAGGTGTGACAGACTTGAGTCAAGCAGGGGACTGAAGATGGAGCGGAGACATCTTTACCATTGACTTCATGAAAAGATGCATTCACTATGAGTAATGGGTGGGAGGGTCAAAGTCACCTAAGAGATTTCTGACTTGAAAGGCTGATGTTTGAAGAATGTGGGGGCGGGGAAGGCTGAGGGTAAGAATGAGGAGGTGCTAGTTGGGTTGGAGGTCTCCAAGAGTCACTTAGACACACATGTCTGGTGGGAATGGAGGCTTGGCCTCTGGGCTTTTCCTTCAGTGACTGGCCTCTTTCGTCGCCCATGCACTAATCTCCCAGCTCATCACATATGCCTCTGAGCTTCCTTCAGACTGGCAAGCTTCTGCTTCTTGTGGTTGGATGGGCGCATCACCTCCATGTGATTTGGCATGGCAGTTTGACTCTGGTGTCTCATAGTTGGTCCCCCTTTTTCTCTCATGGTCCTGGTTTCTTGCTGATAATTTCTAGGTCCAGGAGGAATTAGAAGGAAAAGAAACTTGGCACAGAACAAGGCAGATAAGCAGATAAGCCTTCATGGATGTGTGTGTGTGTGCGTGTGCGTGCATGCGTGCGTGCGTGCGTGCGTGTGTGTGTGTGTGTGTGTGTGTGTGTGTGTGTGTGTGTGGTACAAACAGAAAGTAACATATTGGCTATATTTGGCTGAATAGTAAAAGTATCACCCCATCCATGTAAGCCAGTACATGGCACACCATGACCAGCTCAGTGTAGAGTCTATAACACAGGCCAGGAGAAAATAATTTATCACTCATAAGAAATAAGGAAATTCATAGGCTTTGAAAGCCTACAGAAAAACCCTCACAGCCCAGCTACTCAGGATTGCAGAGGTAGCCGTAGACACCACTAAGATGATGATCCTATGAGAAGCTGCCGGAGGAGGAGGAGGAGAGGGAGGACCACAGAGAGCTCCCATTTAAGTCAGTGCTCCCAGGGAAGAGCCATTCCCAAAGCTGAGTGAAAGCCACTGGTCAGAGCGACAGGAGGCCAGTGAGGAGAATGTGTGTGACCTTAAAGCTGAAGGAGGATCCAGTTCAAGGAGAAAATAGTCCCTCATGAGAAATGCCCAACCAATAAAACTGATGGAAGCTTGGAAGAGAAAAATCCAAGGCAGAGGGTTAGCCAAGGTTACAGCTTTGAGAGGAGATTAAGTTCAGTGAACTTGGATGAGACCATAAAAGTCAAGAAGTGAAATATTGGCCAGCAAAGAAAAGATAATAAAACTGATGGTTGAGAAGGAATGGAGAAGGTTGACTCAGTCCCTCTAGACCTTAATACACCATTAAGGGAAAAGACCTGGATCATGGTAGATAATTAAAGCTATTGTATTTTAATTTTGCCTGTTGGAAACACTGTGCAGTTGAGGATGATCTTTACTTCTCAATCCTCCTGTTCAACCTCCCAGTGCTGGGGTCACAGGTATGCACCTCATACCGTTTTACGTGGTGCTGGCCATGACCGTGCCGGACAAGCACCCCAACTGTACCATGTCCTCATGCCCACTGTGGTTGTTTCAGAGTGGAAATAAAATAGTATATTAGCCTTCTTCAGCTCCATCTTTACAGCAAATCCACAAGGTTCAGGAGCCTCCCGTGACCTTCTCAAATGATAGTCCACCAGCACTGCTTCACAACCAGGAACAAGGGTAGAATCCATATAGGCAATGATTGTGCTATAGAGTCAGCCTTGGAAGACAGTCACAGCCTGGGCGACCTTGGACTCAGGGTCAGTCTCTACTCTGCTATGCTCATTTTTGAACCCAGGGCTGCCCACCCAGGGTTCATAGGCCTTGCTTAGTGTTACATCGTGTGTTTCTTGCTGTTCTGTTCAGTGCGTGAATATGATCCTTGCAGACAGGGAAGACCCTAAAGATATTGTACATCCCTTGGTCAGCACAGGTCCTCTCTGGCAGACTGGCCTACATCCAGGCCTCTGAGCAGCCTCATTCCCAGTATTGTTGCCCAGCTGAGGCTTCAGGGAGGGATTCTCAGATCAGACATCAGGACCTGTGACCCTCTTTCCTTACATGTCAACCTGGGGCAGAGGCAGCAGCTCTTCTGGGGTAGGAAGCATTCCCCTAACAAACAAGAGGCTGGCACAGTGCTTACACTATGAGGTCATAAAAGGACTGGGCCCCCTGGATGGAAAGTCTGAAGTCAGGTGGTTGTTCTAGGAGCCAGAGCACTTCGGGAGAAGCTGCCAGCATCACTTACACGCACACTTGGGGGAATTTCAGTTGTCCCCAAAGTACCCCTTAATTTGAAAACAGTGAGGAAGCAGGTCAGCGGGACTCTCATCACTTGGCAAAACATGACTCTGTGTGGCCTTGGAGTGTCTGGGCTGTGTTGCTGCAGGCTCCAATTAGGTATAAGAAATGGTCGCTGGTGCCTGCTAGATGGGAAAGAAGCCAAGCAACTCATCATTCCTGTCTAATCAACAGAAGGGGCTCCCTTGGCCCCAGGCACGGAAGGACCAAAGGCACCATTCATCATTTGGAGTTTTCCACGCAGGAGGGAGCCCACAGGTGCAGAGATAAATCTACCCGCCCACAGCCCAAAATGATGTCATTAGGAAGGCTTCTGAAAGTAGGATGCGGATGGCATAGCAAATCTCGCCGGCTGGATGGGGCTGAACACTTTCCATGCATCTTCCCAGGCAGCTTCCCATGGGAACTCTAGACAGAGCTGTGTGGTTTCTGTCTGCAGGCAGCCTAGGCTTGGAGGCTCTGTATCAGGCAGTGTGGGTCCCTAGCTGTGTGATTGTGGGTGGGTGGTTGAGCTTTTAAACTCCAGAATCTTCAGTTGTAAGATAATGGATGATGCTATATCTCATCGACAGGATCATATGCTCATAAATATAGGGAGATGACGAACATAAGAAATGTATAAACAATAGGCCAAGTATTGAGGTCTGGCTGTGCCTGGCCCTACGTTCCTCTATACTGTGTACGGAACAGTGGGTTTCCAGGCTGTGTCTTGCTCTGAGGCTCCGCTCTTCGACCTGCATCTGAGTTTCGAAGTTGGATGACGACTCCACACCTGGGTAGACACTGTAAACAACATCTGTTCCGCACCACTCTCAAGGCTCAGGCCAGTAAATCACTTGTTCCTAAAAGCAGTGAGGGCGCCAATCCATGAAGTTCTCAGAGCCAATTGAGATTATGGGAGCACATGGACATATTAAAGCCATATTAGGAACACCAGGCCCCAAACCTTTTTGGGCACACTAGACCTTATAAGAAAAGGGTGGACCCCATAAAGAGGAGGACACCCAATGCCACTGCCTTGTTCCTTGACTACTCTGTGTGCATGTGTCAAGGGACTAATAAGGAGGGAGCTCTTGACTTTCCCAGGGGCTTCAGTTTGGCCATGGCCCAAGTGTTGATTAGCCTGATTGATTACCACCATCTGTCTGTCCATTTGTTTGTCTAGATCTATTGTCTATTCATCCTATTCATCCACTTGGACCTGGTCCAGGCCTTTGCCTCTTCAGCCTTAACTGAACCTCACTTTTACACACTCAACTCTGACCCTGCAGTAGAGACTCCAGTTGGATTTTGAGCAGAGTTAGTTATTTGACATACATAGAGACACTCCTTGCATTCAGCTTCTCTGTTCCTCCGGCCACTTAGAAATCCCTCGAAGCCTTCTGGAGCCTTTATAGCAATTCTGCATAAGATATGTGATATAGTTATAGAGATACATTTAGTGTGTGATGTGTTTGTATGACTTAAAAGTTAGTATTGGTAATTAAGCTTGAATAATGAACATAGAGTTTGGCCAGGGCTATGAAGGTAAAAGGGAATACTTGACAAATTGTTTCCAAGGAAACTACCATACCTTGTGAAGTTATTGTTATTCATATATTTTGACATTGCAGAAAAACACTAATGTGTTTGACTGGCATAGCACATCACAACACTAGCAAAGTTACTCTCCTAAGGTTCTGAGAGGCTTTGTCTAGAGTTTACTAAGTACGTGGCGATTTGCAGTGAGCCCGAGGAAGGATTTTCAAAATGTTAGATTTCACAGTCAGTCTGCTTCGTTGATGAAGCAGGAGGTTTCACAAAGTGATGGTTTGCATGGGTTACTGTAACTACTCGGCGAGAGGGGTTTAACCCCTGGATTTTTGATTCTACACTGTGAGCATGTAGGCAGACAGGTTCTTTAAAAACTAAGTCAAGTATCTTCTAAGCAAAAGTAGGAAAGCCATACATGTTAGAGGAATACAGGGGGAACATCTGTAAATGTTGATGCTCCTTAACATGGTGTTTCCTGTCAGTGTGGCTGAGGATGCTCCGTAGACCCCTCTGAACAGAAGAGCTTCAGGATTTGTCTATTAGCCATCTACTGTGGCACCCACAGCAGGAGACACCATCTGAAGTGAGCAACCTGCTTTTGCAGTTATTTTTATTATCTGCAATATTTCATTTACCATTTTTCATGGTTGTTGTTTGTTTGTGATAAGGTTTTGTGTAGCCCAGGCTGGCCTGGAACTCACCATGAGGCTGAGGGTGATACTGAACTTCTGATTCTACCAATTCTACTCCCAGAGTGGTGGGATGATAGGCCTGTGCCACTATATTTCTCCATTGTAGTTATTCCTTTGTTCTCTGTTTGGCTTATTTGTTTTGTTGTTGTTTTGTAAGGGAGGAAGACTTTACTTGGGCTCACAGTTTAAGGAGGGACAGAGTCCACCCTGGTGGAGGGGGCATGCTGGCAAGAGGGTGAGGTACCTGGTCACATTGCATCTACCTACACCCAGGAAGCAAAGTCGGTGGATACAGTGGTGCTGGGCTATTGAACCCCAAGGCCCGACACCAGTAATCTTCACCGAGATGCTGCCTCTCAAAGATTCCATAGCTTTCCAAAACAATGCCTCAGCCACCTGGGAATCCCGTGTTCAAGGGTAATTGCCTGAGCCTTGGAGAGACACTGTACATCAAATCATAGCAATATTCACATCTTCCCCTTCTCCTCTTGTAAACTCCCAGATCTTTTTATGTTATATCTTTGACACTCTTCAAAAGGCCAGAGGCGGGATGTTTTGAACACTATCCTTCAGTTTGAACACTTGGGACTGTCTCCTTGAAGTCATGCTAGAATGTTCTTAGACGAGGTGAGGAGGCAGGTGAACATCCTGCAATCATTCTGTTAAGGTTTTGTTTGCTGTCTTTCTGGTCTTCAGAGAGGGAACCTCTCCGTGGGGAATATTCAGTCTATGTTGGTGACACTTGTATGTGTGGTTTCTGTGGTATTTGTGGAAAGAGAGCTGTTAAGTCTCCCATTTCTCCTTGCTTATTACCTGGAATTCTTCGGTCCTGTCAGAATGGCTATCATAAAGTGATGACGGCTGCAGTCCTTTCCTTCCTCCTCTGCACTGCCTGTCAGACATTCTTTGTCAGACATTAGATGGCTCTAGTCGGTGTCTCCTTGTCACTGGGTCCTCTATGCCACCCCATTGATCTATAAGTCTGTTTTTGTGACAGTGCCATGCTGTTTTAATTACTGTAGCTCTGTGTAATAACAAAATCAGGTTTGCTGACGCTTCCAGCAATGTTCTTTTTGCCCAGGATTACTTTGTAAGGATGTGGAGTCTCATCCTTACATGTGAATTTTAAGGTTTTTTTTCTGTTTCTGTGAGAAACAAGTTCATTCAAACAAGTTCCATTGAGATTGCATTTAATGCATAAATTGCCTTCAGTGAGGTAGCCCTTTTTGCAATATTGTTTCTTCCAGACTACTGAAGGCCTGTCCACCTTCAAGCATCCTTCCTCAATCTCTTTCTTGGGAATTTAAATTTCTTCATCATGGAGATCTTTGACATCCTTGATTAGGTTTATCCCAAGGCATATTTTTTTTAGATTATTGTGAATGGGGGCCTATTTCTCAGCTTGTTGTTTACTTCTGGTGTTTAGGCAGGCTAATGACCTCGTGTTAATTTTGTATCTTGCCACTTTGCTGAATGTGGTTAACTGGTTTAAACGTTTTCTGATGGAGTCTTTGGGATCTATTATTTATAACCCCATCCCATCTGCAAATGAGATAGATTGTCTTCTTCCTGTATGTAACCCTTCTATTCTTGCTTTTCCTAAGCCGTGCTGTAATGTATTGAATGAGAGTAGAGAAAGCAGACATCTTTGTCCTGTCCCTGATTTTAGTGGAGATGCTTTGAGGTTTCCTCCCACTTAATATAACATTTGGCTGTAGAATTGTCATATAATAAGTTTATTATATTGAGATATGGGGGTTTTTTTCTATATCAAGGACTTTTAACATGAAATGATATTGGATTTTGTCAAAAGCTGTGCATTTGGAGAGAGACCATGTGATTTCTGTCCTTCAGTCCACTTGTGTAATGTATAACAGTTATTGATTTATGTATATTGAAACACCTCTGCATCCCTGGGGCAAAGCCAATTGGATCATGGTGAACGGATCTTTTTGCTATGTTCTTGAATTTGGTTTGCAGGTATTTCTTAAAGAATTTTTGCACAAAAGTTCATTGGGTAGATTGATCTGCAATCTTCTTTCTTTTTTTGCTGTGTTGATATCTCTTGGTATCAAAGTAATTTTAGTTTCATAGGAGCAGTATGGTAGAGTCCCTTCTTTTTCTACCTTATGGAGCAATTTGAGAAGCACTGGTGTTAGTCCTTCTTTGATGATCTGGTAAATCTCACCAGCAAAGCCATCTGGGCTTGGATTTAATTTTAGTTGGGATGTTTTTAATACTGTTTCATTTGCCTTGCTTGTGATTTTTTTTTTAAAAAAAATGTTTATCTCCTCTTTCTTTAATTTTGACAAGTCATAACCATCTGTAAATTAACCCATTCCTTTTAAGGATTTATTTTTATTATCTCTAAGTGTCCATGAGTGCTTGTGGGTCCTGGCCTCCCATGCAGCATCAGAGCTTGGTTGCCTAGTGTGTAGTGCTAGTGAGAAAGGACGAGCCATTTCAGAAGTGGGTTCTATTTGAAAGAAGCTCAGTCTCAGGGTATCCCCTTGAAGACAATGCAGAGTCCCTGGCTATCAATGCAGGTTTCCTGGCCACCAGAAAAACTCCACCAGGTTTTCCTCACCATCTGACTGCAGCCCCCAAACCGCACAACCAAGTATCTATGGACTGAATCCCCTGAATAATGACCCACAAATCACCCTTCTCTCCTTGTCCATTGTCTTTGTTGAACAGTTTGTCACTGTCTGAGTGCTGACTAACACAATCAGAACTTTGTGTGGAGGAGATGCCTCTGCATCCTTTCAAATATCTGTCCATGTCCAGGGCAGGACAGCTTTATGCTTATTCTTTGAAGTCTTATAGGCAGCAAATACTTAAGCCCCCAGGGTCCCTAGATTATTTCTAAACAGCTTTCAGGTAACTAAGTGCTGTTTCATGTCACTAGTTAAGGATTCTAGGTAATTTGTAAGTGACTCTAGACATTAAATCTTCTTGGCCTTCATTTGTTGAGAAAGGGGTGTGTTTTGTTTTTCAAGGCAAAGTCAAAACAGAAACTAATTCTATCAGCTCAGGCCTGTTACGTTCCATCTGAATGTACAAACACTACCAAACCTCCAAGTCTGAGCATCTCCCAGACAACGGCTTCCAGGCCTGGAGAAATTACTGTCTCCCCACCAGTGCACTTGCTCTCTTTTGCCTTCAGGACTAGAAACCAACTTCCAGAGGAAAGAGACAAAGGCACTTCTCTCCAGCTCTGAGGTTTGCTCTCAGCCTCACATCCCTTCCTTCTGCATGTGGCCATGAATATTTGCTGGTATGGCCAGGCACAGGCACAGGCACACGCGCATGCGCACACACAGCAGGGCAGCATTCTCAGCTCTGCAGCTAGAGAAGGGACAGGTCCCACTGAGCAGACTGCGTTGATAGAAAGGAGAGGAAGAATCCTATTAACTAGGGACTCACAGACAGCACCACTCTGCCCATGTGGCCAGAACTTGATAAAACTGTGTTGCCTTGAAAGTGTCAAATAGCAGCATTTTGATCTTTCTAAACCCTCTCTGACCCCCACCCCTACCTCCAGCACATAGGAATTACAGTGATGTGCTTATCCTACCTGTGGTAAACACCCTGGGGCAAGGCTCTTTCCATAGACCTTGGTATCCCTTATCACCAGTGTGCAGAGGCTCTTTCAGAATCTTTTTTTCTTTTTTCTTTTTCTTTTTCTTTTTTCTCTTTCTCTTTCTTTCTTTCTTTCTTTCTTTGTTTCTTTCTTTCTTTCTTTCTTTTTTTTGCACAGTAAACATTTCATTGTAGAATCTGTAATGTGTCATAGTGTGTAACTGAGGAGCCTGCTTAGGATTCTGTTTAAACTCTACCCCACAGTTACCTGGCAACAGCCAGGTAGGTCTGGCCCACTATAAAAGGGGCTTCTTACCCCTCACCTCTTTTATCCTCTTGTTCTCTCTTGCCCTCTTGGGCTCTTCCCTTCCCTTCTTCCCTTCTCCCTTCTCTCCACATGGTCATGACCAGCCTCTGCTTCTCTACTCTCTCCTTCTCTCTTTCTCTGCCTCTACTAACCCCTTATCTCCCCTCCCCACACCTTAAATAAACTTTTTTTCTATAATATACCTTCCTGTCCTGTCTCTGGTCCCTCAGGGGGAAGGGATGCCTACGTATGGGCCAGCTGAGGCTCCCCCTTCCCCCACATGCCAATAGAACATATTCTTATGCCTAGTTCTCTTTTTATGATCACAATACAGACCATAGTTGCTTAAACTGCAATCTCCTTCTACTTTGAGTCCTAAAACCAAAACCCAATCCAGCTTTCATTTTACATGTCTATTTTTCTTGTTAAAAATAGATGTTCCAGCATCTAGTGTTTGTTATAAAAATAAAAGATATTTGTAATATCAACAAAGAACCTAATATCAAAAAATATTACATTTAAATTGACCTAGAGAGAACAGGCACAAAGTTTTAAAATGGCTGCCACAGCTGGTTTCCTTTTGATTATATTAACCTCAAAATGATATAAATGTGTGCATATCTTTGAAAGTAGGTTAATCTCATCAGTCTACTTTTAGTAGTTGAGGGGGCTGGTAGGACCAGAGAGCAAGAATACAATGTTGCTGTGATCAGCCCTTATAGTAACAGATTCTTAGTCTCTGATTTGAATTAAAGCAACTTAATCTTATGATACAGAAATGAAATTAACAGTTTCAAGCAACTGTGTATTAAGAGCAATAGAATCCAGGCTCATCAGATGCATGACTCTACAGGACCACCAGCACACTGTGACCCACATTACTACTTTAGTAGTAGCCCTACTACTCTACCAAGTTCTGGAGGCTCCTGTAATTACAATCAGCCGCAGTTGGTGAGAAAGATGAGAGAAGTACGCTTGATTCTTAATAAGGCTTAAATATAAATGCTCGTATTTAAAATATCATTTGAGTATATTGAGCTGTGAGAGTGAATGGGCAGTCACTAGTTTTCCCTCCTAAGGTATCTTGACTTTGGTGCTTTGGGCGGCATGAAGTCGCTGTTGAGCATGGGCAAAACTAGATGAGATTGATGGGAAATACTTGTTCTGATGCTCCCAGCAGAGTAACTATTAAATTTCTTGAAAGGTTGATGAGATTAGAAGATAGAACATAGGAATTTCCTACCCCTTAGAGGAGGAGGAGGTGGAAGAGGAGAAGAAGGAAAAGAAGAGGAAGAAGGGAAAGAAGAAGGGGAAGAAGATGAGGAGGAGGAAGAGGAAAGGGGAGGAGGAAGAGGAGAAAGAAAGACCTAACACAGTAAAAAGGTGTCCTGTGTGGCTGGATATCCCAGTGAAAGATCCAGTTAACTGTGTAGAACAGTAGTTCTCAACCTGTGGGTTGCGACCCCTTTGGGAGAGTTGCATATCAGATATCCTGCATATCAGATGTTTATATTGCGATTCAAAACAGTAGCAAGATTATAGTTATGAAGTAGCAATAAAATAATTGTATGGTTGGGGGTCACTACAACATGAAGAACTGTATTAAAGGGTTGCAGCATCAGGAAGGTTGAGAACCACTGTTATAGAAGATGTAATACTCATGTTTATTAGTCACTGGTATGGGCACTCTCATCAGAGAGCATGGTGGCTGATAGCTTAGGCTATCCCAGCAGTTAGCGGAATAAGTTATCATTTCCAAAGGAGGATCCAGGCTGACCACACCCAGGCTCATCACAGTCCATTAATTGCAATTTCAGGTCCATGGCTTTGAATAGTTTCTTGGGGCAATGACTCCAAGGGTTCTAGTGGTCTCTCTCCCTACACATACCTTAGAAAGGAAGGTGAATGAGATGAAACGGACCCAACAATTTCAACTGTCCTTAGGGCCCAACTAGTAATTTTTTTCTTTTCTTTTCTTTTCTTTTTTCTTTTTTCTCTTTTCTTCTCTTCTCTTTTCTTTTCCTTTCCTTTTTTTCTTTCTTCATTCATTCTTTCTTTGTCAACATTATGGAAAGGCAACTTTGGTCCAAAGGGAACCAACTGAATCATGTGGATGTCAAATATGTCCTCTGTATCCCATTGTAGGGATCAATCACTTGATAAAGCAGGAATTCTTCTCTTGGCCTATTCCTGGAAATTGAGCCCAATCCTCAGTCACAGCCTATCATAATTTCATGGGACCCCTAAGCATAACCCCAGTAGTCAGGCAGCCTCCTAAAAAGTAGAAACATGTAATTTCCAGAGAAAATTTTCCAAGAAAGTAAGGGATGAGGATTTTATAATCAGTATTGACTGGTCATTAATACCAGTCATCCAGGAAGTGCATAGGATCTTAATCAGGAGTCTCCAGGAGAGCCAGTCCTTATAGAGATCAATACCCCAAAGCAACCAGTTATACCTTCCCTACAGGAATAGGCCTTTGATTTTTGAAGGGAGATCTGAGCTGTCCATCACCATGGCTACCATTTCTATTTAAGTCAAGGTCAAATAGAATCCCATGCTAGCTCCATTTCGTTCTAAGCACTTAAATCAAACTTGTAGACTCTCAATAATGATGAATCTGATTTCCCATTTAGAATCTATAACCACAGAGACATAAGATTTTATTACATTAAAAAAACCATCAGCATATAAGAACTACATTTATTTTTCTTCCTTCCTTTCTTCCTTTCTTCCTTTCTTCCTTCCTTCCTTCCTTCCTTCCTTCCTTCCTTCCTTCTTTCCTTCCTTCCTTCATTTCTTTCTTTCTGTAAAACTGTAGAAATACCTTCATCAAGAGTGGCATTACATTTTTAAGCCCTTTGTATTTTTTGCCAGAAAGAGGGTCAGCTTTAATGCCATCTTTGAGGATGAGATCATGGAAACCAGAAAAGCCAAGCGTTGTCTCAGTGCCGGAGGTGATCATTTTCAGTGAGCAAGAGACAGTTCACATCCCCCTTGTAATTAGAGCCAGCGCACAGTCATTACTGAGAAAAGCCTCTTGGTGATAACAATGTGACCAAATCTGCCCAGTATGGGGTCATTTTCCTGTTCTAAAAGTGCCAAACACAACTAATGTGGCAGAACTTTCAAGAGGGCACTGAATTTACAGCTCTCGGATTCAAGGTTACTCCCACCCACTTGAGAGGCAAGCTCTCTGTCTCAAGGACGAGTGACCCACAAATGGACCCGCATGACATAATTGGAATATAAAACCATTGAAGTGCCAGATTTATATCTTTGAGGTCAATTTAAACTAACATGATCTTATTCTTGTAAACTGCTCTGTCTCCCTTGCGATGCTGTGGTTTATAATAGAGTTATTATTAGCTCTTACCACAGCTATGCCACCGACAGCTTCGCCACCTGCCTGCGCTGAGAGTGATCTCCTCCGGTGTGGAATGTCGGCTGTAGTCACTTTTCAGACCTCTCAACTGGCCCTCAGTGTGGAACAGTGTCACTGAGGCTTCTTTGAGCATGGTTGCTTCCTCAAGGGGACAGAGGAGGTGGAGGACAAAGGTCATGCCCTGCTATTCCTAATAGGTCCCCGCAGTGCTCAGCATTAGAGCCTTCTGTACTAGATGCTTCCTATGTGTCTCTTGAGGGAACAATGATTTATATTTGATTCGGGCAAGAGACAAATCTGGTTTTGTTTTTTTTTTCTATTCATTTGAAAATACTTTATTCTGCTAAGTGAACACTTTATTGGGTTCCTGTTTGTTTACATATGGCACATTTTGTTAGGAAATGAACCCTAAACAACAGCAGCAGCAACCACAAAACAACAAAACATATGCCTTTAAAAGGGTATACTGACAAGGTGAGTCACAGTTCTCTGCCCCAATAAATCTCCTTTGTGAACATTGGGATGGTCACTAATCTAGGTGTGGTTGTGAACCATGAAAAGAATTGGGTTCAGAAGATTAGAAAGTGATAAAATGTATTGGGATATTTTATGAAATAATCCTTAGTTTGAAAATGTATTGTTTTTGCACAAATAATTGTAGAATAGTCTCTACAGTTTAGAGGATCCAATTGATTACTTCAAACCATAGTAATTTTTCCAGCCACATTTACTGACATATTTACTGACAAGTCATATGAACTACAGTACAGTATACCTATATATACCTATACTGTACTGCAGTACTGTGGAATGGTGCATGTTCCTGCAAATCACTGCTTTTCAACTGCAAAAGACTTGTATATTACTAAGTAGATGTAATATAGGTGAGGACTTTGCCAGAACCTTGCTTCATGTGCGAGATGCAATATTGGAGAAAGTGCTCTGTGCTGTTATTTCAATACATGTAGTGGGGATCAGACAGCAGGCAAGAGCACAGACACTTTCCATTTCCAAATATCTCAGTCCAGTATGCAGAAAACTAAAACTGAGATTGATGAGAAAAATTACAGTACAGTATCAAAGCTGAAATAGAACATAATTGGAGGGTTCCACAAATTGAGTAGCATTGTGGTCTTTGACATACATTCAATTGATCCTTCCTCCTCTTCTTCCTCATCCTCTTCTTCCTCCCTCTCTTCTTCCTCTTCCTTTTCTTCTTCTTACTTTTATTTTTTACAGCCCTGTCATTGACCCCCCTCCCAGTCCACCATCGCCGAGTTCCTCATCCCTTTCTTCCTTTCCCCTATCTCAGAAAGGATGTACCCAATCCCCACCCCACCCCCATGCCAGACCTCCCCACTCCCTGGAACCTCAAGTCTCTTGAAGGTTAGGTACATCTTCTCTCACTGAGGCCAGACCAGGCAGTCCTCTGCTGTATATGTGTCAGGGGCCTTCAACCAGCTAATGTATGCTGCCTGGTTGGTGGCTTAATGTCTGAGGGACCTCAGGGATCAGGGTTGGTTGAGACTGCTGGTCTTCCTATGAGGTCACCCTCCTCAGGTTCTAAGATCAAGAACTGATAAATGGAACCTCATGAAACTGAAAAGTTTCTGTAAGTCAAAGGACATAGGCCATAGGACAAATCGGCAAGGTACAGATTGGGGGAAAAAAACTTCACTAACCCCAATTCTGATAGAGGGCTAATATCCAAAATATATAAAAACCTCAAGAAGCTAACATCCAGAAAACCAAACAACCCAATCAAAAATTGGGGTACAGAGCTCAACAGAGAATTCAAAACAGAGGAATCGTGAATGACTGAGAAGCACTTAAAGAAATATTCAAAGTCCTTAGTGACCAGGGAAATGCAAATCAAAACCACCCTGAGATCCATCTTACCCCAATCAGAATAGCTAAGATCAAAAACTCAGGTGACAGTACATGTTGGCATGAATGTAGAGAAAGAGGAACACCCATCCATTGCTGGTGGGATTGCAATTGGTACAACTACTCTGGAAATCAATCTTGAGGTTCCTCAGAAAATTGGAAATAGATCTACCTGAAGACCAAGCTATAATACCACTCTTGGGCATATACCCAAAAGATGTCCCAATGTGCCACAGGAGCATGTGCTCCACTATGTTCATAGCGGCCTTATCTATTGATAGCCAGAAGCTGGAAACAACCCAGATGTCCCACAATGGAAGAATGGATACAGAAAATGTGGTTCATTTACACAATGGAATACTCTTCAGATATTAAGAACAAGAACATAATGAGTTTTGCAGGCAAATGGATGGAACTAGAAAATATCATCCTGAGTGAGAGGTAACTCAGACCCCAAAGGACACATATGGAATGTACTAATAAGTGGATGTTTGTCAAAAAAGTACAGAATACCCAGGATAAAATTTACAGGACTCAAGAAGGTTAACAAACTGAAGAGCCCAAGTGAAGATGCTTCAATCCCACTTGAGATGCAGAAGAATGCAATCAAAGGGGGAGGGGAGAGAAAAGGGAAACATGATGAGGTATTGGGGGAAGGACAGGAGTGAAGCCCTGAGGGCCTGCAGAAAGAATGGAAACAGGCAACCTTGTGGGGGGAGGTGTGGGGACCCTCTAGAAAGGACCAGAGACCTGGGAGGTGAGCGACTCTCAAGACTCAAAGGAAGGGACCTTAGATGAATGTTCTACAGTGGGCACAGGGAACTTGTAGAGTCTACCTCCAGTAGAAAGACAAGGCATCACGTAGAGAGATGGAGTTGCCATCTCACAGTCAAAAACTCTGACCTAGAATTGTTTCTTTCTAAAAGAACTTCAGGAACAAAATTGGAGAAGAGAGTGAGGGAAAGGAGGTCCAGTGTCTGGTCCAATTTGGAGTGCCAAGGACCCAAGGTTGGCGCTATTACTGAAGCTATGGTGTGTTTTCAGACAGAAGCCTAGCATGGCTGCCCTCTTAGAGACCCAACAAGCAGTTGACAGAGACACAAGCAGATACTTACACCCAACCAATGGTTTGAAGTCAGGGACCCCTGTGGCTGAATTAGGGAAAGGCTGGAGATGAATCTGATTCATTATTTTCCCAGCCTTGACATTGCCTGGTCAAGAACAGATAATTACTGTTCATTGATTGACCTGACAGGATCAATCAAAGGTGGGACAGTCCATAAGGAAGTTTCTAGGTTGGGTTCATTGAGGTGGAAAGACTTACCCTAATTGTGGTTGGTACTGTTCCATGGGCTGAATCAAAAGAAGAAGAAACCTAGCCAACTACCTAGTACTAGGTAGGTCATAAATTTAAGAGAATTTACTGCTGCTGTGTTGCTGAATTGAGATAATTTGTTAGCTATGTTCTAATCTTATCTTTATTCCCACAGATATGTGAAACTATTGCTCCTCATCAAAGAAGCTTATCTCTATAGAGAATGGAAACCACCACAAAAAAACCACAGCTGGATACAACACAGAGCTCAATAGCTTGTGGAGAGCCACATCTGTAGCACAGGTCCTGCCTCTGTGACTCAGGGAATATCCGGGAAAATAGGGCAGAAAGATGTAAGAGCCAGAATATCAGGAAGCATGCCGTGAGACTGCCTCTCAGAAATCGTTATGGAAACAAGACCTACACAATGACAACATCAGTTGGCATGCTAAGATGGAAGGAGAAAAACTCATCCGAAGGAGCCCACCCTAGACAAGGAACTACAACTAATGGCCTGAACCAACCTTTCCAAGAACATAAGCCCCCTGATGGGTTAGACAACACTAAAGGGTCAGTCCTGAAACCATATACACACAAACAACAAAAGCAGACCCACCAGGTTGTATTTATATATATTTGTATGTGTGTGTGCATGCGTGTGTGTGTGTGTGTGTGTGTGTGTGTGTGATATTAGATAGATATAGATATATGACAATAATAATAATAAGAGAAAAGGGGGTTATCAACTTGAGAAGGGATGGGAGAGGGGTTGATGGGAAGGAACAAGGAAGGGACTAGAAAGAAGAGAGAGAAGGAAAGGAAAGGGGAAGTGATATAATTATATTTTAATTAAAATTTAGCTTAAAATAAACAGATACAAAATTAAAAGGTAAAATCTAATATAAAAGGAGAGAGTGAGCAAAGCACGAGCCACCTTCTGTCACTGCTTCCTGACTATGGATATGACCAACGGATGGACAGATGGACAGACGGACGGATGGAAGGACAAGACTGACAGACGTGACCGGATGCCTCACACGCACTCCCGTCTCTTCCCTCCTGTGTTGGAATTGTAGCCCTTGAACTATGTGCTAAACCAAACCTTTTCTTTCTCAGCTAAGCTTATTTAATCAGGACTCTGATTACTGAAATAAGAAAAGTAACTGAGACATCACTCTAAAAAGCATTCTTTTAACTGGACTAAGAAATGAATGAAAGAATAAACCATTAAATTAAAACTCGATTAAAAACATGGAAAAAGGAGAAAAGTATGATCAGTATATTTGTAACATGGAAGCACAGAAGACTCTGAATAGTTAAGGGTGCCCTTAGAAAGACACCATAAACTGTATTAGAGAGTCACAGTACCGAAAGCAGCATGGTAAGGCACAGAAATAAACATGTATAGAATAGAGGACCCAGAAATAAACCCATCTAATTTTTTGATAAACTTGTCAAAAACATATGCTGGAGAGAAGACTGCCTTTTTAATAAATGGTGTTGGGAAAACTAGATTCCATGTAAAAGAATGAAATTAGAATGCCTCCTACTCTGCAAAAAATTCAATTAAAAAGGGATCACAGATGTTAGCATAAAACTTGATACCGTGAAACTGCTATAGGAAGGCAGGGAGAAGTGCTCCAAGGGAGAGGCTGCCCAATGATGTTTTGAAAAGGACAGCAATAGTGTAAGAACTGACTTGATATCACATAGAATTAGAGAGCTTCAGTACAGCAAAGGACACAATCACAGGAGTGAAAAAGGCAGAACAGGAAGTCATTGCCTACTATACATCACCAGGAGATAAACCTTGAGCCTGCACAAAACAGCAGAAGATCAGCACACACTAATCCAAACTATCCCATCTTTATTGACTAATGAACAGCAGAGACAATCCTCAAAAGAAGAAATGTCAATGGTCAAGAACATCTTGAAAAGAGACACCCCTAGCCATAGAGAAATGCACATTGAAACTTGGAAACTCCACCTCACTTCCTTCGGAATGGCTGTGGTTAAGAAAGTAAATAGCAACAAGTCCTGGTGAGGATGCAAGGGAAGGGGTTACTCCTACTGCTGGGAGGCTCCTCCAAAGACTGAATATAGAACTTTTACACACACACACACACACACACACACACACACATGTATACATGACCTATATATGTAATGATACCGTGAAGAAACTCATTATTTTGCATGCTGTTCTAAAGCCTTAGTAAAATAAAATAAATCATAGACAAGAGAAAGTTTTGACGGTCACTAATATACAACAGTAAGCTGCGTGAGTCTGCATGTGCCCCAATTACAGAGTCACAAAAATTAAGCAGCAACAGCAGCTCAGAATGAGCTCGGAATGGGTCTTCTGCAGCATGCTGTCGGGGATTGATTCAAAATCAGCACAGTCATGTGACCTTTGTTATTGTCTTCTATTGCAGTTTTATGATCTACTTATAGTATTGCAATGGAGTTTTTCTGTAGCCTTCAAATTTAATTTGTGCTGGTTTAACAGCACAAGTTAGTAGTTTTGATTTGCCATCCTTGAATTTTACAGAGGCTGAACACTTCTTTATAACTCTGATTTTTCTTTATATTGACCATTGTTTACACTTCCTGAATGACTGACACTTTCCTTTGTCTGTACTTTCTCTAGGAGTATTCAAAATTTCCTTCTGACCATCAAAAAAACCTTGCATTAACCATGACGGCTGACATGCGTGATGGCCAAATTTATCTTTTAAGTTAAGAACATTACTGTACTTAAGAGATCAAACAAAAATGCCTGAACTTGTGAGCCCACTTTCCCAAGGACAGATAACTTTGGGAATGCTGGGGCCTGTTTTTCACGCAAGATAACAAGTCATGTGCTTAGACTTCCAAGTCCCATGTTTTCACGTCAGTAAAACAGCTTGGTTTTCCCAGCTGCTCGGGAGTGCTTGATCACACGTAGGTGGGAAGTACACAGGCAGGAAGTATGTCCGTATGTTTGCTTGCTCCTGATTGGACGAAGTTGGGAAGTACCTGTGGGCTTTGCCTTTACACCCCTGATTCTGGGAATCCTGGGGATGGATCTGGCCAGTGTCTATCTTCCTGGCCAGTGTCCATCTTCCTGGTCAGTATCTAATAAAACTTGCTTCCATTTTGGCTCAAAAGTTGTGGTCTTGTTCTCGCCTGGCTGGATTAACACGTGCTGGGAGCACTTAATGCAAGGTACTGTTTTAGAAACCACACAATCTCCTTTACCTCCCTTACTGAGAGAAGTGTTATTATCATACCTGTCTTACATCTGGGGAAACTAATGCTTAGAGAAGTAAAGTGACTCTTAAATATCTCATGGCTAGACACAATGGGACATCTGGCACCTGATCTTCTATCAGGGATGTTCTGTGTTCTGTGTAGGATGACTTCTGACCATTGAAGGTGTGCCCAGGCAGAAGTGGCTCGCTTTCAGCTGTACCCAAGGATGGGGACAGGAAGCAGCTGTTGTTCTTCATGAGCAACTGACGGTTGCTTGGGCACAGTCTTTAGCTATGGGAATCTTCCGATCTTGGCTCTGTCCTCACCAGGTTGATGTTCCTATGCCTCTGATCTCATCTGGCCATTTCCAGCTCTGAAACCTTCCAAAACGCTCAGTGGCAGACTCAATAAGACACTTCCTTCCAGCGACCTTCCTGTCCTGAAGATATGGGGTGCAGTAACTCCACCCGGCCTCCCTCCATTCCTCTCTCCTGCCTTTCCTCGTTGATTTCTTCAACATTTACTAAATATGTCTGTAATGGTGGAGAACCAGGAGTACATAGAGCAGTGTCCTTGCCTTTGGGGATCTTTCACTGAACGGCCATATTTCCTCCACCTCCCCAAACGTCAACATGAACCTAGGGCCTCAACCAGCATCTAGCACTAGGATTTCCTAGCCTGGGTGTTTTCTCAGCTTGGTTAAAGGGTTAGGAATGTGTTTCTCCTCTGCCAATATCATTTCTATCAATGGCTGCAAACTGCTAAATATTCTAGCTTCCTCATTGATTGGGAGGGATAACTCAGGGGTTTAGGTTCTACACTGGATCCCAGCATTCCCCTGCAGAGGTTCCAGTTATCTGCTGTCAAACTGCTCAGTAAGGAATTTCCCCCTCCCTTACTTTCCCCTTCCTTTACCAAAGTTTGCTGGGATTAACTTCAAAATAAATTACTAGTGCTCCGTGTGGCTTGGAAGGGAAGCCAAAATTAGTTCCTCGATAACCTTGGACTTTGTTATGTCTGCATGAGAGACTGCCCCGGATGGCAGGAAAACACAGATTTCGCATTTGGCTGACATGGGATCTAAATCTTGGTCCTGCTGTGACCCTGGGGACTTTGTGAAGGGGACAACTTGGCCTTCAGTACCACATGAGGCTGAGGTTGGTACAAACACACAGCTGTCCCCTGAGTTGAATTTTCTTTTACGATTCATTTATCTTTGTTCAGGCTCTCCCTCTGCCTGGAATGTTCTGCCACACCATTTTTGCCTGTGGGAACCTCTGACTGGCCTCTCCATCTACCTTAGTGTGAGCTTTTCAGGTCGAGTCTTGTAGTGTGTGCTATGAGGGGCACTTATTTAGTATAAACCTCAAGCAAACTTGCTTTCTGATAATTCATCTCCATATTCCCCATGGCACTGATCACTACACCCAGACAACCATGCCCTGGTTTTAAACATCCTGAGTTTGAATTATTAAAGAAGAAAACAACAACAACAACAACAACAACAACAACAACAACAACAAAGGAGTGATTTTTTTTTTTTCTTTCCCAGGATCTCAGTACCTAAGGCACCCAGAAGTCAATCACAGGGCAACTTCTGCCAATGAACTGTTCTTTACCCAGACAAAGCCTGTCTCTGTGCTCTGCCCTGTCCTTTCTTGGGGGACCTTGTTGGAAGGTGATGTCCTGAAAGCTGTATTCGCAGCCATGGCTCCTCTTTGAGTCTTCTCTAAGGAATGAGGAATTTTTTTTTTTTTTTTTTTTTTTTTGCCACTGATGCTGCCTGAAGCTGTTAGGGAATCTGTCATTAGACCTACAAGACTCCTTGCAGCAGACCTCCCCTGCCCTCCTTCTGCCCCCCTCCCTGCAGTTAAGCATCTGCCCACCACCACCATGACAAGAGAAAGGGGAAGAAACATTTCAGGTCAGCCTGCTGTCTTTTAATTTTTGTTTGTTTGATAACTTTGGCATACTTTCCTTATGGAATCTGTATCTGCACATAATATTTCTCATACACAGACTTGACTAATTTGCCAAGCCAAGAGTAAGAGACAGCCCATGGTAGCCCTTGGAATCAAGCACATTTGACAACTTCAACTCTCTTTGGAGAGTTACTTTCACGTATCTGAGTTATCTCGTGGTCACCCAAACCCAAAGCCTCAAGATCTCTCTTACATTCATGGGTTCTCTCTTACACCCAAACTTCCCACTCGCCTCATTATCTCCACATAACTTTCCCACACTGTAGACTATTTCATCGAGTGTTTACATGACCATGAACCTGTGAAGACACACACCATGGAACCGCATTAAGGGCTTACATGTCCTTCCTTACACATTGAAGATCTGGAATTAGATGGTATCAGAAGTGTTGGAGGCTCCCTCACAAGCTAAATATGCCTCCAGTGTTTCAATACCCTGTTAACATTGTCAACATATTGAATCTTCTGTCAATAGCAACTTAAGATATCTTGCTCAAGTCAAGTATTCAGATGACTCAGTAGCAGGACCAAGATTTAAACCTTCAGTTTGAGACGGCGTGCTTGTTGCCCCTGTGTATAAATACCATCTGGAGACTCTGTTCTCATCAGAGTTCCAAGGACTCCTTCTGTTTCTCTTTCTGGCCTTGGTTGCTTGAAGGTGTTTTCATTCTAGCCTTATGTTCATTTGACAGTTTAGCTGGATAAAAGCTATCTCACAACTTTAAGGGCAATTTGCTATTGTTTCATCATCCTCTGAAGTTGCGTAGGGATCTAAATAAATTCCCGTAACTGAGCCTTTACACAGGAGCTGTTACACTCTTCGGAAGCTGCTAGTGTAATCCAGTCTCCTCTCTCCCCAGTGCTTTGAAGTGTATTGATGCTATCCCTTACTATGCCGATTACTTTTGCCCAACAGGCTTTCCCCACTGAGCTTCTCAATTTGGAGTTTTGTGTTTCAAATCTGCTTATTCTGTTTGCTAATTTCTGGTTTTTTTTTTTTTAAATGTTCTATTTCTTGAGCTCCCTTTACTTAGATTTTGGATCATCTAGATGGAGCCTCTGATTTTCATGTTTCTTCAATGTTTTCTCCAGTGATTTTTTTGCTGCCATTTTTAATGACTTTTCCATGTGTTCCATCTGCATGTTAATTTCTCCAACCTTACATTTCTTCTACAATATCCCATGTTAATGGTTTCTCCTGCTTGCTTCATGGAAGGAATAACTGGAGATGTTCCTCTGAGAAGGAATGAGGATTAGTAAATTAGGCTGCTCCATTGTCATTGCGTGGCTGCAAGCAGGAGCCAGGCCTCAAGGGGAAGAGACAAAGGATTATCTTGCTCAAAGCAGCAGCAAAAATAAGAGCATAAGTATTTGTAGTCATTTTCTGGGCATCAATACTACAGAACGACATAAAGAAACCCCGGTGACGTGTGCTTGCATGGGAAGTTATACCAGGAGAGGAACCCAAAACTCAAGGGAACTCTTAAATTTTTATAATAGAGAGGAAGCCTTTCTGACCTTTGTTCCAGAGTGAAGCAGGCCACTGTGCAGCAAATAAGCCCGCCCCTTTTTGCAGGAAGAGAAATGCTTTGGACATACAACCTCACCTGGAGGTTTGAGGTCTCAAGATGAGACTATCCCAGAGGATCTGGGAGAGTCTAGCTGTGCTAAGGGAAATAAGGCAGATACAGAAAGGTTGACACGTGCTACATGATCTCATTCATGTGTGTAATCTAACATAGCCATAGTCATAGACAGTACAATGGAGTTCATAGGGGAGAGGGGGAGGAGGAGGGAAAAAGGGAATGAGATGCTGGTCAAAGGGTGTAAAGTTTCAAAATAACAACTTTGGGGCCTCTGGTGAGGATATGCTACTCAGCTTGCTTGTGGTGGTCATTTCATCATGAATGGGCATATCAAATATCAATATCTATCTATCTATATAGACATCATATTAATGTATGATTTTTTTTTGTTTAGACTTCAATAAAGCTGAAAAATCACATCAGAGAGGAAATAGGCCAGAAATGGTCAGAGAACATAAATGTTCTTGTAGGGCACAGGACACAAGGGGAGTGGGGGAAAACCCACGTCTTGCCAGAGCTCGCCAGATGCCGCGTGACCCCATGGGCTGCTGTGGGACAAGCATGCTGGCTCTTTGAGGCCGCAGGACCCTGGCCTGGGGGTGAGAAAAGCGCATAGTCTCATGGGTTCATAGTCTCGTGGATTCTCAGCCTCGGGCATCACAGGACACCCCTAGATATTGCTGAAGAGCTGAACACCAAGTAGGGGTCCTGGAGGAAGCTTGGTCAGCCCCAGGCAGAAGAGGAAAGGTGGGTAGGGGTGTGCTGGGGTGATTCCTGCGCAGGCAGGCTAGTCCTTGGTCTGTTCTGGCGGCTGCTGGCGACTGGGCTGGAAGACGTCCCTGGTGGGAGATTAGATGCGACTCTTCTGGAGAAGGCCTATTCCGTTGCTCTAGAGCTGCGAGTCCAGATGAGAGGAAGCAGTCCATTGGCTTTAGCGTTTATTGTAGAGAAGTAGAGAGAGGGAGAAAGTAGAGAAGTAGAAGACGGCCATGGCCACGGGGAGAGATGGGGAAGGGAACAGGGAGAGAGGGAGAGAAAGGAGACAGGAGATAAGAGAGTGAGAGGGTAAGAGAGGATGGGGCAAACACCCCTTTTTATAGTGGGTTGGGCCTACATGCCTGTTGCCAGGTAACTGTGGAGCAGGGCATACCTGGCTGTTGCCAGGTGACTGTGGGGGTGGAGTCCAGCCAGAATACTAGAAGCTTGGGGCGTGGCTCTACGACACTGATGGCCACAAAATTATGGAGTTGAGGGAGTAGTGCTCAGGAGCCTAGTGTCTGGGAGCGTGGCTCTGTCCCTTGTAGAATTCTCTATTGGATCTCCAGAGTAAGCCTTGTTCAACCATACCACAGACTGCCTTTCATAGTCTCACAATATTAATGTATGAATTTTTTTGTTTAGACTTAAATAAAGCTGAGAAATTGC
Organism: Apodemus sylvaticus; assembly: GCF_947179515.1. NCBI lineage: Eukaryota > Metazoa > Chordata > Mammalia > Rodentia > Muridae > Apodemus > Apodemus sylvaticus. The sequence continues at coordinate 47,013,567 of NC_067487.1, forward strand.
ATCAGAGAGGAAATAGGCCAGAGATATGAGAATATGAGGTTCTCCTATCTAGCACTGTTAAGTTGGAGTCTGACTTGGAGGAAAAATCGTATTTTTATTTTCATTACGTTTTGCTGAAATGTAGGTGTCTTTCTATCAGGAGTGCAGACATGGTAGTCCGGTCCCATGTGGTGACTCCCACTCCAGTGAACCTTGCCTCACATTGGTCCTGGGTGACCCATAGGACGCTGGAGAAGTGATGCTTGTTACTCCTGAGAGTCAGACTTGAGAGATCGTGGCTTCTGTCTCAGCCTTCATTTTATTTCCCCATCACTCACATAGGGAAGTCAGCGGCCATGGCTAACACAGGACAAGGAAACTTGAGCATCTGGCCAACAGCTAGTGAGGGAATGAGTCCTGCCAATAGCCACGTGAGTAATTTGGAAGCCTTTCTACCACCCTTTTGATGACTATAGTCCTGGCCCACAGCTGGACTGCAATCTGATAGGTGAGTCAGAGCTAAGCCACCATGGAGTCCCAGACCATAGAAACTGCAGCACTGCTTGATTATATCAGTCACTAGGTTGTCTGGACAGTAGATAACAAACACAGTGGTAGTATCTGTCACTGTGAATTTGTCACTTCAGATATCAAAGATCCTTTTCTGTTACATTGAAGATGTTGGAAAAAGAATCAAAGTATCTTCTGCATGTAGCACTACTTTGATTAGAATACAGATTAGAATAAAAAATGTACATCACTTTATTAAAATGGAAATTAAATTTTAATGTAACCAATGTCTTTTCATCTCTGTACTTACTTGGATTTTTGCACTTGCTATGCATATTTTGCATATTCTATGAATTTTGAGTACAATATGCATGTTGGCATATTTATGCAAAGGAGTCCATAAGCTTCACAAGACAGGCTAGGAACTTTAGAATTGCAGATCACAGTCTCTTTCTGTTGGTGTGCAAGGGTCCAAAACATTTCCCAAAAGCATGAAGAATTCCATATGGACTGAGATGTCAGGCTCTCCCACTGCCCTCAGGGGCACCTTCTGCATGAGCTGGTTGGTTGGGAGGTCCTTTGGGAATATGGCTCCAAGAAAGGAAAAGCTAGCCCTGCAGCCAGCCTAAGTTCTTCTTGCATCTAGCATGGCCCTTCCCTTCCCAGCTACTGTCAGACTGCCTGGTCAGCCGCCTTCTAAGCTTGAACTGGCCAATTGTAGAGAAATGAAGACAACGTGCTGATAGGCAGTGAGAGGCAGCACAACACACTAGGGTGAGGGGCAGGAGGAAGCTCCCCTTCTTCCTAGGGCAGCCTAGAGGAGGAACCTTGGTGTAAGATTCTTGTTTGGCATTTCTCAGTGCAGGCCATTCCTTCCCCTCCACCATTAGGAATCTGGGTCCTGGCTGTCCACAGGCTCCAGAAAGGTGTCCAAGCTCTACATGGGCCACTGAGATTTCCTTTTCCCTGAGAGTTTATGCTCTTGAGTTTAGAGGTCCCAGGAGACAGACAGTAAAGAAAGCTAGAAAATGTTGGCCATCGTCCAGGCTCAGTTCCTTTTTCCAAATGTGAACCTCAAGACTGAGAAGGGTAAAGTCTCTTCCTGGGGTCAAAAGTCTTCCTCTGTCAAGATCCAGGCAAAAAGCTTGATGTACAGCCAGACTGACGGTGGTGACAGACTCACCATCTATATGGCTCCTGTCAGTAAGGCAGGACAGCGGGTTCACCACAGGAAGAGTGTTGAAGGACAGAGGGAGCACACCCAGCCACCATGGCTGATTTCTTTCCATCCTATCAAATCTTTCTATACTTTCACTCCAGGAAGTGGAAAAAGAAATGGCCTTGGGGAACCTCAGCAACTTCACGTTCTGTTTGTTGAAACAAATAGTATCTTGCCTCCTTGTTTTTCTTTTCTTCACTCCAAGAGTTAAAAATTACTCCCATTCTGGCAAGCTCCTAGGACAAAACAGAGACTTTTGTTTTGACTTTGATAATTCTAGAGCAAATTCTATTAGCTGCCTGGGTTTTGTTGTTCTTTTTTGCTTTCTTGCTTGGTTGGTTGGTTGCTTGCTTGCTTGCTTTGGTCCTGGGGAGTGAGTCCAGGCTTTTCACTTACTAGACAAGCACTTTATCAAGGCACCTGATCCCTAGCTCCTAAACAAGCTTTGAAATGATCTGCATGTCCCACCCCCATTATGACTCCCACTTGTCCAGGAGTAATGGGGAAGGTTGAAAAGTGGATTTGTGACCAAGTTGACTTTGGAGGCTAGAAGGAGGGAGCCCTGGCTGGTGCCAGAGCTGAGCTTTTAGGCATCTGAGGAGACCTAGGATGCGTGCTTCCCACTGTATGTCCACAAGCTGTAGTACTACCGTGCACATAGTAAATGAAGTAAATGTATCCTTTTACTTGCTAAATGACAGAGGACTGAAAGCTCCCTTCAAAATGACCCTTGGTAGAGAACACTAAAGTCACCTCTGTCTTCTCACTGAGAGTTGAGATTCCAACCGATCCATGACAGTCTAATGCCTAACATGTTTTCTGGACCCAGATATGGGGATGCAAGAAAATTAGGTACATGTTGCATTGCACATGTGAGCATATGTGTGCCTTAGTCAGATTACAAGAAGTAGGTATCTGGTGGACATACATCGAGAACAGTCGGTCAGCTTAGCAGCTGTGGCTTCAAGATCCCCAAACTGTAGGAATATACTTTTTTCAACTCCGTTGTCAACAACGCTGCTAAGACTCAATCTTCTTGGATATGTAGCAGTTTTAAAAAGACACCATTGGTGAAGATTTTTCTTTCCTTTCTTCTTAAAGATTTACTATTTATTTTATGTATGTGAGTGCCGTCTTTACACACACCGAAAGAGGACACCAGATCTCATTACAGATGGTTGTGAGCCACCACATGGGTGCTGGGACTCTGGAACTCAGGAACTCTGGAAGAGCAGCCAGTGTTCTGAGCCATCTCTCCAACCCCTGGGCTAAGATTTTTCAATCAAGTGTACTTCAAGCAAGCAGGCAAGCAAGCAGGCAAGCAAACAAGCAAACATTAAATGCGTGTTAGCAATGGGATCAGTGGATAGAGGGCTTGCTGCTGGCCCTACTGACCTACATAGGCGAAGGAAAGATCCAACTTTGCTGCAAGTTGCCCTCTGACCTCCACATGGACCCTACCATAAATAATTTCAGATTCATACACACACTGTATGAAAGTATTTTAATATTCCTATATATTTTCATATAATACATTTTGAATTTTGAAAAGTTCTTATGAAAATCAGACAGGGGAAACTTCACTCTATTTCAGCTCGCTTCCTTTTCCCACCTCTTCTGCATGCTAAGTTGATGAGCTCATAAATTGGATACAGCACACATTTTGAATTTCTATAAAATCCTTAGAAGCTTATACTGGATGGAGCAGTGTAGTATTTTTAATTCCTGTGACATGCTTGAAAGGGAAGGAAAAACAGGAGACATATGCCACTAAGTAGTTTAAGATAATGTGGTCTTAACAGTTTGGATAAAAGGTATTGACAGTCTGCTGGTATTATACAAAGCACTAAATGACATCTTGGAGAGTCAGAAACGAACATGATGAATCTGCATCGATGAGAGTTCATGCCTTGGAATACTTAGAACCTATTATACACACAGTAGCCCCAGTCCGCACAGAAATTACACTGCACACAGAAAATACTGACCCAACGAGGGACTTCAAAGTAGTCACCTTGTCGTGAGAGAGCGATTGTGGTGGGGGGAGGAGGGGCAGGGGAGACTTGGGAGAGAGGAAGTGTAGAAGAGCCTCCTGAGAAAGTGAATGCTTGTGCCCAGGAGACCTGTAGCATTCCTGGATTCCCTCCTCCCCCATCCCCCTCTCTCTTTCTCTCAAGCAGTGGTAGAGTCCCTGCCAAAGAGTAAAGACAGAGTTAATATTGTGAAAGACCAGTTTTCAGAGACCCAAAAAGGCAGGGGAGGGGGCGGGGTGCCTGACCCAATTCTTTGCCACTTTAAAATCTCTATCTTTACCTCCCTAAGGCTTTCCACATCCCTGCCCCCTTAATGATAATGACAAGTGTCAAGAAGAAATAAGGCTGGAGAGTGCTCTGAGTGCCGCTTTGTGTTTTCACCAGGAACTTAAATATGCCCACAAATCAAAGAGTTCAGAACAAGGGGCATGTGGAAGGCATGGCCCACCACTCCCTCTCCTAACCTCCTAAATGGCTGCTCTTCTGGAGTTTGTACCTTTTTTTTTTTTTTTTTTGGCAAATTTTCTTTAAAAAATCCTTTCCTGTTTTCTCCCTAGCCATTCATTATTTTATCCGTTTTAGTGCTGACTATCACCCCCTCCCCATTAGCTGACTTGAGCTGCTTATTGTTCCCTGACCATCTCTGATGGACAGATTTCTAACCCATGACCTCACTGGTACTTTTCCAGTTTCCTCCTTAGCTCCTGTTTGTGAAACACATATAAAAGGTTAAAGTGTTATATATGCATTATGTGCTAACACGTGTTACATGTATGTTAGATGTGTACAATGCACATGGGCATGCCTCACAGGAAACATCACCCAGGGTCCCACAGCACCCATCCTGCACTGTGACTTGGCCCCTAAAGCTGGCTCAGCAATTGCCCTCTGACAGCAGATTCTATTTAAAGCAGCTGGGGCCGCATCCTGAGGATGGAATCTCGCTCTCGGCCCCTTCTGCCTGCTTGTCAGCGAGATAATGTACATGACGAGGCTTTCGGAGCTTGGAAGCATGTGTCATGGAGCCAGTCCTTGACACCGTGAGAGGTGTGTGCTCGGGAATTTACCAAACAGGTACAGAAGATGAAATGTGAGCAAGGTAGTGGGGCCCGGGATGCAAGGAGAGAGGGTGAGAAAGAGAGGGGAGGGGAGAGGAGAGGAGGGGATGGGAGGGGAGGGGAGAGGAGGGGAGAAGAGGGGATGGGAGGGGAGAAGAGGGGAGAAGAGGGGAGAAGAGGGGACCGGAGGGAAGGGGAGGGGAGAAGAGGGAGGGGAGAAGAGGGGATGGGAGAAGAGGGGAGAAGAGGGGATGGGAGGGGAGGGGAGGAGAGGGGACCGGAGGGAAGGGGAAGGGAGAAGAGGGGACGGGAGAAGAGGGGAGAAGAGGGGACCAGAGGGAAGGGGAGGGGAGAAGAGGGGAGGGGAGAAGAGGGGACAGGAGAAGAGGGGAGAAGAGGGGATGGGAGGGGAGGGGAGGAGAGGGGACTGGAGGGAAGGGGAGGGGAGAAGAGGGAAGAATAGAGAAAAAAGAGGGGAGGGAAGAAAAGGGGAGGGAAGAGGAGGGGAGAAGAGGGGGGAGAGGAGGGAGAGGAGGGAGAGGAGGGAGAGGAAGGAAGGTGCGGGTGAGGGGACTCATACCATGCTTAACATAATGTCTTAGAGTCTAGAACAGAATTTGTCAAATACTTGTTTGAAACGCTATAAAATTATTATGGGCTCAAAGGCACAATATACTGAACAGTTGGAGATGGTCATTCCACTCGTGTAACTGAGAACTGGAAGGTGGGTAGGTGCTAGCCTTGTCAACGCAAGTTGTGGACAAGGAACGTGGAAAACTCAGCTGAGATGTCCCACACCCCCACTAAGCTCTGATGGCCTTAAAGGCAATGACTGCACCACACTGCATTCTTCATTCAGTTACACTCTCTAGTATGTGCTCTAACACAGGGAACTTTCTCAAACACATACTGAATGGATGGCATTGCTTAGGAAACACTGTGTGATGGGCCTTCATTGACTCATTGGATAATCCAGATGCGCAGACATGATGGCCTCTTGGAGCTGGCTCTTTGCATGAGACTTCCCTTGCTCGGCAGCTGGGGTCCATGGAAGAGGATCCCCCAAGGCACAGCACCCTTAAACTGTTGTTACTGAAGGAGTCTGGGGGTGAGCTTTGGGGTGAACTGTTGTTCTTAATGCTCGTTTTCCTTTCGTCAAGATGGCCCCTAGAGTAACAGGGACTCAATCGCATCTGGTACCCTCATGATCCCATGTGGCCTTGGCCTTGGAGCATGGGACCTACACTGCCTGCTGATGAATTCTTTCTCAGTTTAGTAAGGACCCTATGGTTTTGTCTGTTGGTTTTGCAGGGCCTGCCATGTCCATCCAACTTTTTCTCCTCCAACAATGACCATGTAGCTATCTCACTCTGAATCTAGTGGCCCCAAGGGTGACATCTGGTCCTCCTTAGGATTCCCATCAAACAGGAATCAGGAGACCCAGCACTGCCCTCCACATTCTCTACTGGGTTCCACCACCCTCTGAACTAAGATGACCTGTCCTTTTGTTAACCCCAGGGCCCATTGTATAGAAGCTCATGTGGACTTCTTGCAGGAAGTGAAATTGAAGCCCACACAAGGGATTAAGGGCCCACACATCTGGCAGCCTTCCTGGCTTCTGACTGTCTCCCCTTGTCTGTCAACCAATTAAAAGGGTTTCGTTTTCCCTCCCACCTCACCAGAGCCTCTTTCTGTCCAGGGGACATGCCTCATGGCAGGGAGTTTGTCTACACTGAGTGGATCCCTGAGCACAGAGCGGTAGCTCCAAATTGTGTTCTTTGTCTGATTTGACAATTTTTTTTCTTTCACATAAGTGAGTTTCAAATGTTTTTCAATAACTCTTAGTCTTAAAGTCAGATTCCAACAAACCTGAAATGTTGAAATTTAAAGAGATCGGTTTCTTAACAGTTATGCACATGTTTCCCAATGGGTTGTATACCAGTCCCTCCCCATCAAATTAGTCTGAGACACTGACACTCCATCAGCTTATTCAACTGTTAAAGACTAGCATAGACAAAGAAAATGTCTACCTGAATTATACCTTATTCCAACTGCTTTAAGAACTGACTGTCCTGGACCACTGGCTTATAAAAGTAGACAAGTAGAGTCCTCTATCATAAGGTACTTGCCTGCTGCAATCTTGACAAAGGGTCTGTGGCTTGGTACTACTGGGGATACAGTTTTCTTTAAAAGGGAAGCCAACGGACTCTCTCCTCTTCCCAAGGATGATGGAGGATGCTGTAAAATGAATGCAGAACACAACAGACCAGACTGGTCACTTGGTAGCAGCAGTCTTCCAGATCATCTGGGAGCTCATGAAATCAAAGACTGCCTAAAAAAAAATCATTTTTGCTGCCCACTTTACATTTCCCCTTTCAAATAAGAGATTCAGTTCAGAATGAACACTGGAGTGACCAGTTGCTATGCTGTGAGTGTAACCAATGACTTCTTGATTGGATTTAAGACCCACTCCATGATATGAAACCCATATCTGAGACCTACTAAAATGTCCCCAAAACCCCAAGGCTAGCTAGGGTGTGGGACTAGGAGGAGAACCTACTTCTTTTGCTAAATGAAAACAGCAAAAAAAAAAAATGGACTCCTAAATACATGATGCTGTATTTATACACTAGTTCTATGCTCAGCCCCTGTCAGGGAAGCTTCGTCTTGAGTCAGATGTCATTAACAGAGACTCACAGACAGATGGTGTACAGAGGGAAAAACCTTGGAGCACTCATCCCTCAATGGGATGTCTTTATCATAGCCTTCCTCTCAAGTCTCTGAGATCCATGTGGAAGAGGAAGTGGAAAGAGCCTGAGGTGGCAGATGACCACAAGGAAACACCCTCTTCCAAACACAAAAGGACTGATACACATACTGTCTCTGAGTCCGTTACAACACACACAAGACCTGCCCAGGATCAAGACAGACAAAATCCCACACAGAGAAGGGGAAATGGGTACAAAGTCCAGCCCATAACCCGAAAGCTGCTAACAATTGGTAAATGCAGGAAGAGGAAGAATCAGTCCTTGTCAGGGCAGTGACCCTGGGTATGCCAACTCCATTCCAGGGTAGGCCTTGTACTCAGAAGTAGTTGGACAACAACAACAACAACAAAATCAAACCTCATGGACCTGTGTATGTGTCCTTTTGCTTTATTCCCTTTTGGATTTTGTTTAAGAGAGAGAAAAGAGAGAAAGAATATAAAGTTTGGTGGGCAAGGGAGGAGTCAGGAACAATATGTTTTAAATGTGTGAAGTATTAAAAACGAAAACATAGTTAATGCTAGCATTCCTTCTAGGCTCCTACCCACAGTTACCTTGCAACAGCTAGGTATGTCTGGCTATTATGAAAGGGGCTGTTTGCCTTCTGCTCTCCCTCTTACTCTCTTACTCTCTTATTCTCTGCCCCTTATCTCGCTGCCCTTCTCCCTCTCACCCCATTCTCCTCCCCCCTCCATGTGTTCCTTTCCCCTTCCCTTCCCTCTTCCCCTCTCCCCTCTCTGTCTTTATCTCTACTCCCTTCTCAACTCCCCATGCCCTAAGTAAACTCTAGTCTATGCTATACCCGTCATGTGGCTGGTCCGCCAGGGGGAAGGGATGCCTTGGCATAAACGCGCAGAGGCGCCCCCTCCCACCTCACCACACTGTGCCTCTATCAAGCATATCCTTGCCTCTTTTCTTTTCTATAAAACACAATTAGTAAGCACTCAGGTCAGAGAATCTAAGCAGGACATTCAAAGGCAGTTAGAGAACTGAGGCAACACAAGGTGTTAAGACCCACTATTCATTCTGACCTTCCTACAGCAAAAGAGCTTGCCTCTGAAATTGAAATTGTAAAGCTGTAGTGGTGTAAGATCTTTACAACAATTCAGCAGTATCATGTCCCTTTGCAGCTAAAGAAGCCGAGGATTAGCGAGGTTAAGCACTTCGGTGAGATACACGGGCAGGAAGCAAGTAGCAACGTCAACTTGTGGTCAGTCCCTTGACTCACAGATCTGTTTCGTTTTACAACATAGACCATCAGTCTTCCTATATAAGTTTTAACTCTAATTTCTGCTTCCCTTTGTCCTTTTGCTGTTGTTATTTCTTCTCTTCTTTTTAATCTCTCTGTTCCAGTGTTAATGAACCAGAACCCAAGCCCAAACAAAAGGATTGGATACACTCCACACTCCATCCATAGGAACAGGCTCGTTGTCATTATCCACAATATGACTCTACCCTGTCCACTGGAGATGATCAGGGTTTTGTTGTAAGCTGAGAAAACTGAATTATGTTGTGTTTGTTCAGTGCTGCTCAGTCCTGGGCATTGCCCAGAGGCATTTGCCACAAAGTCCAACTGGGTCACCTGCCTCATTCATGTGCAGAGCAGATGCCTGCAGGAAGTTGCATTTCCAATACCATCGTCTGAAGAAACAGGGAATGTGTAGCATGTCTTTAGGCCTGCTAAGCCAGGACTGCTTTAGCAAAAAACACCTTGATCCCTGTGAGGATTTGCCTGGCTTCTGTTTCCTTTCCTTTGAGAGTGCTTGTAATGCTAGTTACAAATGGAAGATGTCCAGTGTTTGAAACAGAATGTCATGCGGAGGAGAAGAGGAGGAAGAAAGTGTTTCCCTGTTTACATGTTAGGAAAGGCTTTGTAGAAAAAAAAGTTTCTTCTACCACTGAACTTGGCCTTCCCTGGCCACATCTTTCATTTCTATATTGGCATCTGTTTGCTTATTTGAGTTTTGTCTGTGTTGGGGAGGCAGGTCCCATGTCTACGTGCTTGCTTTTCTTCATACACTAATGTTCCTAGACAAGCCATCATCAGTGGTGTATGGTAATGATTTTATTTAAAATATTACTTCATGTTATGTGTGCACTGGACAGAACTTAAATGAATCTCAGAACCAATAACAAGATACCATCTGGGTAGGCCTATTAGTAAATTTGAGCTTTCTCTGGTCAGAGCTACTTCCACCATATTTTGAAAGCTCACCTGCGATCCTCTATCTGAAATTTCTTGCCATTATTCCATTAGCATTGCTTCTTTGGGGTCTGAAGCAGAAGGTTTAAACATTTTGGGAAAGCTTACTTACTGTTAAGTATAGCACTTAGCAGTAGTGTTAAACATTAGAGAGAGTAACCTCAACAATCACAGTGCCCAGTTGCTACAAAAGCCATGCGTACTCCAAGAAAACCAAGTACAGAAATGTGGGTGCCAGGATACCAGCAAAAAAGTATAAATTGGTTTATTCATCGTCCATCTACAAAACCAAATGAGTCTGACTGTTATTTCGCAATCCCTGATTTATATGTTCTAATGAGGACCAATGGGCAGTTATAATAACATAGCTCAACCATTTGATGAGATGGTAATCCAAACTGACTTTAGACTTTGAGGTGAGAAGGGGGTTAGCAGCATGAGTCATTAGTGGTCAATCCACATGTGGTCCCAGGGGATAAATAGGAGGTGGCTTGGGAGTAAGAAGAGACTCTGCAGAGGATAGTACAGATGGTGCAATTCTTTCTCAAGTGAGCCTGTTTCCTGTCTCCTGTTCTGGTTCCCACAATAAGATTCTCTGTTAAGAAACAAGAAGCAAACTGCCCAAAGCTACTGTACATTGCACAGCCACGGGATGATCAAACAATTACCAGAAAAATGAAGAAACTCTTTTTTTTTTCTAAGGGGGGGAAAAAAAGAAGAATCTTCCCAAGCTACTCCAAACCTTTTTACTGAAAGGGACTTCTGAAGTCACACTTCAGATGAGCAGACAGACAATACCCTGCCGCTGGACTCCCTCCCCTCTGGCCTGACCAGTGCTTCCTGGGAAGGAAGTTCTTCATCATAAAGTTCAAGTTGAGATGACTTGTAACAGCTATCTGCAAATCCAAGTAATTCTAAAGAATACATAGTTCATTAAAGATGTTGGTATTATTTTTGCTTCCAAAACAGATTAGAGTATCAAAGCTTAGGAAAATAGTTTTCCTAACTCTGAGCCATAGATAACCTCCTAAAACTCCACATACATAAAGAATCAAGTGTAAAAAAGTGGAGATATTATCTCTCAGAATGGAATCTATCTTTGAAAAGAAAACATATGCATTGTTATTGAGAGGAAAGAAGCTGCATATTGCTTACCATACTCAAGTCTAATATATTGGATTAAAATGTCAGAAATGGTGATGATATTATAATTATCAAATCATGTATTTGATATTGGAAGGTGGTAAATTCAATAATAGCTCAGAGATTTATATATATATATATAATTTGTAACAACCTAGATTCACAAGTTTGGAACAGTGAAAAATGTTAAAATAGAAATAATGATTGTCCTTACAGCTAAGAGTTTATATACTAAATTAACACCTCTAGAAATTTACCTAGAATTACAATCATAATTCACATACCTAAAAATGGAAGTTATCTTTAAGAATCACCATATGCTTCGTAAAATAACTTAATATTTAGAAACCAAATCTTCTTCAAATTATGATTAAGTGCAGAATCTGGTATCAAATTAAAGTTGAGCAACTACCTATTCCTGCTACCTTTTTCATCTGTAAAGTGGAAAGAATCTGTCCAAATATAGGATCCTACAGATGTGCTAGAGTTGAAACTCTTCACCTAAGTAAGTGTTATTATAGTACTAATATTACGGAATTTATTAGCACCATATGCCCAGTACTCTTTTACATTTAAAAAATACAAAGAAGGAAAGACATGGATCTCTGCCTCTAGGAAAGAACAAACCCATAAGCAACTATAAACAGCTAAATCAGTTATATAATACTTATAATCTGGGGCTGCAGAGATGGCTCAGAGGTTAAGAGCACTGACTGCTCTTCCAGAGGGCCTGAGTTCAATTCCCAGCAGCCACATAGTGGCTCACAACCATCTGTAAATGGGATTGGACACCCTCTTCTGGTGTGTCTGAAGACAGCTACAGTGTGCTCACATACATTAAAATAAATAAATAAATATTTAAAAATAGTACATTTTCTTGATTAGTGATTCATGTACGAGGCAGTCCACTATGGGCAGCACCATTCCTAGGCAGATAGTCCTGGGTTGTATAAGAAAGCGAGCTAAGCAAACTATAAAGAGCAAGCCAATAAGCAGCATCCCTCTCTGGTCTCTGCTTTAGTTCTATATCCAGGTTCCTACACTGATATTTTCCCGTGATGGACTGTGCCATGCAAGTGTAAGATGAAACAAACCTTTTCCTCACGATACAGGATGTTTATCACAGCAACAGAGACAAACCAGAACAGGTAGTGTCTGGACATTCACAGTGGATAGTCTCTGGCTGTTCTGTTTTTTCACTTCTCAAATTGTCTGGGTCTCTTTCCCATCGCTTTTTACTTATGACTGGGAGAGATTTCAAGGCTAAAACATTTTCAAGTAGCCGTAGATCTTGAAATCCATTTTGCTTGCTCATCTTCCCAGAGTAAGCAGCTGGAAATGAAGATGCATGGAAACACAAATGGAGTAATGGTTACCCCAAGGAGGAGAGGTGGGGTCTAGAGACTGGCTGTGAGGCAGAGTGTTAGCTCTGGAGACATAAAGACCTGAGTTCAAACCCTCAGCAACTGAGAAACTCTAGGTGTGGCTTCACCTGTCTGGCACTGGGGCAAGCGTGGTGGTAGAAATAGGTATATCCTGAGAGTTTGCTGGCCAGCCAGTCTGCTCAAACCAGCAAGCTTCCAACTCCAGGGAGGGCACTGTCTAGAGGCAGTCAGCAGGGGGTAAATGAGGAAGACACCTCATATCCAATATCTTGCTTGTTCTTCATATATGTGTATGACCGTATGACCATTTACTGCATACCTCTCTCTCTCTCTCTCTCTCTCTCTCTCTCTCTCTCTCTCTCTCTCTCTCTCTCTCTCTCTCTCTCAATAGACAGATAGCAGTTTTAAAAATATGTGTGAAGCCACTAATACCCTAGTCATCTTCTCATCTCCCTGCTGGAGAGGGAAGGATTCCAACCTACATTTATGTGGGTGGTCAGATATAAGGTCCCTGACCCTAAGGTCCATTTACTGTCTGGAGGTGGATGCTGCCTCATTCAGGGCTGGGTGGATTGTTATCCAGGAATAGAGTGAACAAACAGGGCCTGTGGAGATCAGATTTTAAAGCAGCATAGCTTGTTTCTCTAACTCTGTGGGTGAGAACTGTGATCTGCTTCTTGGGGCAAATGGGCCCCATGTCTCACCCCTGTGATAACAATAGTTGTTCTACTTGGAGATCTTATCCCTCATAACAAAGTGACTGGGATGATATGGTCAGGCTGGTAGGCGCCCTGTTAGTCTGATGTTGGGGTAGAACATAATTATAAAATGACAGAGATTATTTCAACACACCAATTTTGGCAAGGAGTCTCCTCGTCTATAGCGCACTGGCCAGACCTATAATATCTCCCATCACCTTTTAACCTGTTCTGAAGTCAAACAATAAAGAAAATTTCTTTAAAAGCCTGAGACAAATTTAGGAATGCTGAAAGCATAGTTGGTCCTGTTCTAACCTTTCTCTCATGTTAAGAACTGGGAAGAATTTTTAATCTTAGCCATTCTGATTGGTGTACTGCTCCACTGCTGGTGGGGTTGCAAATTGGTACAACCACTCTGGAAATCAGTCTGGCGGTTCCTCAGAAAACTGGGCATATCACTTCCGGAAGATCCTGCTATACCACTCCTGGGCATATACCCAGAGGATTCCCCAGCATGTAATAAGGATACATGCTCCACTATGTTCATAGCAGCCCTATTTATAATTGCCAGATGCTGGAAAGAACCCAGGTATCCCTCAACAGAAGAGTGGATGCAAAAAATGTGGTATATATACACAATGGAGTACTATTCAGCCATTAGAAACAATGAATTCATGAAATTCTTAGACAAATGGATGGAGATGGAGAACATCATACTAAGTGAGGTAACCCAGTCTCAAAAGATCAATCATGGTATGCACTCACTAATAAGTGGATATTAACCTAGAAAACTGGAATACCCAAAACATAATCCACACATCAAATGAGGTACAAGAAGAATGGAGGAGTGGCCCCTTGTTCTGGAAAGACTCAGTGTAACAGTATAGGGCAAAACCAGAACAGGGAAGTGGGAAAGGGTGGGTGGGAGAACAGGGGGAGGGAAGGGGGCTTATGGGACTTTTGGGGAGTGGGGGACCAGAAAAGGGGAAATCATTTGAAATGTAAATAAAAAATATATCGGAAAAAAAAAGAACTGGGAAGAATGGATACAAAAAATGTGGTATATATATATATATATACACAATGGAGTACTATTCAGCCATTAGAAACAATGAATTCATGAAATTCTTAGGCAAATGGATGGAGCTGGAGAACATCATACTAAGTGAGGTAACCCAGTCTCAAAAGATGAATCATGGTATGCACTCACTAATAAGTGGATATTAGCCTAGAAAACTGGAATACCCAAAACATAATCCACACATCAAATGAGGTACAAGAAGAACGGAGGAGTGGCCCCTTGTTCTGGAAAGACTCAGTGTAGCAGTATAGGGCAAAACCAGAACAGGGAAGTGGGAAAGGGTGGGTGGGAGAACAGGGGGAGGGAAGGGGGCTTATGGGACTTTTGGGGAGTGGGGGACCAGAAAAGGGGAAATCATTTGAAATGTAAATAAAAAATATATCGGAAAAAAAAAAGAACTGGGAAGAATGGATACAAAAAATGTGGTATATATATATATATATATATATATATATATATATATATATATACACAATGGAGTACTATTCAGCCATTAGAAACAATGAATTCATGAAATTCTTAGGCAAATGGATGGAGCTGGAGAACATCATACTAAGTGAGGTAACCCAGTCTCAAAAGATGAATCATGGTATGCACTCACTAATAAGTGGATATTAGCCTAGAAAACTGGAATACCCAAAACATAATCCACACATCAAATGAGGTACAAGAAGAACGGAGGAGTGGCCCCTTGTTCTGGAAAGACTCAGTGTAGCAGTATAGGGCAAAACCAGAACAGGGAAGTGGGAAAGGGTGGGTGGGAGAACAGGGGGAGGGAAGGGGGCTTATGTGACTTTCGGGGAGTGGGGGACCAGAAAAGGGGAAATCATTTGAAATGTAAATAAAAAATATATGGGGGGGGAGGGGAAGACCTGGGAAGAAGAGGGGCTCTCCTTGGCAGCCTATGGGCTGTAGCTGTCTCCTGTCTAACATCTAGGTCTCCTACCTATACTGCCTCAAGTGGCCTTTTAAGTAACTGCAACTGTAACTAGAAAAACAGTAGCTACTAAAATGAAGCCTCTCTTAGCTGTGCGATGAAAACAACTTTGATAGAACATTGTAATTAGAAAAACAGCAGCACAGTGCCATTGTGACACGTTTTAACAAACTTTGTGACATGATGTCTGCTGTATTTACATACCCCGAATGAATATAGAGGATGTGGAGAAAGAGGAACACTTCTCCACTGCTGGTGGGGTTGCAAATTGGTACAACCACTCTGGAAATCAGTCTGGCGGTTCCTCCGAAAACTGGGCACCTCACTTCCAGAAGATCCTGCTATACCACTCCTGGGCATATACGCAGAGGATTCCCTACCATGTAATAAGGATACATGCTCTACTATGTTCATAGCAGCCCTATTTATAATTGCCAGATGCTGGAAAGAACCCAGGTATCCCTCAACAGAAGAGTGGATGCAAAAAATGTGGTATATCTACACAATGGAGTACTATTCAGCCATTAGAAACAATGAATTCATGAAATTCTTAGGCAAATGGATGGAGCTAGAAAACATCATACTAAATGAGGTAACCCAGACTCAAAAGGTGACTCATGGTATGCACTCACTAATAAGTGGATATTAACCTAGAAAACTGGAATACCCCAAACATAATCCATACATCAAATGAGGTACAAGAAGAAAGGAGGAGTGGCCCCTTGTTCTAGAAAGACTCAGTGAAGAAGTATAGGGCAAAACCAGAACGGGGAAGTGGGAAGGGGTGGGTGGGAGGACAGGGGGAGAAAAGGGGGCTTATGGGACTTTCGGGGAGTGGGGGGTTAGAAAAGGGGAAATCATTTGAAATGTAAATAAAAAATATATCGAATAAAAAAAAGAAAAAAAATACATGATCAAACAGATAGAAAGAAAGAAAGAAAGAAAGAAAGAAAGAAAGAAGAAGAAAGAAAGAAAGAAAGAAAGGAAGGAAGGAAGGAAGGAAGGAAGGAAGGAAGGAAGGAAGGAAGGAAGGAAGGAAGGAAAGAAAGAAGAGACAAGATTATAAACAAAATCAATAACTCTTAAATTTTAGAGAAAACTATAGATGATCTGATAAGATATTGAGTGCAGAGGTCTTTATCCAGTCTTCTTTTTTTCTTCCTATTTGATGCTGTACTCACTTAGAGCCAGGCAATAAATTGTATCCCAATCATATAATTTGAAAACATGAAAAATTTTTGGAGCCAGGTGTGGTGGCACACACCTGTGGATTAATGGTGTAATCCACACCATTTAAGAGGCAGGTGCAAGGGGAGCTCAAGTTCAGGCCCAACCTCAGCTATTTAGCAGTTCCAGTTCATAGTGAGACCTAGTCTCAAACAAACAAAAAACCCAAAACCAGCTGGAGAGTTGACTCAGCAGTTAAGAGCACTGACTACTCTTCCAGAGGTCCTGCGTTCAAATCCCAGCAACTACATGGTGGCTCACGACCATCTGTAATGAAATCAGATGCCCTCTTCTGGTGTGTTTGAAAACAGCTACAGTGTACTTACATATAATAAATAAATAAATCATTTAAAAAAATAACAAAACCAAAAGTCAGACATGCTGGTACTCTGGGGTGTGGGGCCAGGGCATGCGCTCTCTGCTGCTGATATCCAAGCACCCTTGTCACCCCCTGGACTGGCTGTGAAGCTGCTTGTAGGTGCCAGGACCCCTAAAAATGCCAGAATTAATTCAGTTTATTTCAATAAAATTCTATAATGGGGCTGCTTGCTTTTCCCAAAGAGAATCAGTGTTTTATAACTCAATACCAAAGATATAGGCAATTCCTAGATGTATTCAGGAGCACGGATTTGGCTGGATGTGATATCAAGTCTCTCCATGTATGATGCCCACAGCTTGAGGGTCAAGGCTGAGTTTGTAGACGGACATTTGGATGGGTAAGTGTCACCTGTACCATTGTCAGACCTCCTGTAATGTAAGAGAAATGCTTGCTGATTCCTTACATATGTGTTTCCCACAAACTGAGAATGATTCTGAAACATGGACCACAAAGAACATTGATAACTCACCGGCTCCTAGTGTGAAGTATTGGAAAAATGGAGCTATTAAGTTTCAAGTTTCTTTTTGACATCACTCTGACGGCCTCAGAGACCTGGAGCCATGACCAATTTAACAGAATTCCAGGGTTTCCTCTTGATCAGAATAGAGCTGGAGAAGGGAGTGAGTCTGCCTGTGGGTAGACAGTGATGATGATGATACAGACCCATGGTGTCCGTCATCCTCACAGCCTCGGTCTTCATGGACTTCCTGTCTCTGTAGCTGCTTTGCCTTGTTGGGCTTCATTTCTAAGAAGACCAAGGACGTCTTCCCCTCTGGGAATTCTCCACAACCTGAGAGAGTGTGAGGACCTCATTCAAGAAGGCACACACACTTTTGCTTTCCTCCTTCCCACTCTGTAATAAGTGTGACGCTCCAGACAAACTAAGCATCACAATTATGGGAGGCTCCAACCGCCACAAACACTCTCTTCATGACAGGTATAGCTTTGGGATCCTGACTGGACTTCCAGCTCTGCATTCCAAGGAAGAAACCTACTCAGCTGGGTACAGCAGCATCCCCCTGCCTCTGACATCCACCTCAGGAGAGTGATGGTAGAGCTCACTATGTGGATTATTACAGCCTTGAGAGAAAGGGCAGAAGAGATGGAGGAGGGCAGAGATCAAGCTGTGTAGACAAGAGCAGAATAAATCTCTTTTTTCCTCACCACTGACCAAATGCCTGACAGAAACAGCTTGAGATTTTGGTTCATTGTTTTGGATCCCATGCGTTTCGGTGGGGAGTGTGTGGTGATGTGAATGGTCCAGCCCTCAGCATCAGAAGATTGTGGTGCAGCTTATTTACATTTTGATGGGCCAGAAAGCAGAGACAAGATGAGAAATAGAGCCGGACTATAATTCTCAATGTCTCCATTGGCCTACACCTCTACCATCTTGGTCCTGTGCCACAGCCTCCCAAAAACTGCACCGTCAACTGGGAACCAAATATTCAAACCCATGATATCATGAGAAGAGTGGGGAAGTCTCTGTGATAAACCTAGTCATGCAGATTGGGGCTCTTGGAATTGGTCTGTAGGGATTAGGTGGCAGAGTTTGAGGATGTAAACTGGAGAAGTCCTTGCACGTTGTAAGCAGAGTTTGATGGTCCATTTCTACTGAAAGCTAAGATAACCAGAATGGCCATAGAAAGCTGACCAGCAAGCAGCACACTCACAAGGGCTCAGAGGGGGGGAAAGACTCTTTTCTGGACTAGAGGTTGGTCATGTTACACTCTGCCTATCATCAAAACTTGAGTGAAGCTGAATTTAAAAGTAATGGAATAATTTATTGACAAAGACACTTTCAAGATGGTGGAGCAGAATACCATTCCAAGTGGTAGTATACGTGGTATTGCTCATTGCACTTAGCTGGGTTTATAATGAATGACCAGGGGGAAAAGTGAAAAAGAATTAGATGTAAAACATTTGCAATTTGTCAAGAAAAAAAAAAAAGCTCAGATGTATTTAAATTTGTGAGCTGGCAGACAAGCAAGGGGAAGGAGCATTAGGGGCATTGAAAGAAAAAAGTGAACCCATTTTTACTATCCATGCTTGCTTCAGACAAGGTCAGGGATGACCAAATCTGACAGAGCTCTCCTAACACCACTGTAGGAAAGCTACGTTGAGGGTCAGAGTCCAACTTACCGAACATGTAATGAAAATGCAAGCATAGTTGTAAGACTTGCAATAAAAAGGGAACACCTGGACAAAGCGTGCTGTGACAGTAATGCCCTGATCCAAGAGGGTCACCTAGGAAAATAGTTTCCAGACTTCAGCCATGCAGACACACAGAGGCTGCTGTAGGCTGTGATAAAATGGGGGCCAGGCGACCTCTGAAGCTGGCGGCAGCCCTTAGCAACATCCACTCAGAATGTAAGAGTTGCAAGCTCATGGAAGCTTGCACCAAGGTTACAGAAGAGTACTCATGAGGCCCAGTGACGTGTGGCAGTGTTGGAGTCTCTGCATGGAACCTCAGGGTAAGCCACATGTGAAGCTGTGAGGAGGAAGCCTGCGTTGCAGAGGAGACTACTGGATATCAGAGATGCTAGAATTATGGGATGTCTTCAAGCACAGAGTGAAGCTGGCTCAAGAGAAAGCCCAGTTAGCTTCAGACTGGGGAGGGATAAACCAAGCCTGATGACGTCAGCTAATACCACCATAAGCACTGGATACTAGACACAGGACCATGAGGTTTGGTGCTTGGTCTTCAAGGTTTTAGTATTCTTTTGCTTTGATATTTTCTTTCTATGCCTCCATTCTTCCCCTTCTGAATGTGGATGTTTGCTGTGTGCTATGTATATTGTAAGCATGTAGTTTATTTTTATTTTTTACTGTGGCTCATAGCTAAAACTTTGCCTTAAAACTCAGTATAGACTTTGGATTTAGGAATAATATTGAAATGACTATTGAGAATATAGGGAATCTCAAAGTTGACTGAGTTCATTGTCAATTATTCACTAACTACAATCTTATGGCAACCAAGGGTAGAATAGTTTATAGTGTCATGTGTTTGAATACCTGTTATGCAGTGGGTGGCACTGTTTGGAGAGGAAACACTGAACACTTTAGTGTAGCTGTCAGAAGCGGGTTGCTGTGGGCAAGCCTTGAAGGTAATATCTAAGTCTCTGCTTCCTGGTCAGCTAAGATGTAATTAAGTCACATGAAAAATGACAGCATTATGGACCAAGATGTGGCAGTTAAACCCTAGAGCAGGAGTCTCAACCTTTGGGACACAACCCCTCTGTGTGTACGGGATCAGATGATCTTCTGATGGAGTCACCTAAAAAACATCTAATCTATCTAATTTCAGATATTTACATTAGGGTTCATAACAGTAGCAAAATTATAGTTATGTAGTAGCAATACAAATAATTTTATAGTTGGGGGTCACCACAACATGAGGAACTGTGTTAAATAAAGGGTCACAGCACTAGGAAAGTTGAGAACTACTGATCTAGTACCATGCAAGCCAAAGTACACCTCTGTTCCCTTCATTTGCTTCAGTTAAGCATTCTGTCACAAAACCAAGATGACCAATAAGACAAATACAAAGGGAACTTAGTGTAGACAAGCCAAGATTTTGCTGGTATCTACTTTGACTCCAGCATAACCACAGGTTCTCTATTTCCCTGACGGGGCCTCTCAGTTATTTCTGGAGTTTCCTCAAGTGCACACAGTCCTCTCACAAAGATCTTTGCCTGTTAGCTTCCCTCAGAGTACATGAGGCCTCATCTCCTTGATTCAGAAAAACACTGCAGAACTTTATCTTCTTGCTCATATTCTTTCTTCTGTGGATGTCTACAATGGAGAGCGGCAAGTCCCACAGAACTCTCAGTGAATATTTTGTTCTGGGTTTCATGAAGAAATGAAGGAAATGCCTGTCTCCTGGACTCAGTACCAGCTGATCCTGGATGTCATGCCAAAAATCTCATAAGTAAGCGAAAGCCCCTCAAAGCCAACCTTATTCTAGATCTTCTCACCATTGACCAGTCTGGGGACCATCCCACTGTCCTCTCTAATACTGTGCTGTAGGCTTCCTTACATGAAGACTTCCTCCCAATGGGCCGTATTCTCCATACAAAGTAATATTTAATAAGTGTGTGCCCAGTAAAACCAACTTCATCTAACCAGAAAGGTCTGGAGCTTTCGTTTGGTTCAGCCAAGATCTGTACACCCATACCCACACCCACCCACACACCCACACACACACCCCACGCACACTTGCACATACATATACACACACACGTGTGTGCATACCCCCTCAACACACACACATACACACACACATCATGCCACAGTATAAATCACTCTCAAACTTTGACTTCCCTCTAGCTATAGGTTCTATCCTGCTGTGTGAAACTTCCTTTTTATCTTGATCTAAAGAACAGAACCTTCGATAGACTATTCTCCCCTCTAATTACTACTACCGTAACTGTCCGTTTTCAAAGCCACTTTAAAAAATCTTAATCACGGAATCTTGTTGACATGTACTTTAAATATATCAGTCTTTGTCGACTTTTTATATAGGATATAAACCAAACATAACCAAAAATGTTGGGATTGAATTATGCCTCCAAAAAAAATCTACTTGAGTCCTGAACTCTAGTTACTCAGAATGGAGGACTATATTGAAACAGGGAAGTCCAGTTACAATGAAGTCACTAGAGTAAATTAATTCAACATGACTCTCATCTTCACACACACACAAAAAAGATGAAATTTGAGCATAGACATGAGTGAGAGATATGCCATGTTGAGATGAAGTAAAAAGTTATACTGAGGCCTTGGCAAGGGAAGGCCCCCAACAATGCCTAGTAAGCCATTAGAAATCAGAAGGCTAATACATAGAGCAAATTTCACCTTGACACTCCAAAGATGTAGCCTATCTGCTGAGTTAACCTCAGAACTGTGAGGCAACCTGTCTCCCTCACTCAAACCACCCAGCTTCTGGTACTTTGTTACACAATCTCTCAGACATTAACAAGTATCACCGTCCAATACTGTGATTTTGCTTTGGGTGTCAAGGATTGAAGTCAGGGTCTTGAGCACAGCAGACAAGTGCTTTAGCTCTGAGTTACATCTTTCCCTCATCTATTGATGAGTTTGGTGGATTTGACCATCCATCTCCCTACTGCCTCCCCTCCCACTTGGTTATTAAACACACAGAGTGTTTAATACACGAACCTTTTGAGCAGTGATTCTCAACCTGTGTATTGGCTATTTCTATTAGGATTCATAACGGTAGTAAAATTATGAAGTAGCAACAAAATAATTGTATGGTTAGTGTCACCACAACACGAGGATCTGTGTTGAAGTGTCACAGTGTTAGGAAGGTTGAGAACCACTGCTTTCGAGGGACAGTCCTGAATCCACTTATCTCTACTCTGTAAGTCTGAATTGTTCCGGGTTTGGAGCCCTCTACACACTTTCTTCTTTATTTCAGGCACCCATGGAACGTATCATTTATATTCATTGTATTATGTTTCTGATTAAGCTCAAATCATTTCAACACACAGCTAGTACATGTTAGTTAAACATCACAGAAACTCTCTTGAACTTATCCAGGTCAGTGCCAGCTTCAGAACTATAGACGCTTTGGACAAGATAATTCCTGAGGGAGCTCTCTGTTGCCTCACAGGTTGTCTAACAGCAACAGCATCCTTACTCTTGACCCACCAGATGCTAGTCACACATAATCTTTCAAGCATGTCACTTTACACATGTCTCCAGGTGCCGTCGAGTGACCTGAGAGCAAACTTGCCCCCCATTGAGAACCACTGTTTTAGGAACCCAGAAAGCACACTTCTAGTGTGCCCTGCAATCTAAACAGAAGGAGTGGAAGATGCGCACGGATTAGGCGTCCCAGAAGTGTGCTGGTTTTGAAATACAGTAATTACTGTGCAGATGCTGGGAGCTGAAATCCAGCGATGAGGCAGGAGTGCTAGGAAGTCACATGGCAGAGAAGGGCCTTAACCTTTGGATGTGGACAGGAAATGACACAGTGATCACAGACGGGGCGGTCATGTGAATGAGAAGTCTGGACTGTGGGTTACGTGACCGTGAGGAAGGCTTATGATAGGCTGGAGGAGGTTGGAGTCTACATCAAGGCAAGTTGCCACTCCTTTCCTTTATTCTTAATAATGCTTTGATGATCTTCCAACTTGACAAATTGTTTCTTTTTTTAGAACTAAAGATCCAAATAAAATGAAAGAAAGTGGGGTGTTCTACTAATTGCTATGCTACTGCAGAAGAACAAAGAAGTGACAGGAGGGAAGCGTGGTACTTAAAGTGTAAAAAGAACAATTTGGATTCACATGTGCTTTGCTGCTATGAAGTATTTTCTCACATGCCCTTGCCTTGATGCCCTTGGGAGGCAAGGTGGGACTCCAAAATGTCCCTCGATGCAGTTCTCTTCTTCCTTCAACAGAGGAATTCTAACTTTTTATTTTATATTTTTATTGGATATTTTATGTATTTACATTTCAGATGTTACCCCATTTCCTGGTTTCCCCTCCACAAACCGCCTATCCCACCCCCCTCCCCTGCTTCTATGAGGGTGTTTCCCCACCCACCCTCCCACTCCCACTTCCCTGTCCTGGCATTCCCCTACACTGGGCATTGAGCCGTCACAAGACCAAAGGCATCTCCTCCTACTGATGCCAGACAATACCATCCTCTGCTACATATATGACTAGAGTCCCAGGTCCCTCTATGCGTACTCTTTGGTTGGTGGTTTAGTCCCTGGGATTTCTGGGGGGTCTGGTTGCTTACAAACACCTTCAGCTCCTTCAGTCCGTTCTCTAACTCCTCCATCGGGGACCCCATGCTCAGTCCAATGGTTGGCTGTGAGTATCCACTTCTGTATTTGTCAGGCACTGGCAGAGCCTCTCGGGAGACATCCATATCAGGCTCCTGTTAGCAAGCACTTCTTGGCATCCGCAATAGTGTCTGGGTTTGGTGTGAATTTTTATTTTTTGCATCAAGGTTTGTAGATGTGATAAGGATAATGGCTAAGATATGGGGACTAACTTCTAGCCAGATGAAATCTAAGTGAAGTTATTTTTAGAGGGGAAAAGCAATTTCTTCTCTTTTGTTTCTCTTTTGCCAGGATATGAATGCAGACCTGGCAAGAGGGTAAAGAGCTATTTGGCCTGGACTGAAAACCCACACTGAAAATGGTAGAGGAGAAAAGTAAAAGAAGTTTACATAATACTAAAGAACAAGAGCCAGCAATTTTGTTGTTGTTGTTGTTGTTGTTGCTGCTGTTCAGTTGGTTTGTTTTGTTTTGTTTTTTTGTTTGTTTGTTTTTGGTTTTTTGACAAAGGACTATATAAGAACATATTCCTGTTTTGTAGACTTAAAGGTCTCTGCCATAACTAATCGATCCTGTGATTCAGAGTGATAACAGCCATAAAGAATTGGTGAGTTCTAACATGTTTCAGTTTGTGTCCCACTGTGATTTTATAGATAGAAAGTGGCAATTTCTTTTGAGGCAGAATCCCATGTGTCTTGTGTCTCAGGTCGGCTTCAAATTTGCTAGGTAAATAAGAATGACCTTGAACTTCTAATCCTTCAGCCTCTGCCTCTTGAGTGTTCTGTGTTTGGGCTTCCATGTCCAGGGTATGCTATGCTGCGGAGTGACCCCAAGGCTTTGTGCATGCTCCACATGATAAAGACCTGAGTATGGATTTACTCAATGGAGTTGGCGATTTTTACCTCCTAAGGTAAACGGTGTTTGTACGCAATACAAAACGTTGGCCACTGCTTATTAAGAACCTAATGTCCCAGGCACAAGGCTATTGTTGTCCATTGACTGATTGGATGGAAGAACAGGGCAAAGATTCCAAACATCACTCAGCTGCCTCCGCCCCAATGATAAGCACAGCGTCGGTGCCAAGTTCCCAAATATAATCTTTCCTAAGATAATCACCTGGGTCTTTCCTGGGCTATTGACTCAACTTTCTTGAGTCAGTTTGCTAGAAACCCATCCGGGCAGAAAAACACCATGGGAACTTGTTCTGTTGTGCTCTCACAAGCCTGATTCAAGCTAGTCTCCCTCTGATCCATGCTTACCAGGTCAGTATGGCTGCCTGCCAAGGTCTGGTATCTCCCTGGTGGAGACTGTAATCGCCGTATTCAAGTCGAGAGCTCCAGCCTGGGCAGGCAGTGTATCAAAGCTTAAAGAAAAACCACTTCTCTTCTGTGAAGGCCTTGAAAGTGCTGGCTGGAAAGGAAAGAAAAGATAAAAGCAAAAACCACATAATCTAGAGACACAGTAAATATGCACAGCCTGTCCAACTCACCAACTTGGCTTGACCAATTAAAAATTCCTCTTCTTTAAATACTTAATAAATGATCAATAGGACGATTGTATTTCCATGAGTTACGGTGTTCTTATTTAGAACATAGTTTCTTTTTTTTTTTAATTCTAACTTTTTTTCCCCCTCCACATTCAGCAATTACCATCTGTTGCTGAATGTCTGTGGCCACATGCTCAGCTTCCTGTTTATAAACGAGCGCTGTTTTCAGTGAGTCAGCAGATTGTGTTCAGCACAGAAGTGCAGTAATTGTGTCAAGGCCCAGGAAGTCCAGGGGCCTTTGTGAATGGCGTAAGAATCTTGGGCCTTCCAGTGGAAGGGAACCAGATTTCACAGCAAGTGACTACGCAGTGCTAAAATTAGTGAGCGTGTAGGGTTGGCGGGCTCTCACCTAGTTAAAGGCTGCACCACTGCCAAAGATAAAACAAAGCCAGCCACTGTTTGCATAAGGTGTCAAACAGATTTTAGTAACGAGCAATTACTGCAACAGGGAATAAAATGTTTGTGCCGAACTGCTGTGAGGGTTTTCTCCCTGCGTGGAGAGGTAACTAGGCAGCATCTACCATCCTCTTAGGTCTTAGTAATACAACAAAGTTCAGTTCCACCTGTTTCCACTAAGGAGACAATTTACAGAGTGTGGGAAACAGGTCACTGACAGGAGTGTGGATGATGCCCGCCCCAAAGCAGCCATTTTGGAATGACATCATTCTGCATGGGTGATGGCTTTGAAGAGACATTTCCCATTTCTTAGACATGGCAGCTCAGGTCTTCAAGCACGCACTTGCTCCTGTGGCTCCCCTGGGTCAATCACACCCACTTTTAGACTTCTATGAAAAGGCCCCCAGTGTCCCACTCTCTTATACCAATTCACCATTACCTTATCTTGGTTCAAAGGGGGGACAGTTAGTCACCATTTCTTCATAAGGGAGGGGGAAGGGCATGCTGTAGAAGAGTTTGTGACGATGAAGATATCATTGTAGTCTGCATGAGTCACTTGTGCATCACTGTGCCCCAAACCTGAGGAAAGATTTGGGCTCACAGTTTCACAGTACAGTCTGAAGTGGAAATTTCTGGTTTCTTTGGAAACTAAGTTATGTCATATGATGTTTTACTGGAGCAGACAAGTGAAAAGATGTTTTGCTGAAGTAGACATGTGAGAGGACATGTGATGTTTAGAAAGAATATAAATATGACCCCACCAACAGTGGGAGGAGGCTCTGGCATTGGCTTGCCTTGTATTGCACTGCTGGTTTCTCTTGCCATGACTTCATAAAGTTTGACTACCCTGCCAAAGACCATCTCGTGATATTCTTGCTTTTTGCCACTTCGGAGGACTCAGGCCGATTGGTGGGGCCTTGTGGTTTCTTCTGGATCCAACTGCCGTTGATGATTTGTGAGTGGTGATTGCCAAGTGGACTGGACTGCAGCTGCTGACTCCTGTTGATGTTCTGCTAGACAACTAGACTGCCAACAACAAAGACTGGAATGGCCCCAAGGAACTATTTCTAAATAGGTCTACTTCACCCATTTCTTTCTTTCTTTCTTTCTTTCTTTCTTTCTTTCTTTCTTTCTTTCTTTCTTTCTTTCTTTCTTTCTTTCTTTCTTTTTCTTTTCAGACAGGGTTTCTCTGTATAGCTCTGGCTTTCCTGGAACTCACTCTGTAGACCAGGCTGGTCTCGAACTCAGAAATCCACCTGCCTCTGCCTCCCAAGTGCTGGGACTACAGGCATGCGCCACCACCGCCTGGCACCCATTTCTTACTAATCTTTCTTTTCCACTGCCTCAGGTAGGCTAGAAGGGAAGTTGAAGGGTTTAGGAGCCCTTATTAAAGTAGATTTTAAAAAAATATAAGCCTACAACAGTCTGTCATGGGGTGGGCAGACTCATCTTTGGCGTGGAGGCATGGGGTAGCATCTTGTTCACATGGTAGCTGATTAGAAGACAGAGAGAACTAGATAGAGACAAGGCCTAGGCTATACCCTCAAAAAAAATCTACCGCTAGTGAACTACATCACCAGCTGGGCTCTGCCTCCTAATGACTGCGTGACTTTCCAAAAATAGCTTTACCAGCTGGGGACTAAGCTTGTACATGCTGGGGACAGAAATGGGGTTCTAGTATCCCTTCAAGGACCCACACTCAGTGACCCAACTTCATTCTACTAGACCCCTGCCTAGTAAAGGTTCCATCCAGCAGCACCACAGGCCAGAGACATATGGGCCTCTGGAGGGACCTTCTACAGTATAGCTTGAAAAGCTGAGGGCAGGAGATACTGTGATAGCTGCTTTTTCACGGGGGTTCAATATATATTCCCAGGGATTCTATAGGGTAAGTGGAGGTCCTGATGAGGGTTGTAGAAAAGCCAAAAAGGAAACAGCTTACTTAAGGGAATTAACCACTGTGTCCACATAGCCTTTGAACAGTTCAGAAAACAGTGTTTTTACCCAAACTGATTGAAATAAAGATTGTGTCAAAGAATCCATGGGGTCTTATGATGTTAGTAAAAAAAGTTATTAATAAATGATGTTATAATACTTTATGGGAATGAGGAGGAAGAAGTCATATATACATATATACACATATATAAACATACATATGTAATCATACATATACATACACAATCCTATCATATATACATGAATATTTGAGTTAATAGCATAATAAAATTAATATCAAATAATATCCCTTCACAGAAGATTCATTTACTTCCCCCATATAATTATTAAGTGTCTCATTAGTTACCCTCCATCCTGCCCATTCTGAGTGATGCCACATGCTATACTGTGCCCCGGGGCCACCCTCAGACCGCTTCACTGTGGGTGATGTCCTCTGCTGTTACGAGAGGCCTAGGCCCAGGCAGGTTTGCACAGTGAGTTCTACCAGCTTCCCTTTGCAGAGGACCATCATGAAAGGGCAAGCAGTGGAGTGTCGCTCTCTTCCCTCACATCTTTTTGCACACCGCTGAGCCCGTCTTCCTGCTAAGGGTCCCAGGCAGAGCCACCTCATAGAACAAAACCTTTACTCCAACTCCATCTTCCAGAACTGCTTCTGTGCAATGCCAAGACACAGGTCACATATGAGTCACTGGCTCCTCTGGAGCATGGCCCATCCTGCAGAGATTACAGACACACCAACTGAGGTGTGTCAGCTTCTCAGTCCTAGAAGGAACCTGACCTACAAGATTAAATGGGCCACATTGTGCAGATAGCAGTTTCCAGCCTTTTGATGCTGTTCTTTAATGTCTTTATTGAACTCCTTCCGAGGAAAAGGGAAGGGTTTCCTCTCCACTTCTGATTTGCCTTTTACAGCTTTATGATGTGCTCTAATCTCAGAGCTTCTTTGCAGCCCTAATGAGAAAGAAGAGGCAGGCTTGCCAAGACTAACTTTGTGCTTTCTTCCCTGTCCCCTTTGTATGATGACAAGGACAATTTCATAAAGGCCAGTGTTATTTGGTATAAAGATGCCATGTCAGAGTCAAGAGTAGGGGAAGAAATATTTTGAGCACAAAACTGTCACTCAAGTTGACCCACAAAACTAATTGCCTGTGACATAGACCTGTGTCCCATGGAGAAGAGACCTGGGGCTAAGCTTTGTGGAGTTGATTGGGTGGTGACAGGCAGCCTGGGAAGTGGTGATGTCATTCTGCGGCTACCACAGATGAGACCAGAATCTAGGAAGTAATGTTAATATGTATTAAACACCTGTTAGGCAGACCTTTAACACAATGGTGAATGTCGAGTAAATATTGTCTTTCTTAATCATGGCTTCTTTTTTCAGTCTTTACAATGGAATATCATTATCACAATAAGAAAATCAGATTATTACTGTCAGCCTATCGGCAGCATCAATAGGTCATATGGCCTGCCCGTGGTGCTGCAGCTAGGGGGTGTGGCAGAACTGAAAATCCACATGGGAATGCAAGTGTGTGTGTGTGTGGGGGGGGGAAGCTAGATTGACTGGCTAGCCAGCAAGTTCCCAGGATCTACCCATCTCTGCCCCACCTCCCAACACCGAGGTTACAGGCAAACACCACCACTCCTGACTTTTATGTGGGTGCCAAAGGCCACCTGAGCTATCTCATCATCTCTCCCTGAGATGTATCTCAAGGAGATGCATCAGTCAAGTACACACGGCCTCTGCCCTTGTCACTGCCTTTGTATCTTCCTGGTCTCCTGTGGATGTGACGACAGCCTGAACAGCAAACACTGTTCTTCATTAAAGCACCAAACTTAGGTGGTAAATAAAAATCACTAGACATCAGTGTGGGCTTCTAGAATGCACTAGAGAGGAAACAGATGAAACATGGGATCATGTGATTTTCCTATCAGTTAAGATTAAATTGAACTGAAAGTTCAAAAGCATAAAAATATCCGTGGCCTGAGCAAGTCCGGGTGAGTAGCTCGAAACTGAAGGAAAGCCATCGAGGACCAGCCCTGAGTCTTATTCTCTCACTCTTGGCATATCTTTTGTCTCTCAGGGAAAATACAAAAAACGAGGGAAAATGGTTACAGGGAAGATAGCCATCCCACATTACAACGTGAACCAGGGTCTTGCCCTCACTAAGTTCAGAGCTGATGTTTTCATCCTGTGTCTCATTTCAGAAAGTAGCCAGGCTTCTCTGTCCAAAGCAAATACCATCCAGCAGCAGGAGACGAACAACAAAAGGGGCCTTAAAAGAGTTGCAACTATGGGGCTGGAGAGATGGCTCAGCAGTTAAGAGTGCTGACCGCTCTTCTGAAGGTCCTGAGTTCAAATCCCAGCCACCACCATGTGGTTCACAACCATCAATAATAAATAAATCTTTAGACTGGAGCAAATGGGGCTGACTGGAGAGAGCAGAGGTCCTGAATTCAAATTCCCAGAAACCACATGATGGCTCACAACCATCAGAACAGCTACAGTGTACTCATATAAACATCAAGTACATACATACATACAGACAGACAGACAGACAGACAGACATACACACATACATCAAGCCAGCCAGGATGAATCATTTGACATCTAAAGACCCACCCTGAGCCTGGGCCACACCTTCTGGTGGCAGCCCACATAAAAGGAGATGGAAGGTTTTGATTTTTGCCTGCTTGCCTTCACTCTTGCTGGCCAGTTCATCTATCCTGTACCCAAAGCATTCCTTCGATGGCATTAGAACCTTCATCTTTGGGACTCTAAGGTAAACTGGAAACTGATAGTTCTCTAAGAAAACCCTGGGACACTGCAAGAGAGTGAGACCACTGAGACGTCCAGTCTTCTTGCTGAACATCTCCTGGATGCTTGGTCTTTAACAACCATTAATGGATGAGTCCAACTTCAGCCTATAAGCCAATCTAATAAATCCCCTTTTATCACATGCACAGACACACAGACACACAGACACATAGACACACACATCAATAGTATATAACTTGACCTGGTGGAGCATATACATATAATGTGTGTGTGTGTGTGTGTGTGTGTGTGTTCCATTTATATATTTCATATAATCACTTCTGTTCTTTTAGAGAGTCCTGACTAATATACTTCTCTGGTACCCATTGTATTTCTTGGCCACCCAGTAGAGTCAATGTCAGAGGAGTAAGTGCTTTAATGTTTTACTTCTTCTTGATCCTAATATTAGTGTGCTTTACACATCTTATTCCCTACATCCTTTCCAGGCTCACCTTATGTGGGAAGGACTGAAACTTCACCCAGACTTTTCTAGCCATAGATACTAACAGAAGAAAGGCTCAGGGACTTATGGGTATGAATCAGAGTGTACTGGCTGAGTCTAAACCAGTAGTTGGTCGGACAATGAGGCCAAAAGGACACAAATATCAATGGTTTTCAACCACTGTGGATTGCAACCCTTTAGGGGTAGTATAGCAGATACCCTGGGTATCAGGTATTTACATTACGACCCATAACTAGCAAAGTTGCAGTTATGAAGTAGCAACAAAATAATTATATAGATGGGGGTCACCACAACACGAGGAACTGTATTAAAGGGTTGCAGCATTAGGAAGATCGGGAGGGAAATGAAGGAAATCAAACGATGAATGAGACTAATAATCAAGCGAAGGGAAGTGGAGAGAAGTGTGGAAATGTAAGGGTTCAGTTTGAAAGGGAGTTAGTAGGTTAAGATATCAGAGGTGGAACAGTTCCAAGGGGTACTAAGGGTGTGGGTTAAGTAGAAAGGGCACTGTATTAGACAAGGTCCAAGAACTGGAATATATATTGATGGATAGGCTCTCCATGTGATAAAGACAGTCTTAGTTTGGGTTTTACTGCTGTGAACAGACACCATGACCAAGGTAACTCTTATAAGGACAACATTTAACTGGGGCTGGCTTAGAGGTTCAGAGGTTTAGTCCATTATCATCAAGGCAGGAAAATGGCAGTATCTAGGCAGGTGTGGTTCAGGAGGAGCTGAGAGTTATACATCTTTACCTGAAGGCTGAAGAATATTCACTACCAAGCAGCTGGGATAAGGGTCTTAAAGTCCACACCCAGAGTGACACACCTACTTTAACAAGGCCACACCTACTCCAACAGGGCCACACCTTCTGATAGTGCCACTCCCTGGGCCAGGTATATATAAACCATCACAGGTACCCATTGGTAATAAAGGGTAATGGTCTGGATGCTGGAGATGCCAACAGATGATGAACTACTAGAAGTTTTATAGGTGACTGTAATGCAAAGGACATCTCAGAGGACAACTAGGTCTTACCAAGGAGAGTAGCTCTAGTTTGAGACTATCCCATGAAGATTCGTGAGAGAAAAAACAGCCTCTTTATCATTTAAATCACAGCAGAAAGCAGATAGTCCACAGATGGGGGAACTTAGGGTGCATATAATAAATGAATTACGGTCCCTGGTAAGGGCCAAGCACAGGGAATCCACAAGTAATAGTGAAGCCATGAGTTAGCCACAGGAGCTCATCACTCCCCAGATAAGGGACCCTCGAGTCTACTCCACTTGACCCGCTGACCCCACCCGCATCCTGACTCTTATCTTCTCTCAAAACTGTTGAACTTTTGAAATCCTAGCCTGTTGTAAGATGTTTAAACCAGTCTTTCCTTTACTCTTATTTTATCGGGAGATTGTAATCTGCCAGTCTAGTGCCAATTGCAGCAGAGTTGAAACAGATGCCTTGGAGCATTCTAACAGTGTCCATCCCTCCTCCGTCAGGAGCCTTTACTTCCTGGAGTAAAACAAAATAATGTGAAAGGCTCAGGCAACCCGGCCTTCCAGTCACATGAAACTGTTTTGACATACTGAGATCCAAGACCTCTTGGTAGAAATGAGCAGAATTCCTGCCCATTGGGGACACCAAACCCAGCCCAGGTGTTGCAAGGTTTTACCTTATGTAGTTGCCAAGCCTAGTGAATCCAAGTCTAGACTGACAGACAGTAGGGCAGTGCTAGGAGCCCTGTGATCACTGAAACCAAGCCTTCAGAGCTTCTTGGAAATTTCCTCACTATGGTTTGAACTCTCCTTTTTGACTTCCCCTGGCTTGCTCAGCCTGCTCTCTTATAGAACCCAAGACTACCAGCCCAGGGATAGTAGTCTTTCTTCTCTTCTTCTTCTCTTCTCTTTTCTTTTCTTCTCTTCTCTCTTTTTTCTTTTCTTTTCTTTCTTTCTTTCTTTTTTTTAAATTTCTGAAACAGGGTCCCACTGTGAAGCCTAGGCTAACTTTATAATTCTCCTGCCTCAGCCTCCTAATTCTGGGATTATAGACATGTGCCACCTTGCCTGATACTTAGGGCCATTGTTGCTCAACTATCCAATGGCAGAAGTCACTTCCGAATCTAATTATTGATAAGTAGCTCATTGAGTGGATTGGCCTGGTCCACTTCTGTGTAATGCAGGGTTCCCTGGGACACTGCCTTGCTCTGCCACAAAACTGCAAATGATAGGGGAATAAGAGTAATAGTTGCAGGGGTTGGGGGGAGGGTCTTATCTGACCTCTGAAGTCCTTTGAGGCTTTGGACTCTCCTCCTTGCCTGGACCACTCTCTGTCCTCTCTCATTTGCTCACTGACAACTCTACTTCCAAAGCTCCCCTCCCAAGTAAAGGCAAGGTCGGTGGCGACACAACTGACCTGAAGTAATCTGACTAGTCACACGAGTGAGTAGCTCTTTGTCAGTAGGATGATGTGTCCCTCCAGAAGGAGACAGTGGGTGCCACATCAGTTTCCGTCAAAGTGTTAACAGATTGCCTCAAGGATGCAGTTCTCCAGCAGGACATCGGAAACTGGCTGCAGAGTTAAAGTGCGCTGCCTGCAGTTCCATCTGCTTCAAATTATGTCTGCCAGGAGACAAATACGCAGCCCTCTGACTCCAAAAATATGTGTCGGTCTTAGCCAAAAATACATTTGTTCTTGGATTCATAAAAATGCAGGCCATGTGAAATATGTGAGGAGCATGCAGTCTCATGAAAAGAAAAAATACTGACTGAAAAGAAGAAAAAAAAAAACGCTTTAAAAGCTCTCATTGAGAAGCAGCAAGGATGGGTCCGCTTTGAGCGTAGGCATGGAAGCAGAATGGGAAATAAGAAAGCTTTGCCCTTGGTGGTGGTGGTGGTGGTGGTGGTGGTGGTGGTGGTGGTGGTGTGTGTGTGTGTGTGTGTGTCTGGACCACTGTCCTAGCATTCCAGAAAGGCCCTGAGTAGTCATAGGTCAGGCGCTGCCCATTCCTCTGTGGGGTGACTCATAAAGCCAGAGGCAAGACCGGTCACAACTCTGAACTCTTGGATTTGGTATCTGTGAGGTATCTGCAACATGTCTGTGCTCAGGAGGCAGTTTGATTTTTCTTTTTCTCCAGTTCACAATGGGCCAATGCTCTTATGAAATTATAACTATGGATTTCTAAAAACAAAGTGTACTGGCTGGTTTTGTGTGTCAACTTGACACAGGCTGGAGTTATCACAGAGAAAGGAGCATCAGTTGAGGAAATGCCTCCATGAGATCCAGCTGTAAGGCTTTTTTTCAATTAGTGATCAAGGGGGGAGGGACCCTTGTGGGTGGTGCCATCTCTGGGCTGTATTCTTGGGTTCTATAAGAGAGCAGGCTGAGCAAGCCAGGGCAGCAAGCCAGTAAGAAACATCCCTCCATGGCCTCTGCATCAGCTCCTGCTTCCTGACCTGCTTGAGTTCCAGTCCTGACTTCCTTTGGTGATGAACAGCAAATGTGGAAGTGTAAGTTGAATAAACCCTTTCCTCCCCAGCTTGCTTCTTGGTCATGATGTTTGTGCAGGAATAGAAACCCTGACTAAGACACAAAGTAAATACAAACAATACATAACATGAACCTCTATTTTGAGTTGTATCAGATTCAATCCACACAAAGACAGGTTTGCAAATTGTAGCCAGAGGCCATTTTGACAGAGCTGCTATCAGAACAGGATCCAAAGCTGCAGCGTAGGCATCCCTGCTTCCTCTCCAACACAAGTTGACTTCTTGGGGCTGCCTATACTATATGGTCTGGGTCCCACCATGTCCCTGAAGCACGAAGAGGAGATGGTAGAGGAACTGTCCAGGAGACACATAATATGGAGGAGAAAGAATCTTCCAGGAGAGTCTCGAAGGTAAGGAGAGGACCAAGGCCTAGCTCCAACTTCTTCATGACAAGACCCAAAGGCCAAAAGTACTGTGACTGAGAGCACAACAGTGTCACCAGAGCCAAGATGAGCAGGGCCAGACGAGAAGCTGGTGACTGGGGATGACACGCGTGATGACACGCATGCCTTCCTACAGCATGCGCCCCAGAGAGGAGCCTCACTCAACTGCAGCCAGCTCTCAGGTGACCTGTCTCTCTCTCCATTGGATTCTCTGTATCACACGCGAGGATGGACTAGGCATCTTGTCAGACCTCAGTTTACCAGCCTGGAAAAAACAGTGCTTCTTCTGGGGTTTGCTGAGAAGATGAAGTGGGTTGAGAGAGGCTCGAGTTCATTTCTTTAGTTAGCTTGGGATTCCCACAATCCCACGGAACCCAGGGAGGCACCAAGAAGTAGAAAACTATAAATGCTGCTAACTCTTTTCTGTACCCTGGGGAACTGAATGTTCCAGAATTGATTGGGCACAATCTAGGGATAATATGGCAAGTTTAGCACCTCAATACTAACTCAACATGGCTGAGAAAGGCATGTATTTGATGTATTTTTTTGCTTTTCTAATAATTTATACTTTCATCTGCTACAGGTTTTCATAAAAACATGCTTAGAGAACCCTCAAAAAGGAAAATTTAAAGGGTAGCTGATTGACAATCCTAACCCCCACCTGCAGCCTCAACTCTCCTTACCATGCAATACAGAACAGGCAAAATGAATATCTTCGAATTCCTGGGAACCAGGATGTGGATATGTTTGGGGAAAGGATCAATATCCTGACATCGCCTAATGTCATCCATTCGGTTGGCATTCACTGAGCACTTGTTCCAGGCAAGGCACAGTTTTCAACTCAAAGAATTCAATCATGTGGAAGGTGGAGACCAATCCTAAGTTTGTATTTGAGAGGAGCAAGGCAACTTTACAGGAAATGTTGCTAAGGACTATCAAGAACTGTAGAGTATGTGAGGGACTCACTGGGAATCCTGATGTCAATGAAGGCAGACGTATTTAACATGCAGATACTACTCTAACATGCTGAGAGAACATGCCAGAACCCTGATGGGACAGAGGAGCTATTCTAGATTCCAAATGGAGACACTTGTGTCCTCCATAGCCTGCAGGTCACAATGCTGAGTAGGTAATCCTGAGTCTTCTTTAGCAAGAAGCTCTAAACTCTAGCAAGCTCTAAACTCAAGGATCTACCGTTGCTATTTCCAGGCAACGTAAGTCACTGTTGCTGTGTCAATGAACACAGTGGTCATTTATTAGGTTTGCATTTTTTAGTACAATTGATTTAATCTACATTTCTAAAAATTCCCCCATCAGAGCTGTGAGATGGCTCACAAGATCCAGATGAGAGCTGCCAAGCCTGATGGCCTGGGTTCAATTCCTGGGGACTTCATGGGAACGAGAAGTGACTCCTTACTTCCTCACGTGTGATGGGGCGCATCCTCTAACTCCCAAACACACAATTAAAAAGTAAGTAAATGTAACAAAGCATTTGTTTGTTTTGAGACAGGGTTTCTTTGTGTAGCCCTGGCTGTCCTGAAACTTACTCTCTAGAACAGGCTAGCCTCAAACTCTCAGAGATCTGCCAGCTTCTGCCTCCCCAGTGTTGGTATTAAAGACCCAGCAACAAACAATTTTTAAGGAAAAAAATATTTATTTTTTTAAATCTCTTTCACTTGAGGCGTAATAGCTACTCAGCTTTTAGGCTGTGTCTCCCTCCCAGTGCATGTCTAGATCTTTTACCTCTCAGCTGCAGAATTAATATGTTTGATACGTAGGAGCCCAAACTTGAAGCTGATTTCCAGAGAGACAAAGCCTCCTGCCCACGTCTCAGAGAAAGGGAGAGAAAGGGACGTAGGGACAGAGAACTCTGCCAGGCTCAGGACAGCGGAAACCTAATCCCATCATCCCACAAAGCATCTGACACTTTTCTTTTCTTGTTCTTTCTTTTTTTTTTTCTCTCTCGGGTTTTTTTTGTTTTGTTTTGTTTTGTTTTTTGTTTTTTTGGATTGGGTTTTTTTTTGAGACAGGGTTTCTCTGTGTAGCCCTGGCTGTCCTGGAACTCACTCTGTAGACCAGGCTGGCCTCGAACTCAGAAATCCGCCTGCCTCTGCTTCCCAGAGTGCTGAGATTACAGACGTGCACCACCACCGCTCAGCTCTTTCTTTCTTTTTCTTTCTTTTTCTTTCTTTCTTTCTTTCTTTCTTTCTTTCTTTCTTTCTTTCTTTCTTTCTTTTTTCTTTCTTTCTAAATGAATATTTACTTCATTTATCTCATGTTTGGACTGAAATTTACAAAAAAATGTCCCTGTAACAGAAAAGCAAAGAGAATGAAGAGAAAGGGGACCAGGTCTTCCTATTCTCAGGAAAGGTCTGGGGAAAATGTCTCACCACTAAATCTCCGTCCTTTTTTGGAATTTCCCATGCTTTTCTATAATTTCTAAGTCAGCTATATACAGGGCAGGAAGGAATTGAATGCTTTCTTGTTTGGTTAAATTGTAAATAAATTCATTTTCTTTGTCAGTTTCTGTTTCCTGGTTACTTTGGAAATACAGAGAAAATGAGGTGGTGGGGATGGGGGCTTGAGAGAGTATTGTAACACTGGGGTGAGGTCACATATATCCAACAAGCTTGGGACACTTATTAGGGCGTTTGAGGACTTGGAATGGATCACCAGAGAGACGGTTCAGTGGGTACTCGTGCTAGGTGTTCTTTTTCAAAAGACTGGAGTTAAGTTCCTAGCACCGTGTCAGGCACTTGACAGTTGCCTGTAACTCCAGCTCCAGGGTATCAAATACCCTTTTCCAGCCTCCTTGAGCAACACATGCGCGTACACATGCGTACACATGCACGCGCGCGCGCGCGCGCGCGCACACACACACACACACACACACACACACACACACAAGAGAGAGAGAGAGAGAGAGAGAGAGAGAGAGAGAGAGAGAGAGGCTCTGCTCTCAAGTTCCATAACAATGCTAGGGCTTAAGCTCCCAACATGTGAAATTTGAAGGCCACATTGAAACCACAGCATTATGCCTCTGTTCCTCCCCAAATTATGTCTTTTTAGAATTCAAAACTCATTTGTTGTTTTCCCCAATAACACCCAAGTTTTAACTCATTCCAGCATCAACTCTGTAATCTCAAGTCTCACCAGGATCAGACATGAGTAAGACCTTGCCAAGCATATTTGAGACAGACTTACCGCAGCCTATGAAATCTAGCTTTCTACTAGATTTCATCATGCAGGACAGCCATTCCCATTTCAGAAGAGAAATGGTAAGAAGAAAGAGAAGCCTCGGGTAAATGTAATATGAAATATTAAAAAACAGTCCACTCCACGCCACAACGGCCTGGTCTGTTCTCATCTTTGCAGACTCTCTGACCCGGAGCTCGGAAATCTCTCCATCTGGCTGCTAAGTACCCATGGCGGGTTGCTGCCATGCCAGCCCCATGCTTCCAAATTCTCACGGCCTTTTAGAGTGCACCTCTTGCAAAACCACGCTTTGTCGCCATACCTTTTTCTCTGGAACCCAGGTGAGTTGCTGCATGAAGGAAAACACCACACAAATTTAGTTCAGAATCAACAGGTAACGTAATCACTGGGCACAATATAGTATCCTAATTTGCACGCCATTCTAAGTTAAATCCTCTGGTAGCGGATCCCAACGAGTCCACCACCTGAAACAGGGTGCGGAGTGGGGTGGGGGTGGGGGCTCCCCTACCTACATTTTTTGTCTCCTCTCTCGTCCCAAGACAGTCTCCTCTCCTGCTTCTCCTCTTCTCTTCTCTGACCTGGAAGTCCCGCCTACTCCTCGCCCATTGGTCCTCTGAAATCTTTATTCATTAGGGGAAGCTTCTGCCACAGGTAAGTCCAAAACCCAACGGGGAAAAATGCACAGTATCAGCACTTCGAAAGACTCTTCCTTGATTCCATAGCCCAGCCCCTGAATGCGATGGTGTCATGGTTGGGTCCCCAGCGTTTCTGAGTACAGTGTACATTGCGGGTCTGACCGACTTGAGTGTTTTTCCTCCAGCTGGCATTGCACAGCGATAACTACAGGTCAAGGGGTTGGACAACAGTCTTCCTGTGGCTCCAGTAGCTATTACCCTGGTGAAAGCTCTGCTTCAAGACAGGTTTCTTCTTGGTACTTGTTCAAGACATTTTTTGAATTCTCCATGGTTCTTCCACCGATGTGCTCACAGAATTAAAACCACATGGACATCATCAAAGTGTAGAGCTTGGTGGTTCCAGCTTGGTGGAGCATCCCCTGGAAGCACATTTGGCGCCATTGTAGAGTCCAGGGATGAAATGTGGGAATAGAATCTTTTGGTACCTTCAGCAGCTAGCCCTTGGAGAGCACCCAGGGCCTGAATACCATGCCCCCAAAACCACTCTGTCCTCTGAAGCCTTAGGCTTATGATGGGAAAGGCAACCTCAGAGAAGATTTTGAGGTCCCATTTGTTGGTCTAGCTTTAGCAAGCAGCACCCCTCTTGTCTTTCCGAAAAGTGTGATTTTCTCTGTCATATGGCCAGACTGAGACTGTTTTTCTAATGTTTCCACTCTGTCTGTCTTTTGAGGATAAACTCAGCCTTTTTAGTCATTTTCTAAAAGCAATCAGAAGTAGTCATGCAACAGCCTGAATGCTTTGCTTATAAATTCCTTCTGTGCCATGTCAGTTCTACATTCCAGAAAGTCCTACACTGTGGACACTATGCCTCCAGGTTTACTGTAGCAGAGTCATGGTAATAGTGACCTTTGACCTGGTGCTAAGCCCTTGCTCCTCACTTCTGCCTTAGGCCTTCTCAGTACGACCTACACTCTCCATATCTCTATTGCCATTCTGGTGACAATTGTCAGAATCTAGACCATACTTCTGTTCAGAATATGTCTACCTGTACTAGTGTCTTCCATAAAGAAAATGGCATATTCTGGGGAAATCGCTAATCCCAGGAGAATCGTAGGCATCATTCTTACTCACAGGGACAGTTCTTGACAGTGTTGCCCTTAAACCCCAGACTCAAGACCTTTCCACAATCACATAAGAAGAAATATCTACAGTCTCCCATCCAAGTTCTAACCAGGCCTGGCCTTGCTTAGCTTTCAAGATCAAACAAGATTTGACTAAGGAGAGGAGTGGGGTCTGAGGGAGAAGGGGGAGCATGGGAGGAGAGACTGGGAGGAGAGGACAGAGGGGAAACTGTGGTCTGGATGTAATATAAGAGAAAAATGAATAAAAAAGAAAGAAAAAGAAATAGAAAAAAGGAAGGAAAAAAGTATGAAAAAGAAAGAGAGGAAGGAAGAAAAGAAAGAAAGAGAAAGAAAGAAAGAAAGAAAGAAAGAAAGAAAGAAAGAAAGAAAGAAAGAAAGGAAGGAAGGAAGGAAGGAAGGAAGGAAGGAAGGAAGGAAGAAAGAAAGAAAGAGAAGAAGGAAGGAAAATCTATGGAGTTTCGGACACTCCCTCTTCTTCCCATCTTCTGAGCCTTTAAGGCCCCACTCCCAGCAATGCAGGCTTCATCTAGTCTGTTCCTTTGGATTTTTCCATCCTGTGACCATTACCCAGTTCCAAAACTACTACACATTTTCAGGTGTTTGCTGTCTACTGCATTTTCAGTGGTTGTAACAGGACACCACAGACTGATGAAATTATAGACAATAACGTTTTATTCAGGTTATGGTTCTGAAACCCTGGCTATTCAAGGTCAGAGAGTCTTTGTACAAATGAGTGCTTTCTTTAGAGTCCCAAGGTAACACAAAGTGCTATCACATGCTGGGGTAGAGTAAACAAGCCAGAAAAGTCACTTTTAAAACAAAAGCCACTCTTATTAATAATCCACTGATTCATCAGGTTTTTTTGTTTTGTTTTTTGTTTTTTGTTTTGTTTTCTTGTTTTGTTTGGTTTTGTTTGTTTTTTTTCGAGACAGGGTTTCTCTGTGTAGCTCTGGCTGTCCTAGAACTCACTCTGTAGACCAGGCTGGCCTCGAACTCAGAGATACACCTGCCTCTGCCTCCCAGAGTGCTGGGATTACAGGCGTGCGCCACCACCACCCAGCTCCATCAGTTCTTTAATACTCCATTCATCAGAACAGAAGCCCTCATGACCGTATCACTTCCCAAAGTGAGGCCTCTTCAGCTTCGTTTTCTCTGAGTTCCTTCTGCATACCTTTGCTCAACACTGCTGTTCCTCTTCAGACCCATCCATGGGACTAAAGCCCATAAAGCAATCCTATTTTAGCTCACTTATTCGACCAGGGTTCAATCTCCGAAACACAGTCATATTTGAAATACTAGGAATTAAGACTTAACCACAATTAGGGATCAAACAATTTAGCTGATAACAGGGACAGTTCCTAAAACCATTTGCATCATTAGATGTCACTGTCTAGCAGTTGGTTCTGTATCAGATGCTTAATCGTTTTTTCAGTATTTTTTTTTTAATATGTGGTGTGTGAAGATTAAGCAAGTTGAGCACCGCCCTGGGGAACTTACCACCCATAGTTGAACCCAAGACATACCAAAAAGTCGCATCGTTTACTTACAACCTGGAGGAAAGCAAGAGGCTTGTGAGTCCCACACACAGACTGGGAGGAGTCAAGGGTTCCTCTTGAGCACTAATGATGTCACAGAGAAGAGCTTTTTCACGGCCAGTCCCCTATGCTTTCTGAAAGTCACTTGGGGGATGATCCATCTGCAGATGTGGGAACCAAAGGCAGCATCGTGATCATCTAAGGACATGGGGTTTAGCTTTCCACCACACACTAGGCAGCCTTGGGGCTTTTCGTTCAGAACTGTTTGACCTGATCTGTTCCAGTTCTTCAGGAAGTGACTTCCAAAGAGCAAAATACTTGGCCAAGAAGTAGGAAGAGATGACATAATATTTTGACTCTGAGTTGTCCTGCGCAGGAAAGATTGTTTACAGCTTTATGATTTGGTCAATGGAACTTATTTAAATTGAAAGCAACCAGATGTTACAGTCAGCTTATCCTCTACTGAAAACTCTTCTAAGGGGTTTGCATATCATTACTCTTGCAAAAGCCAAACGGGGTAAATGCAATTATTATTCCTGTTTTATGGGTGAGGGACCAGAGGCACAAGGAGGAACTGGCTTCCCTTATGGGAAGGGAATTTGGTCCTGGAGGCACTTCTTCTGAGAATTAACTAATGAGATTAGTAATAGCCGTTTGGTTTGTTTTGGATTTTTTATGGCTTAAGAAAGGCCATTCTCACTTCTAGGATTGAGCAACTGTTTGGTTTTCTTGAACTGCAGGTGTGGTAATTTTACATGAGTTAATTAAAATAAAACAATTTCATTTTTTTTTAAAAAAATGCAGATTCCAGCCTTTCACCGCATGTTTCGAGTAGCTTTTTCAGTCAGACCTCACGAAACCCTGAGAGGCTTTACTCTCTCTCGCATGTGATGGGCGGACACACAAGGCTCTGAGTTTGAGTGGCACAGACATGGAGGTGGGTAACCTCAGATCCAGATTCTTGGCTTGTTTCCACACCCTCAATACAGCTTCCTAGAGAAAGGTTCCCTTTATATTTACGTTAGGATTTCTATGTGATAGGTGACAGTTAGCTCTCTAAGCTCCAAGTACATCTAGGAAAATAAACAATACATTCCTTCCAGAACTACAAAATCCCGAGGGATGGGTACTGTAGTGAGTTATGCCCATGTTTTCAAGAATGCATGAGTCATGAGCATTTTCTAGATTATGTTTTCCTTTTAGACAAAGTCTTACTGTGTACTTCTGTCTGGT
Organism: Apodemus sylvaticus; assembly: GCF_947179515.1. Lineage (NCBI taxonomy): Eukaryota > Metazoa > Chordata > Mammalia > Rodentia > Muridae > Apodemus > Apodemus sylvaticus. The sequence goes on from NC_067487.1 coordinate 47,055,857, forward strand.
CTAGAATTCAGAGATCCACTTGCCCTTGTCTCCTGAGTGCTGATATTAAAGTTCCAGCTAGCATGAAATTTGCTATGTAAACCAAGCTGCCCTGGAACTCACAGAGATCCACCTGCCTTTGTCTCTAGAGTGCTGGGATCAAAGACTGTCATAATGGCTAGCTATGATTGGAAACAACAACATCATGATTTAGTGCCATTCTATTCAATGTGAAATATCAAAATTAGCATCTAATAAAATCAAAAGAATGCTTGTATCATAATTTAACTGAATTACAAGGAAAAGCTGTTACTTGATGAATTTGAATATATGCTGATGGACACCATAACATGGCAAACAGCATGTAACACAAAACAGCAACAAATAGATCAGTTTCTACTGCAGAATAAATATCCAGTAGGAGATATTCAGTGGTTAATAACTGGTTTTATTAAATGTATGTACTAAATTAAAAACTGTGGGCATTTGTTCTTCATTCTTTTCTCATTTCTCTACTTATGGTAAATCTAAAGTTTATATATTTGTCATTTCTTTTACATTTTTATAACATTTAGCCATAGCTTCAAGTGTGTGTGTGTGTGTGTGTGTGTGTGTGTGAGTGTGTGTGTGTATGTGTGTGTGTGTGTGAGTGTGTGTGTGTGTGTGTGTGTGTATGTGTGTGTGTGAGCTGCCCTGTGACTGGGACATCTCTTCAGCTTCTGCCCTGTCTGTTTACCAGTGTGTTGAACAAGATGCCAAATAAGAGGAGATGGGTAGAGAGAGAAAGGTCTTTGTCTTCATGTCTTTATGGAAGACTTAGGTAACCAGTTATATGTTTTCACACGTTAGTCATGGGGCAACAGATGCAAATAGTTTAACACATACCTTCTCTAGCCAAAAACATTGGCTCAAAACATTTGTTAAAGGTCTGTTAGCCAAAAGCAAGCAAGCTGGCTCAAAAATATGGTCAAACGGTAGCATGGGACAGAACGAGCACTTGGCCAGTCAGAGCAGGTTCACTTTGCAGAGCGTTAAATCCATCCCTAAGGAAAAGGAGATCCCAGGCTCGCCGCAGCAAGAACCATTCCCTTGAGTGGCTTTGGGCCCTTGAGATGAATCCTTAGCACTTCTGAAGCACATTGTCCCCTGTCTCATCCCTGCTTGTTAATCGGACAACTCTGTCACGTACTAACTGCAACATACCAGGCCAGTACTGTATGAGCTCTACTCACATGGGGTGTCTCAAAGAATGAAATTCATACAAATAGCAAGTAGGTGGTGGTTGCCAGAGATCAGGAAGAGGGGACAGAGAGTTGTTAATAGGTAGAAGACTTCAGTTTTTACAAGCATTCTGGAGCTGGGTTGGGAGGACACAGCAGCACTAATGTACTTAATGTCACCGGCATGTAAAACAGGCTGCCATCCCTTGAATTGTGGGATGGGCTGTGTCTTTTATGCTCTCAAATGGGCTTAAATGTGCAATTTAATTAAAAGATGTAAAGATATAATGTGTTTGCCTTCATTGGCAAGTGTTCTGATCAAAAGGAAACAGAGACAGAGAATGTTCTAGTGCTGCTGAAGTTTATTTTTTTTTAATTTCTTTTTTTTTATTCGATATAATTTATTTACATTTCAAATGATTTCCCCTTTTCTAGCCCCCCACTCCCCGAAAGTCCCTTAAGTCCCCTTCTCTTTCCCTGTCCTCCCACCCACTCCTTCCCACTTCCCTGTTCTGGTTTTGCCGAATACTGTTTCACTGAGTCTCTCCAGAACCAGGGGCCAGTCCTCCTTTCTCCTTGTACCTCATTTGATGTGTGGATTATGTTTTGGGTATTCCAGTTTTCTAGGTTAATAACCACTTATTAGTGAGTGCATACCATGATTCACCTTTTGAGTCTGGGTTACCTCACTTAGTATGATGTTCTCTAGCTCCATCCATTTGCCTAAGAATTTTATGAATTCATTGTTTCTAATGGCTGAATAGTACTCCATTGTGTAGATATACCACATTTTTTGTATCCACTCTTCTGTTGAGGGATACCTGGGTTCTTTCCAGCATCTGGCAATTATAAATAGGGCTGCTATGAACATAGTAGAGCATGTATCCTTATTACATGGTGGGGAATCCTCTGGGTATATGCCCAGGAGTGGTATAGCAGGATCTTCTGGAACTGAGGTGCCCAGTTTTCGGAGGAACCGCCAGACTGATTTCCAGAGTGGTTGTACCAATTTGCAGCCCCACCAGCAGTGGAGGAGTGTTCCTCTTTCTCCACACCCTCTCCAACACCTGCTGTCTCCTGAATTTTTAATCTTAGCCATTCTGACTGGTGTAAGATGAAATCTCAGGGTTGTTTTGATTTGCATTTCCCTAATGACTAATGAAGTTGAGCATTTTTTAAGATGCTTCTCCGCCATCCGAAGTTCTTCAGGTGTGAATGCTGCTGAAGTTTATTAATCCGCCCTAATTGCCCTGCTGCGGCAGTGAGCTCCTTGCTACCCACCCCAATGTTCTGGATTCTCAAATGAAAGACACACACACACACACACACACACACACACACACAGCTTTATGTTTACCATACCTTAAACAGGTCAATGTCTGAGCACTTCCAAACTTCCACTTTGCTAATGCCTCCCCTCCAGTACTCCTGAGTTATTACTACCTAAAATCTATATTCCATCTTTGCTACCTTAGACCCAGTGGGGAAAGGATGCTCTTCCCGGGATCTTACATAATTAGTTTGTCTCTCTTCCTACCACTCTCAGGCCCGGATCTTATTCCTTTCATGGCACAGTGATTCTGCCTTTCTTTCCCTTGGATTTCTTGCCCAGGAGTCCTAGAAGTCCCACCTCTGTCTCCCTGCCCAGACATTAGCCACTGACAACTTTATTTACCAATCAAAGCCAACTGGGGGCGAGGACTCTTAGTGTCCTACTTGCAGATATGCGAATTCCTGTGTAAGTTCAGGAATCCACAACATTCTAGTTCTGTCGCCTCCACACATGTAGACCTAGGGTGAAGAGGAAACCAACTTTACCTTTTCCTCCTCTGAATCCAGTGTTTCTCAGATACAACATTCCAGGTGTATTACTTTGGGTTCTCTAGAGTCACAGAACATATGAATAGTCTTTATATAGTTAGGGAATTTGTCGATGACTAACAGTCTATAGTCCAACTCCCCAACAATGGTCAGCAGCAGCTGTGGATGGAAGTCCAAGGATCTAGCAGTTGCTCAGTCGCACGAGGCAAGCAGGCAAGGAAGAGTGAGAGTCTTCCTTCTTCCAAAGTCCTTATATATCTCCAGCAGAGGGTGTAGCCCAGATTAAAGGCTGAAGGTCTCCAACAGAGGGTGTGGCCCAGATTAAAGGTGTGTGCATCCATGCCTTTAATCCCAAATGATCTTGAACTCGGAGATCTCCTTGTCTTAGCCACTATGCTTCAAGGTCTCCATGCCAAGATCCAGGTCAGAGACTTATATCTCTGAGCCTCCAAATTAATATCATAGGTGAGCCTTCCAATTCTAGACTGTACTTCATTCCAGATATAGTCAAGTTGACAACCAGGAATAGCCACTACACCAGGGTTCATGTTCTAGATTCTTCTCTATTGGTGGATTTTGATGCACATAACTTTACTATTTTGATTGAAATCAGAAAGCCAGGCTTGGCAGCAAGCACCTTTACTTATTAAAAATGACTTGCTGGCCTTGTGAATAATGAATAAATATCTACCTGTGTCAGTTGGAATGGGATCAAGGATTATTATACCAGGAATCAAGTCTTAGAAATAGTCTTTCACCCAATCTCCACAGCTAAGCTTTTGTTGAAGATCACTGTCTCATGTTCAAAAAGGGTTCTGAAGCTCACAGCTATTAACAGATCTGAAATCAGTTGCCACAGAACTTGCTTTTTAACATGTCCAACATCTCACTTTCTAAGCCTTGCTAGATTGTGATCAGTTCCCCAAAATAAATCGGACTGGGTGGCACTCACCTTTAATCCCAGTACTCAGAAGGGAAGACCAGACCTCTAGGAGGTTAGTTTGCATAATGATTCCAGGCCAGTCAGGGCTACACAGTGAAGCTGTCTTGAAGAAGAAGGAGGAGGATGAGGAGGAGAAAGAGAAGGAGGAAGAAGAGGAGGAGAAGGAGGAGGAGGAAGAGGAGGAGAAGGAGGAGGAAGAGGAGGAGAAGGAGGAGGAAGAGGAGGAGGAGGAAGAGGAGGAGGAGGAAGAGGAGGAGGAGGAGGAAGAGGAGGAGGAGGAGGAGGAGGAGGAAGAGGAGGAGGAGGAAGAGGAGGAGGAAGAGGAGGAGGAAGAGGAGGAGGAGGAGAAGGAGGAGGAGGAAGAGGAGGAGAAGGAGGAGGAAGAGGAGGAGGAGGAAGAGGAGGAGGAGGAAGAGGAGGAGGAGGAGGAAGAGGAGGAGGAGGAAGAGGAGGAGGAAGAGGAGGAGGAAGAGGAGGAGGAGGAGAAGGAGGAGGAAGAGAAGGAGGAGAAGGAGGAGGAGGAGAAGGAGGAGGAAGAGGAGGAGGAGAAGAAGGAGGAAGAGGAGGATGAGGGGGAGGGAGGAGAAAGAACCTAAATTGACCTAAACCAGACCAAACCAAAATAACCCACGAACAACATGTAAATACATACATATATAAATAGACTGGAGAAGTTAATATGCATTATGTCAACAATAATGAATTGTGATGTAACAAGTGGAAGTGGAGCTAAATACTAAGTTCAAATTTTTTTCCATGTACTGGAAAAATACATGTTGATAATGATTCTGTCTTCAGTTACACACACGGAAACATATGCATAAAATTTGAAAATATCTTCAGATTAACATCTCATGCATGTGCATACACCTATAATTTCTCTTCTTCTCTTTAAGGCACTTAAGGCGAATAAACTTACCCCTGGATAGTTCAGTAGATTGGACGGACGGGCGGTTATCGTGCCCACTGCTCTCTTCCAAGGAGCATGTTTGCCTCCGTGTCCTGTGGGGTCAGTATTTATCTACTACCACATATCAAATTATAAAGCACTTTGGGCTTTCAAAGCGTACATTATTTATTACGGTTGCTCATAGGTGTTGTGAGTCAGTGATTCAGAGAGGGCAGGAAGTGATGGATGACCCCCCTTTCTCAGGAAAGACCTGGAGCCACAGCTGGGGAGTGCTGAAGGCTGGGGCCTGACGTCATGCACAGCTTCATTCGGTCCGACATATGTCGGCTGGCTTCAGGTCATCTGTACTTTTTATGTGGTCTGAGTTTCCCAGTGATGCACAGGCTGGGAGTGAAGATCACTATCACAAAAGGAGAGTATGTGTGTCACAGTTGCAGCCTCCTTTTTCTGTTAGTTGAGGTCTCACAACCGCAGACTCAAGGGAAACAATGTTTCTCTTGGTGAGAGACATGTCAGTAACACTGTAGAAAGAACGTGTGGGTTGGAAAGCCCACGCCAACCTGGAGCCTTTGGAAGACAGAGCTAGACTCAGGACCCAAATGAAGCTGATGCACGTTTCCTACAACATGATGAATGAACAGACTCAGGAGAAGAGAGTATTAGCTTAGGGCAGTGTTTCTCAACCTGTAGGTCGAGACCCTTTCACAGGGGTCACCTGAGACCCTAGGCATATCAGATATTTACATTATGATTCCTAACAGTAACAAATTACAATTATGAACACAGAATGAAAACAATTTTTATGGTTGGAGATAACCACAACTCAAGGAACTGTATCTTACGTCTGTACAGACCCCCTTAGGGTCACAGCATTAGGCAGGGTGAGAACCACTAGCTAGGGGCTTTGAAAGTGGCACAAAGCAGGCTGAGTTAGAGAGCTCTCCCGGTAGCACAGTCGCTGTCCCTCCCATCCTGGCAAAGGGTGGGTGCTAAAGCAGAGAGAAGCATAAGTTCGAGTTTTCACAACTACATTTTCAAATGGGGGGTAAAGCTCACAAAGTGTGAGAACCTGGGAGTTCTTCAGCCCTGGACCTCTCTTGGGCGGCCCTCCTCTTTGTAGCCTTGGTCATTGGGTTCATTATCTCCCACCTACCCTCTTTCTATGGTGAATCCTGATTCTCCCTCCTTAGCAGGACCCTCTCTGGTGCTAGCGCTGATTAAGTTTACCTTTTGTGGTTGATGTTAATCTTCCTGGAAACACAAGTCCTATTTGATTTTTCTATGCATACTGCAAATCTGCTTGGTTTTATATCTTTCTATTTTTTAATGTCCATTACCTTTGTGAGTAGAGTTACACTTTAAAGATTTTTTTCCAGTATTTTTTTTTCACAGCATGAAGGATGCTTCTGAAGTTTATTCCCTGCTGAGAAAGCTAGCAGACATGTGCTACCTATATGAGAACTACAGAATGTCAAAAATGACCTAAGTGTAGACCCTGATAGCTTTGTCCTACATGGTTAGAGTACTTGGCTCAGGCATATGGCATGTATATTTCTAGAAAAGTCCATAGATAATTTCAATATGTCCCCAGGATCCAATGGGATTGTTAGGGTACCAGTATTAGAAGTAACCTGAGGAGCCGGGCAGTGGTGGTGCACACCTTTAATCCCAGCACTTGAGAGGCAGAGGCAGGTGGATTTCTGAGTTCAAGGCCAGCCTGGTCTACAAAGTGAGTTCCAGGACACCCGGGGCTACACAGAAAAACCCTGTCTTGAAAAACAAAAACAAAAGTAATAAGAGGGTCTCACTGCCACTCAAATCTCTATTCTCTTCTTGGTGAAAAACTCTTAGTGTGCAGTTCAGAACCATTTGGAAGACATCTTTGCTCCTCTTCCCACTGGTGCCTACAATAAAAAGTGGGGTCCCATTGCTCCTCCCCAGCATGAGAATATCCTCCAGTCTCCTAGACTCTGTGTCAGGATCTCCTGGAGAAGGCTGTCTGACCAGTGGGGAAAATCTGGGGTAAATGTGATTATCAGTCTCCTTTCCTCTTTCTGTACAGGAAAGCTTACAGATTAAATTTCAAATGTGCCACACTCCACTGAGGAGGACGGAGAGGCGGGCCTGAAGCCAGAAGTGGATGTGATGCAATGCCTGTGTGGTAGAAACAGCCAGGGGCCAAGTTTCCAGGGTTGACCCTTTAGGAGAGAGGAAGAGCGGCTCTCGGGGGCCAGCTCGCTGAATCCCACGCTGAGGAAGGAGGTATGGGAGGAACTCCTGGCAGAAAGGAAGAGCAGTTTGTTTGGACTTCCGGCCACCTCTCAATTTTGTGAGACTGAAAAACCACCAGCTGGGAAATAGTTTTGTATTTCTCTATGAATATGACAATGAAGCTGAAGATTCAGAGAAACTCTAGAGGGCATTGGCCCGTTGTAGGCCCGCAGCTACAGTTTGCACAGCTGCAAAAGGGAGTTTCTGCACAGGCTCCAGCTCCGGAGGAGACAGGCGGGGCCTGGCGTCAGCGTTGCTGCTTCTAAGTATGAAGAGAGGTCCCACACCCTCTCCCAGGGCTCACAGATCCCCTTACCACCCCACCCTGGTTTTCCAGAGCCTTCTGGGAAGTGCCAGCCTTCTGTCTATGGAAGAGAAACCCTCTCTCTGGAAGGATGGAGCCTAGCGTTTTGGGCCCGGATGACAGACATCCATGTCGCTTGGCTGATGTGGAAGCAGTTGAACAGACTTTGAGGTGGCTTGAGTTTTGGCATACGAGTTTTGTTTCCATCTTTGCTCTGAGATGATTTAGGGAGTTTCTCTTTTTCAAGTAGGATTATATTTTGAATGTGTAAAGTCTGGGTACCAGACTCTTGGCCTGCCTGGTTGCTTCCAACAAACTTCGAAAAACCACTTTGTTCTAATTGTGCCAACTTGTAGGCCACCCAAAATGTCCAGTTTCCAGAAAGCCCACCATTTGAGACGAAAAGATTAGGCCCAAAGCATATTTGGTGTAGATTTTCATAGCAAGTGGGTGTGAGTTCATTGGGATAATGTGATTCTAACTGGGCAGTGTGCACAGTGGAAGGAAAGGACTGTCCCCATAGAACCTTATTAGTGGGATGAGTGTGCATTTATCATCCCAGGCTCTTAGCTCCCATTCATTGCTTTTCTGTTATGATTCTGCATCTAATATCAATTATTATGTCTAATATTCAAAAATTATTTAATCTGTTACACACTCTGTTTCCTCTCTTATAAAATGAAAAGGATAATCCCCAGTCTACCAGCATGTTATGATGTTGATATGAAAGTTGATCATGCTAGACAAATGTTTTTAAAAACTCAGGGACAGATGGATGGAGACAGCCGGGGAAATCCCAAGAGATGGAAACATTTTAAACCTGCTAAGGATGGGTTTAGTACAGGTGACTTCAAGTTCCCCCAACCCGTGGAGAAACAAAGTTCCCACCTAGAAATGTTAAGGGGGGGGGGCAAAGGAAAGTTGCCAAACATCTGGACAGATAGCATTGTTTTAATAACTTGTAGCATACAGGGCTCTAGACTCAGCAATGTAACACCTCCTTGTTTCTGGTTCTCCCTCACTTCAGTTCACCATCTTCCATGTGTTAGGTCTTGATTCTAGAAGTGAGGATCAGGATGGAAGAGGCCTGAGAAGCCGTCTATAGACTGTGGCTGACCTGGGGTGCATGGCTCTCTGCCACTCTCCAGCCCGGGCGCCTACACCACATTACCGCCATCTTTCCTAATCTGGACCCAGTTTTCTTACTATTTCCCATCACTGGTCCCATGCTCTAGTCAAACTGGAATGTGTTCTATCACTTGAAAATTTCAGACTTTGGTTTCTCATGCCACCCATAACAAAATACCTGAGTGTCTTAAAGAAGAGAAAGTTCTTTTCCTCAGTTCTGAAGTTCAGCAATCAGGGGGCAGGTGGTTGAGCTCTACAGAGGTGCCTTTCTTGGCTTTGCAGATACCCACTCTTTTACTGTGCCCTCCCTCAGCAGAAAGAAGGAAAGACAGGCTCAGGGAGAACACTCTAGGCACAAATCCCAGATCCAGGGCCCCACCCTAGCTCTAATTGTCTCCCAACAGCCCCTTCACACTACAGGGTTGGCCTTTCAAACAGAAATTTGAAGGTCAGAAAGAGCAGCAGCTAGCTAGCTATGATTTGGAAAGATGGAAAGGAGAGAAACGTGCAATTATGATTGCACAGAGGTTGGCGCACAAAAAGAGTCTGTGGAGTTGTTTTTAACTGACATTCTGTTGTCACTGAGAAAGGGATGACCCTCTCTTAGTTTCAGGGTTGCAGCAAACAAGAGTCAGAGAGCTCAGAAATGCTGATATTTGGACTCCATATTTGTTGTCATGAAAAGGAGTGTCTTACTTAGACTTCATACAGGACTCACAAAATAGTTTAGTGTGTAAAAACACGTTGCTGCCAAGCCGTATGAACTGAGCCCCACCTCCAGAATATACATGGTACAAGACAAGACCCAACTCCCTAAAGTTGTCCTCTGACCTCCAGATTCATGTCATGGCATGTGCACAGGTGTGAGCACACACAGATTCACACACACACACACACACACACACACATAGACACAAAAGCATGCATCCTTGTACACATACACTCAGGCACACAAGAAGGAGAAGTTCTTGGTTGAATTGGAGACAAAAGGCTGTAGCAACAAAGGTTCTTCTTAAAGAAGTAAGTTCTCACTCACAGAGATTCACCCTTTCCAAACAGTATGTCCAAATAAAACCTTCCCACAAACAGCAACCTACAGATACCCAGTTGCCTCTCAGGATTGCATGTGTGTAGAAAAACACATCGCTAAGGCTACATACAGGATGGGTACTTATGTAACCTGTCAGCTAGAGTAGCCTGCCCATATATTTTTTCTGTGCACCACAGCATATTTCAGAAGACATGACCAAAAACATAGAGGAGATGGTGGTATAGTCGCCAGCCTCCAAGCTGGCCCATCAATGGTATCCTTCCTGGTATTGATGTCATTTGCATTGACCTTCACACTGTGTCAGTTTACCCTTGGCTAAGTGTACATTAGGGGTAATAGGAGGACTTCTGAGACTATACCATAATAGACATTAATTTTACTCTTTCTCAAATCACTTAAGATGGGAGAAGCTGACTCACAAGTATAGTCCAGCAGCACCAGGAGAACCCTCTAATGAGGCCTCTAGCTATCAGCCATGTGAGTGACCATGGAGAATAATTAGTTCATCCCAGTCTCTACCCGACTACATGTCAGGTCAGCACCTTAACAGCAAGCTCAAAAGAGCCCGGGAGTCACAGCATCTGGCTACTGAAGTTGGGGTGGAAAGGTTAGACCTCTGGTGAGTGGTAACTTATCATGATTCATAGAGGCTGAGCTAATAAGTGCTACTCATATTGGGGATGGTTTGTTACTCAGAAATAATTAATACAGAGGGCTCCATGGCCTGATAAGAAAGATTCTATATGTTAGGAATATATGACCAGACTTGATATTTAAAAAATTTTTAAGGAAAATAAAGGCTGGGCTATAGCTTAGTTGAGAGAGTGATTTCCTAGGTGTACAAAGGCCTGGGTCTAATCTACAGCATGCCTGAAATCTTAGCACTCAGCAAGTAGAGGAGGGATCAGAAGTACAAAGTTATCCTTGGCCACACAATGTGCTTAAAGCCAGACGAAGATACACAAATCCCTGTCTCTAAAAACGGGTGGTGGTCTGAATGAGAAGGGCTCCAATTGGCTCCTAGAGTCAAATGCTAGATCCCCAGCTGCTGAAACTGTTTGGGAAGGATGAAGGGGTGGGGCCTTGTAGGAGGAGGTGTGTCACTGCAGGTGGATTTTATGGTTTCAAAAGCCCAAGCCTTTCCCAATTAGCTCTCTCTGCCTCTTGCTTGGGGTATCCGATGCAAGCTCTCAGCTTCTGCTCCAGTGCCATATTACCTGTCGGCTGCCATGCTCTCTGCCATGACGGTCGGAGACGCTAACCCTTTGGGGTCGTGAGCCTCAGATTCAGATTCTTTTATAAGTTTCCTTGCTCATAGTGTTTTGTTTTGTTTTGTTTTTTTCAGGACAATAGAAAGGTAACTAAGACAGGGAATTGGGGACATGATTTAAAAACCAGTATAATCTCCATTCTGAAATCAGACCAAAAAATAGCACTTTAGACATTCACAAAAACTCCACTTCAGAATCCGGTCGGCCGGTTGGTGCGGTCTCCATCACAGCGGTGATGACTGCTCCTGTGGCAGCTGCAGCTCCCTCCCTTCCAACCCTTCCCACCAGGTCCCAGAGTTCTCCCATCATGGCTCTATTCACTGCAGCAGCCCGGCTCTTAGGAGCCAAGAACTCATCCTGCCTCGTCCTTGCTGCCTGGCACGCCAGTGCTTCTTCCATGAATTTGAAAGATTTACGGATCAATCTGACACCTAAGGAGCAGGCCAGAATCCAGACCTTCAGACAGCAACATGGGAAGGCAGTGGTGGGCCAAATCACGGTGGGCATGATGTACGGTGAGGGCATCGGTTTCCAAGGCTATAGCATCCCTGAATGCTAAATACTGCTGCTGAAGTCTAAGGGTGGGGAAGAACCCCTTCCTGAGGGCTTATTTTGGCTGCTGGTAACTGGACAGATGCCCACAGAGGAACAGGTATCTTGGCTCTCACAAGAATGGGTGAAAAGGGCAGCTCCACCTTCTTACGTGGCCACCATGCTGGACAATTTTCCGGCCAAACAGCACCCCATGTCTCAGCTCAGGGCAGCCATCACAGTCCTCAACAGTGAAAGCAACTTCACCCAGGGAATATGCAGAGGGAATGAACTGAACCAAGTACTGGAAGCTCAACTATGAAGACTGCATGGCCCTCATTGCCAAGCTACCGTGTGTTGCAGCAAAGATCTCCTGGAATCTGTACCCAGAGGGCAGTAGTTATTGGGGCCATTGACTCTAAGCTGGACTGGTCCCACAATTTTACCAACTTGTTAGGCTACACGGACCCTCAGTTCACCGAGCTCATGCATAGCCATTTGATGGCGATGTACCTCGCCATCCACAGTGACCATAAGGGTGGTAATGTTAAGTGCCCATACAAGCCACTTGGAGGGAAGCACCCTTTCAAACCCTTACTTGTCCTTTACAACAGCCCTGAATGGGCTGGCGGGACCTCTGCATGGACTAGCAAATCAGGAGGTGCTTGTCTAGCTGACACAGCTACAGAAGGAAGTTGGCAAAGATGTGTCAGATGAGAAGTTACGAAACTACATCTGGAACACACTCAACTCAGGATGGGTTGTCCCAGGATATGGTCGTGCAGTACTAAGGAAGACTGTCCCACCATATTCCTGTCGGCGAGAGTTTGCTCTGAAACAGCTGCCTAAGGATCCCGTGTTTAAGCTGGTTGCTCAGCTGTACAAGATATCCTCTTAGAGCAAGGGAAGGCTAGAACCCTTGGCCCAGCATAGATGCTCATGGTGGGGTGCTGCTCCAGTACTACGGCATGATGGAGATGAACTACTGCACAGTCCTGTTTGGAGGGCACTGGGTGTGCTGGCCCAGCTAACCTGGAGCAGAGACCTAGGCTTCCCTCTAGAAAGACCGAAGTCCTTCAAGGCATGGATGGTCTGATGAAGTTTGTGGATACTAAGTCAGGGTAAAATGGGAGATTGGGGGGGAAACCGACTATAAGAAAATGAAATGAGTAAGCTTAAAAATAAAGTATAATTTTGTTTTGTTTCAGGGGCCTTTAAGACAAGATTAAACTGTATCTGAGTCACTGAAGATACATTTGAAGTTAAAATGTAAATTAAGACGTGAAAGACTTGAAAGATCCCTTCTCCCCTCACCAGCTTACCTCCCGCTCCTGGTGTGAGCTGCCAGCCAGCTATAGGATGACTGGGACTGATGCATGTGCTCAGGGTTAGCTCTGGATACCCATCTCTAGAGCAAGAGTCTGCTCTTTATAGGTCAAAGCAGGTTACAGAAAAGCTCCAGTTACACAGTGAAGCCTTGGTTTCTACTCTGCCGTCCCTAAATCATTTAGGCCAGATACAGGCCCCCTTATCTTCATAGAAATCATGTTAGATGGCTAAATATTTCAGTGCTGTGGTCAGTCTATAAAATAACGTGTGCGTCAGGGGCATGCTTTTCAGCTGATGGGCTTTGGGAAGTGACTGGATCATGAGGAATCTAATTTCATCAATGGATTAATCCTTCGATGCCATCATAGCTGAATGTCTTAAGAGGAGGTGGGTCCTGGCTGAAGAAGGTAGTTAGGGTTTTATTCCTGTGAAGGAACACCATGATCACAGCAACTCTTATAAAGGAAAATCTTTAATTGGGGCTGGCTTACAGTTCAGAGGATGAGTCCATCATCATGACGGCAGGAAACATGGCGGCACACAGACAGACAAGGTGCTAGAGAGGCAGCTCAGAGTTCTACATCCAGATCAACAGGCAACAGTAAGAGAAAGTGACACTGGCCCTGGCTTGAGCATTTGAAACCTCAAAGCTCACACCCACAGTGACACACCTCCTCCAATAAGGCTACACCTATTCCAACAAGGTCACACCTCCTAGTGGTGTCACTCCCTAGTGACCGAACATTTAAACACATGAGTTTATAGAGGCCATTTCTATTCAAGCCACCGCAGCAGGACACTGTCTACTTTTGGAAGACAGGTCTTGTCCTTGAACCCTTTCTGTGTCTCTGCTTCCTGGATGCAATGCTTAGAGCAGCTTTCTCTGCAATACTTTTCTGCCATGATGCTGTCTCATGTGCCATGGAAACAGAAGCAACAATAGTTGTATATTGAAATCTCTGAGCCTTGAGCCAACAGCTCTTTCTTTAAATTTGTTTAGTCAAGTGTGTTGTCACCGGGATGTAAAGTGCCCAGCACACTGCATTTATCTATAAGGGTGCTTGCAGAAGAACTTCCTAGTTGACTTGAGGATAGGCTGTCTCGCCAAGCTGTGAGGGCATCTTCTCATCATTTGAGGGCCCCAAGCAGAGCAAAGAGAGAAGGGAAGAGTGACTTCACTTAGTTTGCACTGAGACGTCTCCCTTCTTCTTTCCTTGGACTTTGGTGTTTCTTGTTCTTAGACTTTGTGAACTTGCACTGGATCATGTGACTGGCTTTCCATGTTCTCCAGTTTGAAATGGTAAATTATGGGACCCTAGGTTTCTTAAACCAAAACCAGCTAATTTCCATAATATACTCCTTCACCTGCCCTACATGTATATCAGTTGAGAACTAGGGAATAAATCATGAATGAACCCTCCTCATTGTTGAAGGCTGTGCAGATGCTTTAAAAGATGAGGTAGATCCTATTGGTTTCCATGTGTGTTTTTCTATTAGTTCTGTTGCTCTGCAGAATCCTGGTAAGACCCCTTAGCTAGGTAGCTAGCTAGCATGCTTGCTTCCTTGTTATATTAGTTGTTTTGGTGGTAGGAAATTTCATTTCTTCTAACTTGGAAAAAATAAATACCCTCCCCTCAGGGCACAGAAGAGGTAGAAAGATTGTAAGAGCTAAAGGGAACAGATGATGCCAAGAAAACAGCGTCTTCCTGACAAGACAGGACTCATAACGTGAATTCAGAGACTGGGCAGTACGAATAAGGCCTGCACAGATGGGATTCCAGCTCTGAGAGTCAGACATAGGCACAAGCTCCCATCCCCAACCAAAAACGTATCTCCCATTAACAACCACTCTCAAAGGGAAAAGAAGTTTCTTCAAGCAAGTCTCACTGGGCAAACACCACACTTGAGGGCAGGCCCCATATACAGCAGTAATGGCCAGCACAAAATGAACTGAAGGGTGTTTTAAAGGGATTTTTGTTCCATATTTCTTTCTTTGGGGATTTTTTAACCTCACTAGTTTTTTCGCTTGTACATTTTGTTTTCCAATTTTGTCTTTTCACGGGATTCGTTTGTGTGTGTTTCTGCATGCATTTCTCATGCTTGCTTTCTTTTCTTCTGATTCATTAGTTGGTTCATTTTGTTTTAACCTTGTTTGTTCGTCTTTTTTATTTGCCTGCTTGTTTTCTTAAGAGAGAGACAAAATAAAGGATGAGTTGTGACGGTGGGGATGTAAGGAGAATCGAGAAGGAGATGGGGGAGGCGAAATCATGATTAGAATACATAGAAAATAACTTTATTTTCAATAAAAATTCTAAAATTCATAATAAAATTTATGACTTAAAGAAATGCATAAAAACATTAGTAGTGAATGAAACCCTGCTTTCTCAATAATTAAAACACTTTAGATTTTACACAAGTATAGGAAAAGACATTGATGAAGCAGAATATAGGAACTAGATTGATATATCTACACACATATATATACTCATATGTATATGTATATGCATATGTACATATCTATATATTTTAATATAAAACATGAAGATAGAACATTACTATGCTAGGATATTTCTACATGTAACAATATTGAATTTTTTAGGGTATAACATTGAATTAGTTATTAAATTATAAAAAAGTAGGTTTAATCCACTTGGGTGGAACTTATTTTTATGAAAGATGCAAGACATTTTTAGGTTTATTGCTTTTAGTTTTAGACCATCTAGAATAGTGTTCTACAACTGAGAGAGAGAAGGCTTATAAGCATGCTTCTAAACCATCTTGGCACTTTTGCCTCTGCATAAGCATATAGCACCAAAACCCAAATCTTCCAATATGAGGAGGCTGACAAACAGTATTATAGAACATTAATGATTGTGATGGTTTGTATATGATTGGCCCAGGAAGTGACCCTATTAGGAGGTGTGGCCTTGTTGGAGTAGGTGTGTCACTGTGGGTGTAGGCTTAAGAGCCTCACCCTAGTTGCCTTGAAGTCAGTCTTCTACTAGCAGCCTTCAGATAAAGGTGTAGAACTCTCAGCTCCTCCCTCGCCATATCTGCCTGGATGCTGCCATGTTTCTGCATTGATGACAATGGACTGAATCTCTGAGTCTGTAAGCCAGCCCCAATTAAATGTTGTATTTTATAAAACTTACATTGGTCATGGTGTCTGTTCACAGCAATGAAACCCTAACTAAGACAATGATATTGTCAGTTTATATCATAAATTTAAACTCATGCATATGTATATATCTGTCCTTATCAGTTGGAAAGCATAAACAAAAAGAAAAAGGGAGAAAGACAAATAATCACTTGGTAAGCAAATTACAAATAAATGGCTATTATTACATGAAGAAATGTCATTCCAAACACAAAACAATACAACTTCAGAAAAGCAAGGTTTATTGTAGCCTGTCAAAGTAATAGCCATAATGATGATAGACTATGACAAGACTGTCATTCCTGCTAGAAATATAAATTCTTCCACTCTCTCCATGAGATAGTCTATTCACAGTTTGAAAACTTTAGTGTATATGTGTTTTAATGTACTGCTTCTATTTATTCTAAAGGAATTGTAGTATAAAAAGTTACAGTATAACAAAATTGTGCTGTATAAAGATATTCCTAATATACTGATCATAATTAAAAATAAATGTGATACCTAGTGTGGTGGTTTGAATAAGAATGACCCCTATGGGCTCCTATATTTGAAAGCTTAGTCATCAGGGAATGGCACTACTTGAGAAGGATGAGGAGATATGGCCATGTTGGAGTAGGTGTGGCCTTATGGGAGTCAGTTTGGCCTACAGGAAGGAAGCGTGTCACCGTGGGTGGGATTTCAGGTTTCAAAAGCCCACATCAAGTGCTGTGTTGCTGTCTTTCTGCTGCCTTTGTTTTTGGATGTAAAACTCTCAGCTACTCATCTCGCGTCATGTCTGCGCTTCCTTACTCTCACCAGGCAAACACCAATTAAATGTTTTATAAGAGTTCATGATATGAAGTGGACATTTCTGCTTTCTTTGGGGACTCAGTTGTACTAGAAACTGTACATTTCTAGAAACCGTCTTATGAGAAAATGTTTTGCTGAAGTAGGCACATGAGAGAATGTGCTTTACGAGAACCAGCACGTGGTATTTTTTCTGGAAGCTGCCTGAGAAAATGGCATGTGATGTTTTGCTAGAGAGAATGCTTGAAAGAATATGTGTCTGGAAAGGGTATAAGGATAACCCAACAAACAGTGGAAGACACTGTGGCATCGGTTTGCCTTGCCACTCTTTGCCGGTCTTCATTGAGCTTTGCTGACGCTGATCTTTGTTAACGATGCTGAGGCATTGGTTCACCTTGCCACCTTTTGCTGATCATCATTTGACATGATTTTGTAGAGAAAAAACACCAAAGAACTTCTCATGACATTCTGGAGGCTTCTTGCTGCTTCTGTGGACTTGGGCTGATTGGCAGAGCCTTGAGGTTTCTCCTGGGTTGAACTGCTGTTGCTGATTCATGAATGGAGTTTACAAGTAGATGGAGCTACTGCTGCTGACTCCTGTGAACTGAACTGCTGATATCCTGACAATGAAGATTGGAATCACCCCCAAAGAATGATTTCTAAACAGGTCCACATCACCCTTTGTCCTATTCATCTTTTCTTTTCTACTACCTCTGGTGGGTGGTGGGCTAGAAGGGAGGTTAAAGCATTTAAAAACCCTTATTAAAGTAAGTTTTTTTTTTAAAAAAAATCTAAGCTTACAGTGAGGTTTCTTCACAGCAATCAAACATTAGTTAAGACATCTAGTGAGTTAGTGGAGAATTGAGATGTAAGGCATGGGTGATCTTCAAGACACCAGTTATCTTCAAAGCTGAGTACTGTGTAGACTTCTTTAAAGATGAGGTAGATACTATTGACGCAGATGTTTTGCTAACAATGCTGGATGTGGTGACACATGCCTATTAACCCAGCATTCAGAAAGCAGAGGCAGGAAACCACTGAAAGTCTGAAGTTAGTCTAATATACACCTAAAATTACAGAGTAAGTCCTTGTCTCAGAAAAATAATAATAAAATAAATAATTATGGCTATAGTTACAAAAGAAGGAAGATGCTCTAATACTTTAAAATAAAATTAAAGGCTGAAAGGCTATATGCCAAGCTGTTAAATGTTAGAAAGATTTATAGTTTTTAAAATTGTACCTTTCCTGTTCTGTTGCTTTAATTTAGTAACTAAATACATCAGGGATATATCTTTTCAAAGTGAAATATAAGGAAAACAAAGCCTTTGTCAGAAGAGCAGCTTTGTTTTGTATGTAGGATGATGAGTCTTTACCTTGCCATGAATTGTGATATAGACAGAAACCCAGGGCCAACTTTCTAGCTACTTGTGAAAACAGAAGAGGTCACTAACTTATGGGAATATCTCATGTTGTCTAGTTCATCAATAGCCACAGAACCACTGCCTAACCATTTCACATCCTGTCTTCTGAAGAGTCCACATGCAATGAAACCACTAAAGACAACCTTAACAGATCGCCTGTCTGAAGGTCTGTGAGGCATGCATGTGACACTAGGGTGTGTCAGGGGCTGTCCACTGTGTAGTCTGTCTGAAATTAGTCACCATCAGCAGAAGAAAGGCTCAGCCACCTAACCTATATCAGTGGACCACATTGCTATGGGTACACTAGGCTTAGTACCAGGAAGTCCAATGACATCAGGCCCTGTTAGCAAGAATTCAACATAGAGTTAATAGTTCACACAGTACTTCAAGGCTACAGAGCCAAAAATCGCTCAGTGATAGTTCTCCCACCACCAAATACACACACACACACACACACACACACACACACACACACACACACATACACACAAGTCCACCAGAAGATGCCCTGTCTTTCTTCTGTTTAATTTCAGAGTCTTGTCTGCAGTCACAGTTGTACCCACCAGGGAGAAGTGGTGTGGGTTGTCAGTTCAGAGCCAGGTCCTGACAGGCCCACTGCAGGGGGGGACATGGGGTGGGATCTTGAGCAAAGGTTTCATAGAGAAGTAGCATTGGATCAGTTCCTCCTATCAGTTCCTAGTGTACTTGTGAGAGGGGATGCAGCTGTGCTTGGGCTGAGAAAGCCACGTGGCCATGGCCTGCCCATCTTTGGGAAGAGAACTAAGCTGGGGCATGTGAGTGCTGCCTGCCCTGGGCTTCTCTTAATTCCCCAGGGATGTCACTTCTGAAGAAGAATGGAAGGGGCATTCAACCAATAGCAGCAATTGTCTCTTCCAAGCATGACCCTCTTCAACCAAGATGAGTCTTGAACTTGTGGTCTGTCTTCTAGTCATGCCCATTGGGTCTGGGGCCATGTGGTTTTCTATTTAGAAAGGTGATCTGAGCTGCTCATGGAAACGTTTCTATAAGCTTACTATTTATATGACCTTAAAAAGTCACTCAACCACCTTATCCTTATAAAGCAGAAGCCAGGAGTACTTATTGCAAGCTCTCTATGGAGTGTTTGTGATCATTAAGGGAATACCTGTGTTGTGTTAATATGGAACAGTCCCATCAGCTCCTGTAAGAACACTTGGTTCTCCAATGGTGGGACTGTTTGGGAAGTTGTGGAATCTTTGGGACTCTAACCTTAGCTAGCAGATGTGTCCCTAGAAGAGGGTCTGTATAGGTAATATCCATATCCAGCCCTGGCTGTCTCTGCTGATCTGCAAAGCATGAATAAGCCATGTTCCAGGCACCTGTCTACCACCCTAGACCAAGCAGCTTCGTGTGCATTCCTACCATGATAGCGTTTTCAGAGACCATACACCAAAGGAATCCTTCCTTTATCTCCATGGGGTGCCCTGCCGCAGTGATAAAACAACCTGTAAAACATTAAGTGCCTGCTGAATGCCTGGCTTTACTCAACGTGGTAGCTTTTATGTGACTGCGTGAGCTTCCTGAGATCGGCAATGCTGCGGAGACTTCACGGTAGACCAGAGGGAAGCCTGGACCACGCTTGTGTCCCCAGAGGCCCAGATGTCCAGCTAAAATGTCTAACCCATAGGGCTCGCTATCACCCCATATTTCTTTTAAATATTAAGCCAGAAAAGGCTCTATGAGGTGCTTTCTGTTACACATTTGCCCAAGATGTCCTTTTTAATGTAATTAAATCACACTGATATAACGGGGGAAATATGTTGTCTCATACAAAGAATGGCATTTAAGTGCCTTGCCCTCTGAAATTTGTTCTTAAACTCTCTCTGTTCTCCAAGGCTCTAGGGAATGTCTCTGCACATCTCCTCCTGTAGGACCAGAGGCTGCTGCTCAGGGAAAGACAGGAGCGGAGAAGCACTAGGCAGTGCACTTGGGGTGGGATGTTCACTAGGAACAAAATTAGGGTTCATGGGTTCATGAAGAAAACTTACGGTGCAGAGTATGGGATTCATAGGAAATAAGGGAAAGGTTACATTGATTTGAATCGTGTGTGTGTGTGTGTGTGTGTGTGTGTGTGTTTACATGTGTTCAGGTATACAAGTGTGTATAGGGACAGGGCTGTATAAATATGTTGGCCTGCCAGCCTTGGGTGTTGTTCCTCAGTGCTCTCCATCCTGGTTTTGAAACACTGTCTCTCCCTGGCCTAGAAGTCACCAGTTAAGCTAGGCTGACAGAAAGCCCCAGAACTCCACCTATCTCCACACTGCTGGAATTGACAAGTGAGTCACCATGGGTAGCTTTTGTTTTATGAGGGTGCAGGGGATTAAATTTAGCTTGCACAGCAAACGCTTTACCAATTGAGCTATTTCTCCAGCCCTGGGAGAGACAGAATATTCTAATCCTCATAGCTGAAGCTGCACTGATGACTAAATGGTTAATAGAATACTCCATCTAAAGCCTAGGGTGTGCCACCCATGTCTTCCCCGGGCTCTGAGCAACTTCCTACCTCAACTTCTTAAAACAGAGATGGCGATGGCTGTTTCTGGTGACTTGCTCTTAGACAGGAAGTCCAGCCTTGCTCTGAGCTAGCTCATCTGTCACTTCCGGGACCCCACACTGTGTGTTTGTCTCCCAGCTTTTCTAACCCTCTGTTTATTTTACCATCCGAGCAGCTCAGGTGGAAATGTGTTTTATTTACATGGAAACCTCAGAGTATTCCTTTTCCTCTAAACCTTGTTGTCCCCCTGTCCCAGCCCAGCTCCTGACTTAACATCCCTTGCCCAGACCAGTCCTCTCCCTCCCCTCCTGATTAGCCGTGCCGGCTCTCTGAATGTTTTGGTTGAAGGCGAACCGCGGCTTGCAATTCTATTCCAAAACTCAGATTTCTGAAAACAGCTTCCTCGTTTTCAATTGACCGTGGTAATAGCGGCCTCAAAGAAATCACTTTTCTGAAAAACGAGCCTCACTCAGAAAGCAAAGTGGGATTTTTTTTTCCACATTGTATATGGACTCAAAAACTGTGGGTGAGACCTCCGCGTGCCCACGAGGAGCCGCTCCCCAAAGCCCACTATGGAAAAGCAAGACCACAAGGTATTGGATGGAGGGGCTGTGAAATGGACTCTGCCTTCTAGACCTGGGAGGAAACCCAGGAATGGCAGGAGAAAGGGCTCAAGTCTTTCTCTCCTAAACAGTGTGAAAGGCAGGCCAAAGTGGTCCCCTCACGGTTTATCTAATCCTAAACTGTTCCTCCTGTCTGTGACACTCTAAGGGCCCCGAGCTGCTCGGGGTAAGACAGTATGCGAAGGCTGCAGTGAGAGGAAGGGAAGAGAGTGATTGGAGTCAGGAGGAGGCCCTTCAGCTGCAATGCTGCTGTCGGCAGCGTGTGCTACACCAGCTGACCGCACCTCCAGCCAGGCCGCCCGGTCTCCATCCAGCACCTCCCCAGGTGACTGCTTGCAATGGACTGGATCAGAAGCAAGCACCCAGGACTTCTGAACTGAGTCAGTCAGTGATAGTCTTCGGCGGGGCGACTGGGGAGGAGCAGGAGGGAGGGCAAGATGAGAGTATCAGTTCCCCAATCCCCTCCACCCCCTCTCTGAGGTTGGCTGTCTCTGTGAAGGTCACAGCTCCCCGCAGGTGACCACCCTGCTTGGCTTAGGAGAGCGGGCCTTCCTTTGTTCTCTTTGACAGAAGGGTTGCAACCACTCCCTGCTGCGGCTAGCCCACCTGACACCAAGCCATAGTTACTTTCCCCAGCTCTGTCCTGCTGTTTTAAAAACAGCTGTGATTTTTTTTCCCTTGGTCAACAAATGTCTTTTTCTTGTGCTACACTAAGGACTACATAATAAGAGGAGACAGGAATTCTTCTTTTCAGGAACATTCACAAATAATACGTGTCCCTTTCCAGGAGATAGACACTAATTCCACTCCTTCAAATGGACTGGATCAGCAACGCCCTGTAACAACCAGAGTGGAAACAAGGGTGGTGGTGGTGGTGGAGAATAATACTTCAAAGTGGATAGGCCTGGGAAAAGCCACTTTAATCAGCTAGTTAAGGTTAAGAGTGTCGCCTTAGGTCACATGGGTATCATTTATCTGGTATCATAGAATCCAGGCAGTTCCCTCCTCACATCCATTATTTCCAGTCCAATGATGAGAATGTCTGGATCAAGGGACAGTGTACAAAATAACCGACCAGTACTATCTATTTAAAACATGGAGACAGGGTGATTAAGGAGATGTAGCAACTGAAAGCAACATGTATCTTGAGTTAGGTTTTAACCTATAAAGGGTGCATTGGTAGGAAAATTGGTGAAATATAAATAACAGGCACAGTTAGATAATGATGTTGTGCCAAGGATAGGATGGGTGTTTTGTTTATATCATCATACTTACAACCACGGTATGTTAGAACAAGCATGAGGGTGTCTTTGCAGCTATGGCAAGTCTGGAATTATTTTTAAGGACTACCGAGAAGCCCACTGACTCTCTGGAAGCATCAGAGAGCCAGCCAGTCTGGCAGCTGTGGAGGCTCAATTCACCCTCCAGAGCTGGCCCATCACGATGGCCACAGTCGATGCAGGCTCCCCTATCCACACCTGCACATCACTCTATGCCATTACTACCTCTGAGAACTCCACAGAGCTCTGGCTACTCGGGTACTACTCGTCACCAAAACAGCTTGCAGACATCTCCTGCTTTAACCTGTCATAGGCCTCTGTGTTCAGGAACAACTCGCTCATTGGTTGGAAGGAGGCTGGGTCCTGGCACTTGCTTTTACCCCTGAGTGGCAGCTGTGCCTAGGAAGGAAGGGCTTGACAAACATAGGAAGGGGCTTTCAGTGCTGTGTCAGCATCAAGGCTGAATGTCCACAGTGGTGAGACAGCATCCAACTGGAACAGTCACAGCGGGCATCCCAGAGGAAAGAGACTGAAGATAGATTGGTTTTGTGAAAATAAATTAGAATTGAAAATATAGCAACGGCATCTGGCCTTCATCCTCGTAGAAGAGGAGGGGCTCTGACAAACAGAATAATTGCTCCATGTCAACGTTTCATTGGAAGAGGCAGGCCATGGCCGATAAACAACGTACTTCTTGTCTCCTATTGCCCTTCACAGCTATGTAAGCTGTTTTCTGTCAGGGTCAGCTGATCACGTGGGAAATACAGTTTTAGGGTTTCTTAATTAACAATGTGAAGTAAACCTTAAAATGTCCAGCTTGGATACCAGTCAAAATTTCAAATTTTCTCTCAAACTGAAGAATCCAAGCATGGCACTCCCACACAGTCCAGGCCTGGAGGTGAGTCTCCTTGCCCACACCCCTTCCCAGATCACCCTAACTTCAGCTTCTTCATGGCTGGTAGATAGAATCCGTAGACTGGGGAACAGAGAAGCTGCTTTCTGATTGGTGCTGCTGACACGGGCTAAGAATCTGTGATCTCCTTTTGTAAATACTTCAGGCCTAGAGCTCTTGTGGTTCTTCTGAAACTGTGGATATTTTTCATCTATAATTTCTGTATGGATGCATGTTCTTTTCATAGAACCAGAGGGTAAGGGCAGCTTCCTCCCCCATTCCAACTAATGCCATCCTGGGAAGAAGACACGCATCTGGGTGTTTGAAGAGGAACCCCTAAAGGTCACAATTTGTCACAGAATCTTGTCAGGAAAAGGTGTTTGTGCAAGGCTGGGCTGGGCTGGGGGCGGACTAGGTGGGGAGAAGCAAGGAAAGAAAGAAAAGAAAATCTTCCAATCCCTGCCCATCCCAGAATATCTTGTTCTTCAGAAATCAGTCATTCTTCTGCTAGTTCCCTCCGTGCAGACGTCCTATCTTCCCAGTCACCTGTTTACAGAGTTGTAATTATTCAGTTATTCACAGTCCTCCTATGGGGGAGCCATCTCAACCCATTTTTCCATTCCCAGAACTTCAGTTTTCAATGTCGAACAAGACTTTGCCAAATTTTTTTTTATTTCATGCTTTCTTTGAGCCAGCACCAAATGGTAGACATTGTTTCCTCTTAACCGACTCCATCTGCAAAGCAGACTGTTCCAGAGCCTCTGGAAGGAGGAAAAAACTTTCCAAACTCTGTATTAATTACTTGATTAATCAACGTGCTTTGACATCTGCCTCTCACAGCCATACTTGCGTATAAGAACGTAAGTTATTGCTTTAAGTGTCTCCGCATCTCTTTCCAACATGGACACGAATTGTCTGTTTGGAGTCGCAAGATTAGCAGGAAAATGGTTGAGGAGCAGATGCTGTGTTGAGCCAGGCTGGCAATCCCAGTTCCAAAGAGCTTATGGCCAAAGCAGAGCAGCAGCCGATAGCCTCGGTGAGCCAAGGGCTTCTGGCTCTTCCCCCAAAGAGCAGGCACTGACCAGTCACGGGAGAGAGAAACCCATCTACTGGGTGCAGATGTTCTTCAGCCTCTGCCTTACCTGTGCTGTTTGTGGTGCCTGCTGTTCTGTAGGGTGCTTGGGTTAGACCGGGGTTAAGAACAATTCTGCATTACACTGAGATCAAACTGACTCTGGATTAAGACTCCTAACCTGCCACCTTCCTCAAACAGAAATGCCAGGAAGGGTCAATGTATGAGTGAGAGAAATGGAAACACAGGGCTAAGCATGTTTAGGAGAGCAGAGAAGTGCTTTTAGCATTCATGTAACAGCCCTGTCAGAGCATCCCTCTCAGAGATTCCCTATAGCCCTGACAACCTGTCAGAGCAATTGCAGGAGGACAGGTCCCATACATTGTGGGGGCAATGTTGACGCTGGGGCAGTAGCTCTTGGCTTCTGCTTGAGCCTACATCTCCGGTAGGACCTAGGAGATGGATTGGTAAGTGGTGCCAGACCTCCTTGTTTCCTTTCCCAATGTGATCACATTAAATACATCTATTTTTTCTATTTTTCCCTATTATTTTGTGTCTTTAATTAGCCTTCTAAGGGTAAGTGGCACAGCTCCACGTGTTAGGACTGCCAGGACCCAGGCTTTGACCCTACCAACTCCAGTAACATTAGTTTCCATGACCAGCAATAAGAGGCACAAATCTGAATAAGACACAGCAGTTGTCTTTTTTTTTTTTTTTTTTTTTTTTTTTTTTTTTTTTTTTTTTAGCCAAATGTGCCATGTTGCCATTTGAAGACTGTGAAACTGTTTCCGGAGAAGCAGTTAAAACTGGGCCAGGAGGGAAGTGACCCTTCAGTGGAGCAGAGGGAGATGAGACCAAAAGCATATTTCACTAAAAAGTCAACCAGATGCAACAGGCTCTGAGGCTTGACTGACACTTACCAGCCTGACCCTTGACCTCACACTTACTTCATGACTCCCCACCCCATTGTGTTCTACCTTTTAATAGAAGGTATAATATTTTCCTTAAATAACGAATGAAATTAGAAGTTATTTGGCTGTCAAGTTTTGTTTGTCTTTTAATAGAGCCTTTAAGGAAGAAGGTTCACACATGCCATTAGCCAGAGTTTCAGACATATTATGGCACTCCCCATTCTGTTCTTAGGAAAGCCCTTTTGGCCTAGACTTAGTAATGAGTCTTAATCCTCCACCACCGGGATACAAGAAGCTGCCTCATCATGGCTCACCTGGCCATTTCTGTCTCAGCCATGCTGACATCAGGACAGGATCCAGATGATTCTTTGTCTGGGGTAGGGGTTTGTTGACTATTTGGCCTCTATTAATTGAATGCAAAAAATCACCATTTTTCCAACCATTTTCAAATGTCCCAGGAAGCATCTTTCCCCCTCACAGATCCACTCACAGCACCACCACCATCCTGTTACAGGAATTCAGAAGTCACTTTCGCTAAAAAGTGCTGATCCCTCCCTTGGACTGAGGTAGTGAAATAGGGGTCACCACCATAACTTCTCCTCCTTCATTTTGTGTGTGCTCTCCATCTTAAGACTGTGGGTCAGATTCCTGCTTAATCCTGCATGTAGGCATGCTGACCGCTCAAGCAGTGTCCAAATGCCAGAGATGCTTTCCCTCTCTATCCCCTTCAAGGCTGAGGACACATAAAGAGAGCCTAGGACACACACACACACACCTACACATATATAGTCCTGACTGGCTTTGAACTCTCAGAGATCAACTTTTTACAGACTCCCATGAAGAGGCCTGGAAGTCTCTAGTCTATGTCTTAGGCCTGCACTTCCCCAGGCATTCCAGGAACAGCAGGCCTCTGCAGACAGAACATCCCCTGACATCAGCCCCCAGCAATAGCGATCATCTCATGGGAACCAGATACTCACTTCAAGCAATAAGAATGTCTTCGAGTCAGCTTGCAGAGCCAGCACTGAGATAAGGACCAGCCAGACCACACTCCAAGCAGGACTGCTCCTTTATGCAGACTGTTCCCTGCCTCAATTCTTCCTCTGCTGAAACCATGAAAATAGACTCGGGGAAGGGCGGCATCCGTGCCCTTCTCTGCTCACCCCAGTGTGGCTGTGATTAAATCTTTCTCTGTCTCAGCTGTCTACTGTTCTGTTTCTGTTTTTGTCTTTGTCATTGCTGTTTGATTGGTTGTTGCTGCTGCTTTATATCATAGCTGGCTTGAAATTTGTTATGTTGTAGTGTAGGCTGGCCTCAAAACTGCAGTGATCCTTCTGCCTTTGCCTTCCAAGTGCTGGGATTGTAGGCATGGGCCACCATACCCAGATCTGTTAATATCTTTAGTTGGTGTACTGGGACAAGTGTCTAAGCTTTGTTAGGACTCTCGTACCTGGGTCTTTTGTCCTAAATTGGTCCGTCCAACATGGGCTCCAGCTTTAAGAACACCATTCAACATGAGAAAGCAGAAGCTTGGTCTCTCTCAATACGTGAAGAGTAGTTTAATAGACACATTACTGTTTACCTATAGGAACTCCTTCATCCTCTAATCCACAGGGGCACATGGGTGACCATGGGAGAGACTGTCAGTCATGAGGGCTTATTTGCTCTGCCGGTGGTTGGTGGCAGGGCAGAAAGGATGCTGCTTGGTTTAGACAACAAGGATGAAAGTGAATGAAATGGGAAGAAAGTCTCTGAGTCTCTCAAAGAAGAAGCCACTGTGCTGTGTGTTGAATGTGACCACTCTGCTGGGGCGCTTTGGCAGCCATCTCATAACCATAAAGAACCGGAAGACAGCAGAGCAGAAGGGACAAAAGAGCTACCACTGATTTTTTTTTTTAGCCCCGATAATTACCCCTGATAATTATGAGTCCCAGAGCCAGCTTTGGAATACTAATCTCTACTACACCTGCTGACAGAATTCAGCACTCTTCAGTTACCTAAAGCAAAGACCGCAAAGACTACCATGTATGGGCCAAACTCGAGAGCTAACAATTTCTTTTTCTACGTTTTCTTAAAACAAACGTCATTTTAGGAAAGAAGAACAAAAGAAAATCAAATGACAGAGACCATGTGTGGCCTACAAACCTAAAATCTTTTCTATGTTACTCTTCACAGAAAAACCTAAATCATTTGTGCAAGCCTCAATCTAATGTTTGTGGGTGTGTTATACTCTGCAGCCCAAGGCATTCTAAGTACTGAAAGCTTCATTTTAGATGTGCAGAAATTAATGTTGGCCAAAGGGTTCAAGTGGACAATCCAAACACAAATTTGTCATTATTTCCATTTATTGTAAAAGGATGCCAAACTAAGGCATCAAAAAAATAAAAAGCTTTTAACACAGTTTTCTATACCTCAGAGCTTCAGATATTTCTTGATTTTACAGTTCCTTCTGTAAACAATGCTTCTGGACAAAATAAAACGCATTTAATGACGATCCTCAAAGGAGGTCAGTTTGCCCTGTGATCTGAACAAGGCATTTCCTGAACGAGGAAAGCAACTCGAGGAGACTCCACAGAGGAAAAGGATGACACATAAATATTACATAAGCAAACTCGCTGATGTAATACATGACATCTGTAGAGAGAGAACTGGCATTTCCTGCTGACTCACTGAGAGGGCGAATCTCCCCTGTAAAGCACCCAAACCTTCCTCCCTTAACTCTGAGCCTTGGTTAAAGGCACTGCTTCCTATGGGGCCCCACTGCTCAGCAGTACCTTAGTGCAGTTTAATTCTTAACAGAACCATACTTATTAAGAGACCATTGTGGAAGGCCCAGGAGTCAAGGTACGGCACTCACCAACACCATTGGGCTGTGAGTCCTGTGTTGGCTGATTAGCTGCCTCCCTTGATCCTACCCGCATTCCTTAACCGTTATAGCCCAGTGCTGATCTTCGTACCTATACACAGTAAGTGGTCAGTAACCGCAAGGAAAGACAGAGATGGGGGCAGGGAGGAGAGAGGAAGAGGAGAGAGATGGGAAAGTATAGAGGGGTAAAGGGGAAGAGAGGTGGGGGGGAAGGAGAGAGAATGAGTGTGAGCTGGTGTGTGTGTGTGTGTGTGTGTGTGTGGTGGGGGTGGGGTTGTGGGGGAGGGCTTCCCCATTTATACCCAGTACTGGTTGTGTTTCAGTGCTGGGTTGGTTTGTCGACAGAGCTTGGCCAGGTCAGGATCCAGGTTCACCCATGCCTCCCAAGGAGCACATGTCTCTACAGGTTCCGCCCCCAGAGGGCCTGGCTGATCATGTGATTGGGCCCGGAACAAACTGATAGCCTGGCTGCCCGAGCTTCTAATAAGGGGTGTCACTGTGACCGTGGGAATGGCTCTACTCCTCTCTCCTCTAGAGCCTGCAGATGGGGCTTTGAGGTTTGTCCTCGGCTGGATAAGAGGTTTGGCTTTGTCCTCCTTTCGGCCCAGCAGCCAAACACACAGGGCCACCACAGTTACTATCAGGAGGAGGAACACAGCAGCCAAAGGTATGATGACCATCAGAGGGTGATGGCTCATTTCCGGCTGCATGGCTCCCCCAGAAAGGGGCTCCCCCACTGTGGTGGCAACATCAGACCAAATGACTCTGGTAGAGGAGACACTGGCGTCTATATTTGGCTCTTTGCCACTTAGCTGATGCCAGGAATCTGTCCCCTGCCATTTGGTCTGGGTCAGGTTCCCTGGAGTTTCTGTCTGTGTTCTAATAGAAGTCCTAAATTTTTTCTGAGAGAAAACAGAGGCCACAAGGGTCTCTCCAGTGACAAGTAAAGGCACATTGGATGTAAATGACTGTAAAGGTAAGGGGTCTGGTGGCACTACGGTAAAGGCTAGATAACCTGTCGCTGGCTGCACCCGGTCTGCACTGAGCAGGAAGGTGAAGGAGTCATTCAGTGTATAGGTGCCTGTTAGGTTAGCATGTGGCTCAAGCATCAGCCGCCCTTGGTTGATGTCTGTCTGGGTGAACTGAGTGACCTCTTCCATCACAGGGCTGTCAACTGCTCTTCGAACAAGTCGTCCATGGACGGGG
Source organism: Apodemus sylvaticus (assembly GCF_947179515.1). Lineage (NCBI taxonomy): Eukaryota > Metazoa > Chordata > Mammalia > Rodentia > Muridae > Apodemus > Apodemus sylvaticus. The sequence goes on from NC_067487.1 coordinate 47,085,362, forward strand.
GGTTGTATCACTCCAAACGTGGGATCACTATTAGTCCTGTTAGCAAGCTCGGTTGCATCTAGATCCTCTTTCCTAAGCTGGTGAGCCACTCTGTTGGTAACTTTCAGGTTTGATATCACCCGCAACAAAGGCTGCACTCTGATGCCCAGGGTCTGTTCTGTCAAGTTGCACTCTGTTGTAAACAGGGAGAACCTCAGCCAATCTTCTGAGGCTGTGAGATTGGTCATGTGGTAAGAGAGTCTTCCAGAATCCAAATCCTCCTGCCCAAAGCTGTTGACTGCCTGGTTTTCAATCAGCAGGTGGCCGCTTTGGAGGGGCTGGGTTATTCTGTAGATGATCTGGAGGCTCTTACCATTGGTCACCGCTGACAGATGAGCACTGGTGATGGGGACAGTTGTCTGGCCTTGTGGCAGAAGCAGGTCTGTGAGGTTCACAAGAGTGATGGAGATGGGGACAACGTCCAGGTGGAAGAGCTTGTAGAGAGGGCGATGGTCGCCATCAGTCACACTAAAATAAAACACTCCAGAGGATGGGCTTCCATCTTGTATGAACCACACCTGAGCGTTATTGATGTCGGCCTGTGTAAAATGCTGAGCAGTGGCATCTGGATCGTGAGCCATTGCTAAAAAGCCATTGTTGGGTTGACGGATGATCGAGTACTGGATTTCATTTGGAGGACTGTCTATATCTTCTACATTGAGGATTTCAGGTCCCACAACCAATCTCCCACCCTGCAGAACTGTCAAACGAAGCCCTTTGGTCTTTAATTCCGGAGGCTGATCATTCACAGGGGTGATGGTGATATTGAACATCTCTTCCAGAAAGTCATCCTCTGGCTTGCTGGTGGACCGATTCTTTGGGTTTGGCCAAACAGCAAAGGTAAAATTATCAGCCAATGATTCAGAGTCGTCATGAAGATACGTGACTTCAAATACATTCACTGTGTGTTGGGAGAAGTAGGGTTTTCCTGTGGTAATGTTTCTCTCTCCAACCATAATGGTGCCATGGTGAGGAAGAGCCGTAACCTGGAACCAGATTTCATGGGAAGAGCGCTGAGGCTGGGGTAGCTGGAGTAAGAGGTTGGAAGCATCTAATTTAGATTGGTCAATGAGAACTCTATCTCCCTCCTTGACAGAGGCACCTATCGAAACGGTCAAAGAACAAAGAGACATTTAATCAGACATGTAATGAAAGTCATAAAGCTCAGTGGATTAATTCTAAACACACAAGTTGTACAAGAATCTGAATTAGCATAGAAAAATAAAATTTAAACATAAACACATTCCTATAGAAACCAATACAGAGGTCCCTCAAAAATCAAAACAAAACAAAAACCAAAGTGAAAATAGAACTACTCTATAAGTCAGCTATACACTCTTGGGTGTGTACTCGAAGGAATCTTGTCAGTCCACAGAGATGCCTGCAAGATCTATATTTACTGCTGCATTATTCACAGTGGACAGGAAGTAAGATCAGGTAGAAGACCATCCACAGATGAATGGCAAAGAAAATGTGGGACATATATACAGTGGAATCCTACATTGGCGTAAAGAGAAGAGAAATGGTGACATTTGTGGGGTGGGGGATGAGTTCAATTGGAGATGATTTTCTTAGGTTAAATTAGTGAAGCTCAGACAAATGTCACTTGTTTTCTTTTACTTGCAGAACTGGGATTTACGTGTGTGTGTGTGTGTGTGTGTGTGTGTGTGTGTGTGTGTATTTATGTGCATTCGGAGGTCCTCACAGTAAAGAAGTGGCCTCCTGATGGGGATGGGACGTGATAACACTCCATGTGGCAGGAGGGCAGAGCTGGGAACTTCACTGAGGGAAGAAAGGAAATAGCTGGAGCAGAGGAAGGACACAGGAAGTGGGAAGGGAGTGTTTGGGAACTGAATGCAAACAACCATTAAGTCAGCATTTCAGGCAAGGAAGCTTTAGAACCTGTACATCCATGTATACAGTGCTAATTTCCCAACCTCCTCATGGCTGAAGCTCTCCTGCCATAGAAACCGGCCCAGCTCCTAATAATTCTTTTCTACTCATTATTTTCATTGGTGTCAACAACTTTCAGTCATGGGCATGACGAAGCTCCCACTGGAGGCATAAAGAGACTCCTTAAAGCCAACTGCGCTCCTTGCCGCTACACTCATGACAGGAAGCACGGGAGGGCATGCAGAGTAACTACCACCGGCTGCAACTCTGTCCGTCTTATTGCAGAGGATCAATGTGTAGCACAGACTAAAAGGGAAAGACGGAGTGGCACATTTTTATCTCTTCTATAGACAGAGCACTAGCTTCGGTTTGTTGGCAGTACCTGTATTTGCAAGCAGCTGGCTCTGTCGGCCGGACTCATTCGTTTCATATGAAATGGTAATTGGGAAATCCTCAGGGCCCAGCTCCGCTGGAGGGGAAGATGCTGTGAACGTGAAGGAGTCTTCTGAAGCCCACCCCGTGCTCTCAGGATCCACGTGCTGGTAGAGTATCAGCCCCTCACTGACCTGGACAGAAGGAAGTGCAGTTAGGACCAAGCATCTGGGGTGATATAACCGCCAAGGCACTTTCTAAATGGAGGAGGCATGCTCTCTGCAGGGCTTACTAGACTCGTGCTTAAATTATTTCATGTATCTGTATAAAGGAAGAAAAAACATGAAAATGTGGTGACTTCCTTTTCACAGCAAGGAGATTGTATTTCAAACCTGATCTAGTCATTTAAAGAGAAGCCCGGTGACTCTGAGATAGCTGTCACCTGGCATGCTTTTCTTATGGAAAGGGTATACTAAACCCTCCTTATTGACAGACAGTGTCAGCCACTGTCAGCTCATATGACAGGTCTCATTTCTCAGATAGTGCTGTCCACTTCCTGTCGAACAGCCTATTTGTGATGAACTCTTAGACATTATACAATCTCATCTATACATACTTCAGGAAGTACTCATGTGATGTGACTTTCAGAAGCATTATCCTCAAGATTAAAAATAACTTATTGACATAAGCAAATATGCAGTTGGTGTCCAAATTTATCAATCTGATAAAAAGGAAGCAAAAACAAAGACAAGACAAAACAAACAAACAAAATCCATATACGTACACATGGCTGCTTTTGTTTGAGTCAAGACCCTTAAAAGGTCATCCTTCTCATAGATGCCTTTTCATCTGTAAGTTCCTACTTTCTATGTGTTATTTGTGTGTGTGTGTGTGTGTGTGTGTGTGTGTGTGTGTGTAGAAGGTCCAGAGAAACTAAAACTACGATTCTGTGACATGAATTGTGAGGGAGCAAAGAGTTTACAGAAGATTAGGAATTTAGTCCGCCAAACCAAAATGGCCCTAAGAACAAGTTCAGGTACCTGCCAGCTCCCACTGTATGAAGTACATACGGACAAACCAGCTGAGTACCTGAGCTCTGTGGTTGGGGAGAGGTGGATGGGGTCTTGTTTCCTATCAATTTAGATCTGTCCAGCTATTTTCCCTCCTGCAGAAGTCATCAAAATACCACCAGAAAGCCAATGATATGGAATTTCACCTAATAAATGAGGCAGGAAAACTAAATCAAGAGAAACTATCGCTTGGAGACTAAGAGCCATAACAATTCAGGTAAGAGTTCTAAAGCTAGCGGCTAGAGAGTGGTGACAAATACTGGAAATGGTTACAAAGCATGTCCTCATGGGACACAGGGCCACAAATCACAAGACAGGATCAGGCCTTGAACGTGGGGAAACTGTAAACCCAGGGAGTGATGAATGGTGTGGCGAATATAAAAGCCAACCTCAATCCCAGGACAAAGTGAGCATCATGGTGGACCTGCAGGAAGCTGGGAAGACCCCAGCAGCCCCCTTGGCATTCCTGCCCAGCATGCAGAGGCTGAACCTATTCCCAGGATGCATAGTCTGAATCCTTGCCCAGAATTCACAACCTGAGTCTCTACACAGAACTCACAGTGTGGAAGGCTGCAGAGAACTGTCCTGTATTCTCAACATCCATGTGCTGGTAGAGTATCAGCTGACAAAATGGCCACCAACCCTAGTGACCTCAGTTCCATCCCCAAGGTGGAAGAAGAGAATTAAACTCCAACAAGGTGTCTTCTGACACACACATGCACATCTTGTTATGTCATAATGTCATAAATTATTCTATTGACAAGATCATAAAAGTCACTATATCAAAAAGTAAGGAATGGTTCCAAATTAAAGGATACTAAAGACACTGGAGAACAAAATGCTATGTTCTATGTGGTGGCTAATTTCCTCTTTCCTATTAAAGACATTTGTTGGAACAATTTAGGAAAGTTTAATGTGACATATAAATTGCATATTGACATTGTACCAAGATTAAAATTATACATTTGAAAATTACACTGTGATTATATGAGATTGCCTTAATTTTAGAAATTGCCATTGCAAAGACAAGTGTGTAAAACAATGACAGTGTATGTCTTGTTAAACACTAACACTTTGGGAATATGGAAGAATAAAACATGTGAACTCCTTATACTTTTGGTAATTATCTTACAACTTATTTCAAAATACAAAATTAAATACATTAAGTAATTCCCATTTTTTAATGAGCTTTAGAAAGGAGACACCATCCCCCCCCCCTTTTTGACACCATTCCCTTTTATGACAACCAATACAGGCAGAATGAGGGCAAGGAACCCACCCACAAAAGCCTTGTACACTGAAGACAAGAAGAAGCCATCTCCTGTGCCTACACCCTGGTCTGTCCCTACCCTGCCAATTCCCATCTCTATCCCCATGACCCCCAACTTGGTCCTTCCTGGGACTTTTAACAAGGCTGTAACCCAATATTACATTAGAAGTGTATATATTTTCAAAGCTTAAATTTTTCTTTGGTTCATTCTCTGAAAATTTCACTCGTGTATGTAATGTATTTCAATCATATTCATTATCCTGTCTCTATCTGTCTCTCCCTCTATCTGTCTCTGTCCCTCTCCTGCTCCCTCTCTCCCTCCCCCCCACCCCCATCCCCACCCTCAGCCGGTCTCTCTTAGTTTTTCAAGACAGAGATTTTCTGTGTAGCCCTGGATCTCACTCTGTAGAACAGGATGGCCTTGAACTCACAGATCTGCCTGTCTCTGCCTCCTGAGTGCTGGGATTAAAGTTGTGAGCAACCATGACCAGCTCCACTACTGTCTTTTATCCCCTTCCAGGCTGTGGCTTACTGGAGCATGGGCAGTTTGCCAGTGGCTACACCACTGAAGAAAATGACTCCTTCCCCCCATTGTTCCCAAATCTTAAAACTCTTCACAGTAGCTTTTGTTTGAAGGGAAGAGAAAAACATTCTTTGGGATTCTATAATCAAACTTCTATCTCATATCCTTGATTTCTATACAACCTCAAAGACTAGTCAAATCCTAAGGAGAAAGATTTGGCTCTCAGAAGGTCAGAGGCCCTCCTGGGCTCCCTGCAATGGACTACAGTTTACAGCTGAGGAGCTGCTGAGAAGGTTAGAAAGATGAACATCTGGAGAACTCTACCCTTCCTCCAACTTAGGGTGTGACAACCTCAATTGCAATTTGATGGGCTTAAGAATCACCATGAAGATGAATCTCTTTGATTTGTCTAAGAGGGATTTTCTAGATTAGGTCAATTGAGGTGTGAAAGCCACCCCGATGTTGGTGATACTATTCCACTGGATGGGGTTTAGAAAAAGGAAGAAGAGCTCTGGACACCAGTGTTCACTTCTTTTCTGCTTCCTGACCCTGTACCCCATGACTTCCTTGTCATGAGGGACTGTTTCCCCATGAACTGTAAGTCCAAATAAACCCTTCTTTTCTTAGGTTGCTTTTTGTCAGGCATTTTGTGATAGCAATAAGACAAGTAGTGAATATACAAGGCTAGTTGACAGCAGAGCTGGGAACAGCCCAGATTGCCTGGTTTATCTAGGAGCTTTGTCCTCAGTCCTTTTCTGGGGTTTCTTTGCCCCCAGCTGCCTGAATTTCTATTCTTCTGCCATAGAAGAAAATTGATATTAATATAAAAACAGAGGTAACAAAATGCAGTGGATTTTGAAACTTGGATTGATCAGACTAAAATTCAAATGTATATAGCACTAGTTTCAGCTTTGTGCAAATCAACTAGCTTCTCTATGCCCTATTAGTACATTGAAATGTGGAATAACATCTTCCTTGTGGATGTGCATTTCACTTTCGTAGCATGTTACCATCTCAGTGACCACAGTGCCAGGCCCTGGGCATTTCTAGGTATTTGCAGAGCATTCTAGTTCTCACTAATGGATTTCTCACGGGGCTCTGAGTTGGGTGAAAGGCTTTACACAGTTTTTACACTGAATTGCAGCAAAATATTAAACAACTGGAGATTGTCCATGCTTCATAAGATAAATATTTTCTAGAATGTTTGGAAAACTCATTTCCTGTTGCTTTATAAATACTTTTTTTTTACCATTTAGAATAAACATTTAAATAAACATGTGTTTAATGAACAAATAATCTACATTGAAACTGCTTTACAACATTTAATTGTCAAGTATATATGCTTATAACCTTATATAGATAGAAAAAAGGCAACTCAGGATGTTTCTTATATTTGTATGTATTTAACAACAACAGAGAAAATAACTTAGCCTTTATTGGAGTTCTACAGGTAGCAGGCATTCCACAAGGTACTTTATTTTAATGACTTAGTTTCATACCTAGTTCTATAAAACTCCTGAGTTCACGCGATTTCCACAGTCTAAGGCCCACCATCCACCTTGGAGCTGTGGAAAACTGAGATTATAGGCTACAAAGAAATTCATATGATATGTTCTGCAGCTCCAGGAGCCTGGTAATGGGGAGGGAGAGTCAGCTACAAAGTGTGATCAGAGTGAACAAACACCACTTTGTTGTCTGTTCTGGCCAAGGCTGTCAGTTATTAACCAGAACTTGTATTGATTTGCAGTAATTCTGAGGAATAACTCATCCGACAGCCTGTGTTTATCATGACTTATGATTTAAAGAAAGGCAGTACAGGGGCTGGAGAGATGGCTCCGTGGGTAAGAAGCACTAAAGTCCATCATGTAGATCTGAGTTCAGACCCTCAGCATCCACATGTAAAACTGAGGATGGGGTGACATGCATCGGTAACCCCAGTGTTGTAGAGGCAGAGGCATGCAGATCCCAGACACTGTCCAGTTAGGCTAGCCAATCAGTGAGCCCAGGTTCAGTAAGAAACTCTGTCTCAAAGGATACAAGGGTGAACAGCAGAGGGTGACAACCACCTCTGGCTTCCACATGTGTGTTTATATACCATCAACATGTGTACACACTCATATACTGTGCACAACAGCAGAGAGGCAGTATTCCAGTTCTACGCTGATGTCAGGTTTTTTATTTTTTTCTAATCGTATAGAAACTCATAAGATACTAGGAGGTAGAGGGTTGGATGGGACAAAAAGGGAGTCTTTTTGTATTTTCCCTTTCGATCCATTTTAGATTGGAGGCCCCAAGGAGGCCACCTGGCAGCTGCTTCATAAACTTGGAGCCGGAGAGCTGAGGGCCATCAGTGTTTATGGGTCAAAGAGTCACCCACCAGAAGGGAATGAGGAAGGCTCTTGAATGTGCTAGGCATGGTGGAGTCAACCACAAATGGAGACTGACTTCCACCCCCCAACTCTCCAAAGATGAAGCATTCCTTGGCCTGTGGCTGCGATACTCAACTTCCAGTGTGGTCAGCTGGCTTTTCTCATCTGTATGTAAATCATCTCCTGCCTTCCTCTTGAAAAGACACAGATGACAGCACTTAAGGGCCATCTAGATAGTTCAGGCCACTCTTCCAACCCTATGACTATTAACTGCATCTTCAAAGTCTGCCATGAAAGGGGTCACAAGTTCCAGAGATGAGGACCCGCTATTTTTAGGGGTTCCTGCACTTGTATAAAACTAATCCAAGATGTCCAATGCTACCTTTTGCTCTTTCCAAATTATAATCTTTTGTGTGGTCTCACTTGATTAATGTATTAAAGATCTACATACTTAAGAGTAATATGAGTCCCTAGAGACTCTTCTATATAAATGAAGATTTAATCTTCTCTGTGAGAGAAAGTAATAGTTGCAGATAGACTTCTGGAGTCCTTGCAGAGATTTTCTTTCTCATAAGGTGCTGCAGAGACCAACAGAATCATCAAGGGCATGAACCATAGCTCGCTGATAAGTATTTGGGTGTGATATCCTATTGTTAATCTCTAGCTAGATATTTCCAAGTGTTATCTTCTAGGACTGCCTTTTCTGCTCATTCTTACTAAGGAGAATCAGCCTTACCTTATTCAGCCTGTTTCCTGGTCATTCTGTAGCCATGACACCCTATGCTGCCTAGATTCTGGATCTGTTATAGAAATCTTGCTGTGCTTGTGCCCAATTATTCTCTACAGCCATAATGGTGGTCCATCTGGTGGAAAGTGAATGAACTCCAAGAGGATTTAGGATCTAGGTCCAGCAGGATGGAGTTCAGACTCTGGACAGCATAGCCATTCTAACAGAACAGAACATATTGACTTTTCAATAGCATTGGGCCAAAATTTGCCAGTCAAGTTTACGTTCAAGCAATGGACCAATGACTACAGGACAATACAGTAATCTCTACATATGGAACAATACTGTCCACATTACTCAGAGACGTGTGATGCAAAACAAAACTGCTGAAAGAAAAATACCAGTGGAAAATGTCCACAAAGACAAGTCAACCTGGTTACCACTGAACCAGCGAGCCCAAAGAGGCACAGGACGGGTGGGTGGCACCATGGATGACAGGAAGGCTGGTCCCTTCCTACTCTGCAGATTCAAAGACAAAAGTCTAATGAGACATCAAACTGATTTTACTCTCCATTAAATTATGACAAATTAATTCCCAGCCTTTGAGAAATGTGTCTATAATTCTCTAAAATATGTATATATTATGAAAACAGTACATCCAGATTTGGGGAGGAGTAATTGGACAAAATTATTAGCCCAGAATGGCTTCATGATTGTCTAAATGTGGTCCCGGAAAACCATTATCTGTGCTGTGGATGCAGCAGAGACCAAGACGGATGGCATCCGGCCCACAAAAGTACAATAGCTGAGATGCAATTACTGGCTTTGTCGAAAAGAAAAGAGGCTGGCTGTCATAAACCTCAAAGCCAGAACACTTTGCTGTTTTAATGACTCTA